>NW_020825285.1:0-594837 GCF_003286155.1 Drosophila erecta
CTTTAGCCCGAGCCAAACCCGGTACAAAAGTCCAATCCCATTTCGCAAACTCGTTCGCTGGCAGTCGGTCAGTCGATGCCGGATGAGCTTAAGTGCTCGGCTGGCCCGCTCTGGTTCGTCCTGCGTTTGGCATTTAGCATCAGGAAATTATGCTGACGCTGCCAAATGGCATGGGCAAGGCATGGGCTAGGCATGGGAATCGTGCGACCACTGAGATTGGACCGGGCAATCAGCGGCGTCTGCAGATGTGCTCGCCCATGTCCACATCCAAATATGTGTCCCATCTTTAGCGTCCCTGCCTCCCGCACCCAAGTCCAGCGCCTGCGCCCTCTCGCTCCTGTGGTGTCCTCATTAAACTCGCACACACAGGACCACTCTAATGAGTTCCATATGCTGTCGTCCATTTCGGTAGCAGGGCATCCCAGCCGCGTTCCAGTTGATAGCCTGCAACGAGTAGCCAGCATCAGGATGTTTCCGTTCGACGCTTTCGCAGTGCTATGTCACATATCTGGGTGCAAGTTATGGCACATTTCAAAATGCTTTTGGGGAAGTAACCTGTTCAATTACGGGAACTTTTAGGTTAGCTGTCGCTAAGAACCTACCTTACTTTTATTAATTACTTACCAAGCCTGAAAAAGATTATTTTACTCTCACCTTCAAGTTGTTTAATTTGTTCGGGTCATGAGAGGCCCTACCCTTTCTCCGAGTGCAGATCGTACACATCGCGTCCATCCAGTGGACGCGTGGCAGCCAGAACGAGTGCGCTATATTCGCACAGTTTACATTCACGATGCCACAGCATCCAGGGGACGCTCTAGTTCCGGATAGGTGCATGCAGCCATTCCCAGCCACAAGCCCGGCTGATGCAGCTCGCGGAGACTGGTCACAAACACCCCGGCCGTAAAACATTCGGGTGACGGCGGCACAAAAGGTCTGATGTGGACCGGAGGACGGACGGACGGACGGACGCACGGACCGACGGACGGCTGTTCGAGAAACCCGTGTGCCTCATACATGATTTACCCTTGCCTCGCCCCTTTGCCACGGGTTGCTTCTGGTCGGGCCGCTCTGTTGGAAGGGGTAAATGCGACTGCACCGACTCCACCACCACATGGTCCCTCACCCTTCACAGTGCGAGAACAAAAAGGCGCGAAAATCCATTCGCACATAAAATGCGCCACAGTGTGCATTATTTTAATGTCACTGATAAATCATTTTTATGTCGGTGCTAAATCAAAAGATGGACGAGCAAATGCTGTATTCCAAGGCAGGAACGTAGGAAGGGTTCGGGTGTCATACATGCACCTGGTAAAAGGTGTGCGCCGGGTACGGCTTATGGGTTTTAGCTCCACTCCGCCGCTGCACTCGCACTCGTCCATTAAAATCCGCTCCAGTGTGTCCAAAACACGAGCTGGACTCCTGCTGCAAGGCCCTTCCGTTTATTTATTATTAATACAAAAAAGACCCCGAGGACGAATTGCAGTGCTCCTCCAGCTCCGTCTCCGGATCCGGCTCCAGCCTCGGCCTCGGCTTCGGCTCCAGCTCCGGCTCCAGCTCCGGGACCTGCTCCTGTTTCAGTTCCTGCTTCAGACCGAGACCTGGATACGCAAACTGCCCTTGGTGGCTGCCGCCTGCTCATATTTCGTTGTCCTAATCGGACGAGGCTCGGCACTGCGAAAATTCATCTGTTTGCGGTTCAAACACGTGCCGTGGCCAGAAATAATGTGCACCGGTATCTGCTCGGACTAATGGGCGCACAACACGGTATTTGACTTAGGCCCAGTCCAGCGATTCCATCTACATGGCAACCAATAAACCGCTTGGTGCTTTGTGGTACTGAGGATTTTTATCCTTCAAGGCTTCAGAATCAATCAGTAATATTTTTACAAAAATGGGAACTTGTTCCTAATTCAAACACAAGCTATTTATACATAGAATTCTGAAGCCGTCACCATCAATTAGCTTGAGCGCCAAAACCCAACCCAATATTTAAAAATTTGATGAGTGACATATTTATTTGAACGACGATCAACCAACGTAATGGGAAAATATAATATGACTTCATAACAGAACAATAATAGGCAAATTAATAACAATTGAATAAAAAATATTATTGCTTAGCCCTCGAGAAACATGTTGTCTTCTTGTCCAAAGGCCTGACATCGCCAGGATGTCTTCCTATCCTGGAAGCCTTCTTATCCTAGAGTTGGTCGAGCAAGATTAATGACCTTAATAAGAGCTGTGCGGCGTTCGTTGTTGCAGCTCGAATGTTGGTTAATTTGTTCTCTGACAAAGGGATACTCGTATTTGCGTTTGCAATGGTTTTAGATTGCACTTAGTTGGTTTAGATTCTTAGCACTTGGTTTTAGATTCTTTGCGCGAGTCTGAAGCAATTCTTCGCATGTAGAAACAGTAAGTCTTTAAAGGGACCTCAGTTTATTTAAAACCTCACACTTCGTTGGCAATGGTAAACATGCCAATTGGCTCAAGCCGCCAGTTGAGCTTATTGTGTGCTGCTTCCAGGTGGGCCGCTTGTCCAGGATCAGACCAAAATACTGCGCCTGGTGTAATTGTGTGATGGTGACGTCGTGAATCGTAACTCTAGGAAGCATCTGCCCTCTCAAATAGAAATTCCTGTGTTCAGACTTTCTGCTAATTAAAGATATGCCGAATGAGTCCAGAAATTCATAAGTGATCCTACACGATGCAATTGGTCAGAAAGTATTCGCAATGAAGGCAGTATCGCCTGCGTAGGTGGCCCGGTTCATTGGGACACGACAGATCTGAAGTAAATAGGGTACATAAAACGGGACCCAGCAATCCTCGCTGAGGAGGAATATGGTCTTGAACTTATAAAACATGCTCCACAGGGACAAATGCTTTCTGAGCGTCAAGAAAATGTTGGGTTTCCATGGTGGAGTCTAAATCCAACCTGGGGCTAATGGCATCCTGCACGCTTCTTACTCCCATAACTCTATTAGAAATATTCTCCTGAATATTTTAGGGAATATAGGTAGCAAACTTATCGGACTTATAGTATTTCGTAGTTTGGTATCATCGTTATCACAGCACGTTCCATTAAGAGACAAAATACTGCATAAGTAACACTGAGTTATAAAGGAGAACCAGGAACAGGATATCTTTTTAGGGAAATCCGTGGAAATTCTGCTATCAATGCCAACGATAGTGCATCCAGTTACAGAGCATTAAGGAAGTTTAGTTTTTCTTTAACATCTTCGGTGATCGCTAGGTCAAATGGCTGAAAGCGTTTCTCACTTTAGTCCGCAATAGCCGAAGAAATCTCTGAGTCGGACCTGCAATGTAGTGTCAGATTTCTTTGTGGGGATTTTGTCCTTTCACATTCCGTGTAGATTTCGGAAGGTTGAAGCTATGTTACTGTCAAACATAATTTTGTAACATTTTATGAGATATGCCGTTTTGTATGAGTTGGAGAGGGCGTGGCCAACAAGTTTTTGGCATGATGTCAGAAATGTGCAATACAAAAAATAAACAAGAAAATATTCAAACATCAATAGAAGTGGGGTAGTGACAGCTGTTAGCAGCTTGTAGGCGTTAGTGTAGGCGGGGCGAATATATATTATATTTGGTACACAGATAGAAAAATAATACAATTAAAACATTTTCAAAATTGCGGGAGTGCCAGTTTGGCTTGAGCGTGGAAACGTTTTCAAACCAACTATCGCAAGGTAGGCGTCAGTAAAATCTTAACGCTCAATCAAGCGGGCATCTATTATACTCTATTACTTTAGGAGTAACGGGTATAACAAAAGGGATGGCTTTTGTGGAGTAGCCCATTACACCTTACTACTTTTAAAATGCATATTTCTTTGGATATTTTCAACTTGTTGTTTTGAAACTTTGAGATCCTCTTTCTCTAACTTCTTGTTTCAGGGACCATTTGCTTACAGTTTTAAAAATTATAAAAAAAACTAAAATAAACACACTATGAGCTAGACAACTTCAATATTTCACCAAAACACTCATCCTGTCATTGATTAACCTGTCAGAGTTGGCGAGCTTGTCACTAATCTGATTGGTTTCAGAATCTATTCATAAATCGTTCTGAACTGGTTAGCCACAACACATTAGCGCAGAAAGACAACAACTTCGAAATCAACTACATCTGCAGTCAAGATGTTTCGCACACTGCCCATTCAGCCGACTGGAATCCAGGAGCGCTCCAAGGATGAGGTCCGTGCTAATGTGTTGGTGTTTGCCGTCACCTCTGCCCTTATCCGGCTTATTCCGATAATCCTGAGGAAAGTATTGTAATCAAGGCCAAGGATGCGACTGTGTACTTCCGTTTTGACTGAGATAAAACCGATAATAAATATTCAAATTATTATAGCATAAATAGATACAAGAAAAGAGATCGCTATAGGCGACATAATCCATACACGTAATTCCACTAAAATGAAAATGGGGAAAAAATAATAAAATGAAAAATAACTTAAAAATTTTTTAAGTGTGGGCGTGAGAGTTTTTGGGCGGTTTGTGGGCGTTGGAGTGGGCGTGCCAAAAAATTGTTGGCAAATCTATAGAAATTTACAAGATATATTCAATAATTAAAAATTATCAAAAAATTTTTCAAAATCGTGAGCTTGACAGATTTGGGCGGTTTGGCAAAGAGTATTTTAGTAAATCTGTAAAGGCTTACAAGATATGTATATTCAAAAGTAAAAAAAATATCAAAACATTTTTTAAAATTAAGAGGGCTTGGAAAGACAAAGTTGGGCATGCTTAATCTCAACATTCCAGTTTTTGTAGTTCCTGAGATCGAGGCGTTCATACGGACAGACGGACATGGACAGATCGAGTCGGCTTTTGATCCTGATCAAGAATGTATATACTTTATATGGTTACCTTCTGCCTGTTAGATACTTATCAACGAATCTAGTCATTCCGCAATTACCGCAAAAATGGCCTATAAAACATGGTTCAGCATTTTCTCTGGTCATAATATCGTAAAATATTTGGGTGATGTGTTTTTTTTTTAATATTTTGTAACTTTAACGAGTGGTGGTCCTTTTAAAAATATTATTTGATTGTTAAATGCATTTAAAGGTATCTCTGTAATAAAAATGAAAGTAGTATTGTCCTCTTTTGCACTATGTTGGATTTGTTCGCTCAAGTATGTCTTCTCGATTCTATTCTATTTTCAATTTATTCTGGATAGAGCGTCCGCTACGTAATTTTCTTTTCTCAATGTACTTACTTAATGTAAAAATCACTGTACTGTAGTTCGTTTCATGTCTATAAAGCTAATGTAACTAAGCGGGTGACCCTCTTGTAAGAGAACTGCACCCAAAGCAACATCATTTGCGTCTGTGGTTGATGTAAAGTTGGGTACTTTATGAATTGGGTCCTGATATTAGATTTTTTAATTTTTTGAATGCCGAGTAATATTCTGGGTTGGTTTTGTCAAATTTCGTCTTCTTTTTGAACACTTCGTAATGGGAACTTCGTTCCTATGTCTGCAAAGTTTGGAATGAACATACGGTAGTATCCTGTCAGTCAAAGAAAATACTTTATTTCACTAGGTTTATTGGGAATTGGATATTTTTGAATAGCTTTAATTTTTTGAGGTTTGGTTTTATGCCCAAAATGTGCAAATGTGGTTTCCTGCTTTAAAAAATCAATCTGTAATTTAAGATTGGCTTTTGCCAGTTTTTCGAAAACTAGTCTGAGCGATTGTAGGTGCTCTTCCGGTCGTCCAAATACATGAGATGATGCATATTTAAGTGTGGGCGCAAAATATAATTTATGCACCGTTGAGAGGTAGTTGGTGCGTTTTTTAATCCACTGTCTCTTTAGTCGTGAAGTAGTTGCACCAGCCCAGTTCTCCTAACATTTCGTCCATGCTTGGGATTGGGGGTCTGCAGTCTATTACAATTCTGAATTTTTATTGCCTAATGCATCTTGGACTATGGGACTACCCAAATGGGGCTATTGTACGTTGAGTAACTGGTACGTATAGATGATTTAGCACATCTTGTTTGGCTTTCGACCTCTTGCTAATAAGCCTGTGGGTAACTGTATAATTGGTAATAAATGGGTCGATTGTACTTGGTATTGATTCTCTGATTGGTTTGATTAGTATATGTCAACTTGGTATGGGTATTTCTTGGATGTCTAAGCATGGTGCAGGTCCATGCTTACATCTTGAAAGTGACTTAATGTGACTTGTGCTGCTGCGCCTTAGATTAATTCGTATTTGTTATTGTTAGAAGTAACCAATTGAACGCTCTGCCAAAAGTTTTCTTCCTAATAAGAGACCGTAGTATTCAGAGGATGGGTGCAATAAAAATTCCGTTGGTGCTGGGAACAAAATCTTTGAAGGTGTGTGGCTATACTTTAATTGATAATGAGCGGTCCATTGCTGGTATGAAAGAGATTATTGGTTTTCTGGATTGGTAAGTCAAATTGGTAAGTCCGGTATCAATAAGACATTTTAAATTATTTTCTTTGTTTTTAATTGTTATATACTGGCGTTTTCCAAGACTTATCGCTGAACATTTTCGGCTTGTTCTACATTGGGTTCTTGGTTGTCGGTATTAATCTGCTGCGGCAGTTGTGGTTGTTTCGGTCAGTTTGATAGTGATACTCCAGATAAAAGTCCGTATGGTCGTAAGTTGGGTAGTAAAAACGGTCATAAGGAATATATTGCTGACAAGCAGTGTTCTCTTAATATAACGATTTATCCATACTCATCCTAGTCTGTCCGCTGTTAGATGGTCCTAATCGCTTTATTGGTTGGTTGGTTACATGGGAACTCCAGTGATTGTTGATTTTGATATTGGGGTTGTTGTCTAAATCTATTCTGATTAAATGCATTCGTTTGTAGGATGTTGAATATTGTTCGAGGTCTAAAGTTTGTATTTCGGCTAGGATGAAAATTATTGTTTGTATTGGGCTGATAGGATGTTGGATGGTGATTATTAATTAGTGGTGTTTGATAAGCTTGTGGGGCTGGATATGGATTATTAATTAGTGGTGTTTAATAAACTTGTAAGGCTGGATATGGCAATGGTGAGTTATAATGTTGGAAAGGTGTTGGATATCTTCTGATGCTGCTATTAGTCTAGTTAGTATTGTGATTAAAGGACTTTTGTGGCTTATCAGAGATATTTTGTTTTATGGGTAGTTGTACTTGTATGGTTATTTCCACTTTTATTTGTTCATACATGCATTTCTCCTGTCAGAGGTTTTTAAGTGATCGCAATCCTGGTTTGTTGTGGTTATTTATTCTTAAATAATTGTGTAGGTAATTTTTCAAAAAGAGACTATATACTGCATTTAATTAGTCTTAAATATAGAGTTTTTCCTCAAGTTTTTGTTCTATTTCAAGTTTACTGGCAAGTATTTATCTGCGGTTTTCAGCTTTCTCCAGAAATGCTCGTACACTGGCTTTGAATGGGGTCTTCTGAAATTCCTCCAAAAGAACATGGTTTGCAAAGAATTGTTTATAAGAACATGGAAATGCAGTATGGAAATAAAATAGGTGCTTTATTGTTTATTGTTCTAAGAAATAATTTAATTGGCGGGCTTGGGAAGCGTACATATGTCACTATACATAAATAAAATAATATTGGTGTTTCTATGAACTCTTATAACTCGCTTTTGATGAGTTTTGTTCTGTTGGACTCGTGTTCTCTGGCAGCAAAACAAAGTTATGCGGAAAATCCGGAATATCTTTGGAAAAACCGAATAATAGAAAAAATCGTTTCAAGCTACAACGTCAACAGCTGAACGTATGTTTATGAAACAATATATCCTTGCTTTGTTGCTTAAATGAAACGAGTTTTGTTAGTGAATAGGTTGTTATTGTTTTTTTTTCGATTGCGCATTTTTGGTTGTTTCATTCGTTATTAATTATTAATTAATACGAAATTAATGCTTGCTTAAAGTCTTCAAATTTGTGGCGATATGTGAAAGTTATTAAGTTGACCACCAATATACGTGTTGTCCTGCAGTATGATCAAACAGCAGAAATCTTAAAACAATTGTTGGACTTTGGCAATGGCAAGTTGATTGTGTGACGGGATTGATATCATTTCCACAAACTAACTGAATCGAAGGAAGATCTCATCAATAACTTTTTCCTGACATTCGAGAAACTTACAAGAATCATTCATGATTGAGTCCACGAGCAATATTGGCGGCAAGGAATGCAGACGAAATAAATTGTTCGATTCAAAATGAAATACTACATAAGAATATACATTCCTGCTAATCAGTTGACACAATCACTGATGAAGACGACGTTGTCAATTATCCAACTGAGTTTTTAAATTCATTGGATTTGGAATACCAGGATTGCCACCATACATATATGTAATTTGCGGGCAAAAAATTGGTTCGGCGATATTTTGTTGAGAAATACATAATAAATTGCCTTTTGAGATTGAAGCCGAATGTTATTAAAGCAACCATCTTGAAAGGGTCTGAAACGACTTCAGTTTCCGGTACGTCTTGCGTTCGCTATGTCAATAAATAGGTCACAAGGTCAATCGCTTGACGTTTGTGTTATGTATTGTGGAATATGTATTATGTATTGCTTTAAAATACAATGAAATTAATTTAAATGAATTAAGTTGTGTGTGGGTTTTCCATTTCCATTTATTGAAAAAAATTGAGGGAGCCATCTGTTTAAATACGAATTTTGGGAGGGACAACGTCCACCGGGTCCGCTAGTATATATATATATATACATAGAAGAAAACACAGTTCTTTATTTGTTCCTGCACATCTAGCATATGCATTATTCCAGGAGTAAGGGTATAAAGATATTTTAACATACTTCAGCTAAACTCTTTTTTAAACATAATAACACTAGCAATAAATTGCTACTACCATTGTACAATTATTTAATATAAATAAGTTGAAAAGGTCCCCGACACTAACTACCAATTTACCTGAGTTTAAGGGACCTGACCTTGCCCATTGGCGTCGACACCTCCTCGCAGCCATGACGAGGGAAATATAAATCAAACAAACAAACAAACCCCATTAGCATATTATCAGCATCACATTGTGACATTTCCCGTCATCTTAAGTTCAAGTGAGAAATCTGTCACGTTGCATTAAGTCGTCTGGCGTGGTAGCCCCCAAAAGCCGCAAGGATAATTCAGGGCAAGGAGTCGAAATGGAGTGGGCAAGCCGGAAACCTGGAGCAATTCCAGGAATCCGGCACACATAATTATGCGTGTAAACAAGCTGATGATAGTGCGCTGACGTGTGACGATGGCGGTGACTGGCAGAGTCACATTGCCCAAAAGGGTTAAGTCTGGTTCCCGCGTCCTTCTCATCCAGCCACCCCTGCTCAAAATATTCAACTCAACTAGGGGAAAACAAATTGCCGAAATTCCACAAGGCCTTCAGCTAGTTGTAGTGGCCTAGCTTCACGGCTGCTGATTTATTCGCGTTGTGCTTACAACAATTAGAAAAGTTACCGCAGGATGTGCGCGCACAACGCCCGAGAAGATGTGTCCTCTCCTGTCAGGACCACTCTCCATCTCAGTCTCCATCTCCATCTCCGTCACCCGGTCCCTGCTCACCGTTGGCCCGTTGGAGCTGTGTTTTAATTTGACGAAAGACTGACGACGTCTCATTAATATTCATTCCCTGCTAGGCGCTTCTGGGATTTTGCGGCCATATATTCTGTTTATGCCGGAGTTAACTCATTGCCTGCGTCTTGTTGCTGACTCATGTAGAGCCGCCCCAGAGATGGATGCGTCGGCAATTGCTTCTAGGACATTAGGATGTCTCGATTCTAATGAGGCGTTAAATGTTTATTTTTACGTTGAGCCATGAAAGGGTGAATAGGGTGAGAGCTGACTGGTTGAGTTATGGAGCAGAAATCTCAGCTTATTCGCCGTTGGCTTACAGAGGGGTAAGACGTAAGACGTCCGGAAATTGTGCTTTCGTGCACGGAAGATACGCATTGAGGGTAATCCTAATTGGTAATGATAAAAGTTAAATAAGTTCAGATTACTTGGCGTCTTATTTTACAAAAGTAAATACGAATGGTAGCTTCTGAGGATTTATTGAATTGTATATTTTACATAGTGTTATATACCAAAGCCTAATAGTGCCGTGAGCTATAAATGGTTTTCGTGTGCAATGTCGGAAAGTATCACTTTCCAACATACATCTATGCCGCATCTTTTTATCTATGTTACGAGTATCTTAAGCTGTAAGTTAAGATACATACATATATGCTAAGAAATGACGAAGAGCGCCTGAAGGAAGGAAGTATAAATAATATATTGTACAATGTATAAGTATATTGATCAGGACCAATAGCGGAGTCGATCTGGCAATGTCCGCCTTCCGTCCGTCTGTCCGTATGAACGGTGAGTAACGGGTATCTGATAGTCGAGGAACTCGACTTATCAGGAACTATACAGTTTCTAAGATAGGATGAGCAATATAAAAAGGGATTTGCACAAGGTTAAAGTGTGAATGCCTGACAAACTAACATACAAAAACAGACTAAGAACCTGTATTTTAATATTTGTAAACTAGTCTTGCTGAAGTCCCAGGTAAAAGTATAAATACTAGTTATTTTTGTGGAGCACAAGTGCAAAACGCTTACAAATTCGCATAAATTATCCCTTTGTCGTACGCTGCATATAAAAAGTAAAGTATTTAACATACTTTAACTGCAGTCGTCGGCATCTACTCATTAGTTTATAGTGCGACCCACACGGCCATAAGTATTTAAAATTAATGGTGACACTTCAACATAATTTTGAAGTGTATGGCACCCAGAATGTAAAGGGACCAGCCTAGAGGTTTCCTCTGGCACCCTTAAGATGATGCCGTGACATATTTATAAAGTGCAATTATCATAAAATGCAAATGAAATCGTCATGTCCCAGAAAACGTCAGCCGTTGGAAACCTTTCCCGACCGAAACGCCCTTACCTCCAATAAAACAAACCAAAGAGACGCCAACCTTAGGCCCCTGGACATGGCCCAAACTGAGCAATTTACTTGCGATATCCGCTAAAACAGAGACCTTCCTTGAACCGCGGTGGAGTGGGAAGCTGAAGGCTTGTTACCGAGCTCCCGAAGTACAGTACCAATATCAGGGCGCGACATCTTGTTGGGGCTTGGTACTCACCCCATGAAAAATTTTATCTGACGAGTAACGCTATTAAAAGAAATTACGTTCAAAACTAAATTGCGCCCTTGTTTCGTATTAAAAGTAAGAGCACAGTGCACACTTCGAAAAAAATATTTCCTCGAATATTAGATACCGGTTACTCGACTATTGGGAGAGCTGGGAAGATATAATATTATTGGCATAGCAATAAAAATTTAACAAACAAAAACGAAAAATTAAGAAATGTAAATAAAGTTGGCGTGAGCTTTGTCTCTGGATTCTGCATGATTAATTCCAACTCTCTCGGTTTGATTCTATCATTCTATCGAGATCACAACGTTCATACGGACAGACGGACGGACAAGCCAAATCGACTCGTCTAATGACCCTGATAAATAATATAAATACTTTAAAGGGTCCGAAGCTCTTCCTTTAACGAATTCGCTATACAAATTCGGGTATACAAACAAAAGAGAACGGTGGAGTCGAGTTCCTAGTTAGCGTTAGAATGGGCGTGGCCAAAGTGTTATTGTTATACCGATAAAAATTGGCAGGGCAAACAATAAAACGAAAAAAGATCAAACAATTTTTCAAAATGTGGGCGTGACAAATTTTTGTTTGGTAAATCGATAGAAATTTACAAGACTAACAAAAAAATTATAAACAATTTTCAAAAGTGGGAGTGGCTGTTTCGGGTGGTTTGTGGGAGTTAAGTGGGCGTGGCAGCATGAGTAAAAAACTACACACTCTATACATTATAGGTTTCTAAAAAAATGCATATAATGCCTGAAGATTCCAGTGACGCCTAATTATTGAAAGTTTGCTTTTAAAGATTGTCAGGAACTATAAAAACTAGGAAGTTGAGATAAAGCATGCATTATCAAGCATTTTATGTCTTGTAAATTTTTATTGATTTTCCAACACAACTTTTTGACACGCCCATAATCCGCACAAAAAATTTTTTTAAATTTCTACCGATATTTCCAGAAAATGTTCATATTTCTCGTTCGGGGAGACTCGGGGAACTCGACCATAGCATTCAATCTTGTTTTATTATCTGACTTTGAGAATTTTATTAGATATAGTTTTTCTTACGAAGTCTAAGCCTTATAATCTTAACTATCAGTCATATAATTATGTTCTTCTGAAAATTTTGTTCAGTGGCTTCGGGGAAGTAGGGAGTATTATCTAAGGTATCTCCACAGGACTGAAATGAGAAACGATTATGGCCCGGCCTCGACCCGGACATAAACAAATGCCAAAGAACAAGAGGAAAACTTTTAACTTGTTTGCGATGTTGATATTTACAAGTCCTGTGGGACATCCCCTTCACTTACCTTCCGTCAGGTAACTTCTTTGCCGCATTGCGTTTTTGGCGCTCTATTCATTGATTGCAGCTCCGGCATGTAATTCTCGACCCTTGTGCTTATTGTCTCTCACTTGTCGACTTCTTATACCCGTTACTCGTAGAGTAAAAGGGTATACCAGATTCATTAAGAAGTATGTAACAGGCAAAAGGCAGCGTTTCCGACCATATAAGGTATATATATTCTTGATCAGGGTCAATAGCCCGTCGAACTGGTCATGCCCGTCTGCCCGTTCGAATGAACCTCGAGATCTCAGGTAAAAGCTAAAAAAAATCAGATTCCAGAGACTTAGACGCAGCGCAAGTTTTTTAAATGATGTTGCCCGCTTTAACGCCCAAAAACACTATTGAAAAATGTTTTGATATATTTTAATTTTTTTTAGCCTTGTGTATTTCTATGGATTTACCAAAATCTTTTTGCCACGCCTACTCTACCGCCACAAACCGCCCAAAAACAGCCTTATCTCAATTTTCTATTTTTTTTTTTTATAGTCAAAAATATATATGCTTTATAAAGTCGAAAACGCTTCCTTCTGTCTGTTACGTACTTTACACCGATTCTAGTCTTGTTGAAATTTTTTATTTTTTTTTTCAAGTTTTTATCGGTATGCCAACAATTTTTTGTACTCGCCCACTCTAGCGCCAACAAACAGACCTCACGCCGAAATTTGGTATAATTGTCATTCGTCATTTATTTTTTTATGTGTACGCTATACACATATAAAAGTTATAAATTTCGCTATAGAAAGATGTCGGCCGTAACTAGTGTGGCTTTTTTATATTTCAATCTCTCTTAATATATTTACAGAGATAAACAATTATTTAACAATAAAAAAATGTTTATAGAATATTTATAAATTGTATTTTTATTTGTTTTGCGTTTAATGTAATGTGTCCAATCGATTACATGCACTTTCTTTGGACTCAGGGTCTGAGCATCTGACTTTAAAGTTTTTATCCCATTTGGCAAATTCTAATTCGAAGTTAAGTTGAACCTTTAAGTTAGTATTGGTCAGACAATTTAATACTTTGGTTGGATATTAAATATGTTCATCGATTATTTTTGTAAAAATAAGGATGACGCCCATGGTTATAATACAAAAGTGGTCCAGTTAGGTCTAGATATCGGCGATTTGTTTGTTTTATTTGAGGTACGAACATATGGGCTTTGGAATAGTTTTCATACGTAGTTTGTATTTTATTACTCTCGTAAACGGTAAACTGTAAATCTCTTTCCTTATAGTATATTCCTTCGAATCGTTGCGATGGTGCCCTAAACGCAGGATATGACTAGTGCTCGCTTTTGAGCTATACAACGTACAACGTGTAATCTTGTGGTCGCATAGTTAAAAATATGTATTGACGTCCATTTGCCTTCCTAAAGTCAAGTTAGGGTCAAAGCCCTTATGTTTCCGTATTTGTGCAAAAACGGGTCTTTCTAATTCGCTACATTTATTTTTTTTATACATAGTTTAAAAGGACAAATCACGGTGGCATTAATACGCCGGTTTGCTTCATAAAGTCAGAAAGCTGGCAATCGAAATCTTTGATATTTTATGAAGAGTGCATTCTGTAATCTAATGAACTCTGTAATCTCGGGAGCTATATAAGCTTTAAAAATAACAATTAGCATCCATATTCTAGAGACGTAGACGCAGCTCAACTTTGTTTCAAAAGATTACAAGAACATTTTTAACAAGCCCACTCTTTAGCCGAAAACTTTTTAAAATAGGTATTCCTTTTTTTTTGTTTTACTCTCTTAAACCCAAAAGCTGTAAATTATAAACTTGAAATAGCTAGTGTAAGTGCGAACGAGAAATTTAAAAATTTGTCTGGCATATGATAGAAATTGGGGAAAAGATAATACAATTTAAAAAAAAAAACTAAAATTTAATTTAAAACAATTAAGAGGGAACATTTAAGAGGTACTAAAATATGCAAAAGTACCAATGGCCGGTTAAAGATATTACACAACACTAGATGCTTTCAGACCTTAAATAAATATTTATAAATACCGACACTCAGTAATACCGATAGTGCCCTCGCTAACAATAATATTGGCGTGGCAACTCGAGCTTCGATTGAATATATCGAATATACATATATATATGTGACGTTCCTTGCATCAATTTTAGGCACATAAGAAATTTGCATAGTTTATTGATGAATTGCTTGGCCGAGCTAATAAGAACAACTCTAGAAGGTAAGACGTTTTCTGGGAAAGAAAATTAAACCATTTTTATACATGGTTTGTTAACTACGGCAGATTTAGATGTCACATTCTGATGAAAATGACGAGAACGCGATCCTGCTGACAAAAACAAAACCGGATTCCTTGTTTTTTAAACAGAAAAATGCACATATGGACGGAGAAAATAAAAAACCTTTTAGAAATAGGCGCAATGAACATCACTGCATGGGTGAGATGTTGTTTTTTGGAAAGCGGTTTGAATGAATTGTAATTGATTATTTTTTTAACATTTGGTGCTTACCTCAGCCGCAGCTGCTCCTTCTGTGAATCTTGGAATAACTGAGCCAACGGAGGATTTTTCAAAAAGTGCTTCCGTAAATAACACTATGTCTTTTGCTGTTGGACAAGCAGGCTCGCAACCATCTTCCCCCCAATCCAGTTTTGTTTACAAGCCATTCGATTATACTCTTCATGGCTTAACGGATTTTGGTAAGCGATATAATAGGTAACCCTTTTAACTTAAACTTTAAATCCTTTTAAGAATCTACCATGAGCTCTACACGAAAGTGCAGTTCACAATCGCCAGAATTATTTAGGAAGGAAAATTATAGATTTGAAAATAGTGATGCAGGCCTAGACGATGACTTCGATTCCAATGATATATTCTGCTCCACAATGAAAGACCCGCAGGATATTCACCTCGCATTTTCGTCAGATGAGTGCAAAATTAACAATATTAATAGCATAAGTGCGATAAGTGCTCTTGAGGGAAATCGCAACGATACTTTGTTGAACTGTGAGATGAATGAGTTAATAGAAAGAAATCACAATAGAAAAAAAAATATAGTAATTCAATCCACATTGTATAATAATGATACAATATTGGAAGCGCAGGAAAATAAAGTTCAATCTGTGGACAAGGACTTATATGTAAAAGTTTCCGGGAAGGGAAGCGATCACTTTATCTGTAAACAGCAAAATAACAATACACTGGAACCTGGGGAATTATCCGAAGATACCACTTCCGAAGCACAGAAGATTCAATGTGCATATAAGACATCAGCTGTGGAAGATAGTGAAGTGTCCTGCGAAGATGTTGGGGCCCAACATATCTTGATTAAAAAATCGTCACATTGCCAGTTTGATAATACTACTTTTACAAAAAGAAATATAATGGTGGATAAGAAAGTGAGTGAGTTAGAGTCTGGTGAGCTATTCGAAGATGATCAGGTTGAATATGCTGATTTGGAAGATGGCGAACTTACAGGAGAAGAACATGAAGTCTCATGTAATACTATTAAAAAAGATGATAACAGAATGCCCATTTGTCGATTTCACATACGTAACACCTGCATTTGGGGCCCTAAATGTAGGTTTCGTCATCCCAAGATGAACAAACTGGGCAAATATGTGATGTTTGAAAAAAAGTTTCTGCCTGTGCCTACAGTGCCTTTCACGCCAGGTACGTTAAACTTTAAAAACTCTTCATTAACACTAGTGGCATTTTTTGAGGCTTTGAGGGGAAATAGAAAAAAATGTATTAATGCACCTATATCTTTTGAGCTCTTGTTTTTTAACGCCTTCACATTATTTAAAATACATAATATAATATGCGAAGATCTATTTCAAAACCGGAAATATCTAAATGCCGTTTAAAACAAAGGATAATTTGTAAGCGCTTGCGGAGAATATTATAAACTTACAGTTTGCAACGCACAAAGGGAGATATTTCCAACCCCACAAAGAAAATCCAATTTCGATCAAATTTGTTTGTTTTTAATACAAGTCTAACACAAATACATAATATAAATAATTTATTAGAGTCTGAAGTTATTTTGTGTAAGTAACAAAGACACTTTTCCAATTAATTGACTGTTTTTAAATATGTAGTGTGGCCAACATACATCTTACCATCTATGGATACCTACCAAACGGCACTGGTCGAGAAAATGCCGAGGGTGCCTGAAAGCCTGGGTATATCGTTCGGCCTGAACGACATGGACAACGATCCCTACTACACACAGAATCAGCCAGAGGTAAACAACCGTGCTCCACTGCTTCCAAAGCCAACCTTCAGTGAAGTATTAATAGCGCAGGAACGATATAACTCATTGGCAGGGAATCGGCCCATCCGTACCCTTTCGTCCTCGATACCCAGAGATTTGGGTTGGGAAAGTCAACTCAACAGAAGTTCCCCATTCACGACATTTCAAAACCCGTCTTCTAGCCTTTCACCACCTAGATATTCTCAGCATATGCGATCGACGACTAAGACAATTGGAATGTCCTTATCGACGTGTTTTAACAAACGAGATTGGTCTTCGAGTCTGCCAAGGTACTCCGCCAGCAAAAATACGCAACCTCAAATGTCATTACTGAAATATAGCAATATTCAAAGAAGTTCCAGCATCATTGTACGGTCGAATCCAAAAAGGCAACGCCTTACCGACAGCACTTCCAGTTCTAGCGACTCGTCTGAATCTTCTAGCTATAAATCCACCGCCGAAAGCACCGATGAAGTTTCATCTTTCTCCGAATCTGATGGATGGGGGACACAAAATGGCTCAACTTTATTGGGAATATCGAATATAACCAGAAAACAAAACGAAGAAAATTTCTCATCAGGTGCAGTTGCATATTTATCTAATCAAGCAAAACTTATCACAAAACGACCGAATTGTTCAAAATTCCCAACGCAAAAGCTATCACCCACACAAGATTATTCAAAGCCGTCGACTAAAACTCCACCAAGAAGTCCTACAATTGTGTTACCTAGTGCACCGAAGAAGCCTCACAGCATATTGGGCAACTCTTACAGTATCAGAAAGAAACAGTATCGACAGAAACAGTTACTAGTTCAACTGTTGCGAGTAGAGCAGCAAATAGCGAAAAAGAAGAAGCAACGAGTGAAAGCACTTAAAGAGTAATCGTTTGAACTTGAAATCGCCACTTAAAGTGTCTAATAAAGTCATCGTTAATAAACCATTCGCTAACAAATCATGATGCATTTATTTGGGGTGTTTTGGTGTATTCTATTAAAAAACGGGATGTCTAAAAGACTAGAAGGTAGAAATAAGTAATAATTTTAGCCGTACCTGTGCAATTACTGTGCGTGCAAACATTCATTTGGCACAGGCCACATGTCCATAAACCACGAAGACCATGCCTAATGAAATGCACTTACAGCTGAATGCAATAAGGGAGAGCATCTGTACCCAAGTGGGAGTGTATGTATGCAGTTTCTGCTAATATCCATGTTAATATTATTAAGCATTATTTATGGATTTGTTTAATTTGTATTTAGTAACGCTTCGCAGGAAACTCCGACTACGTGACTCCCAACTCCAGCCTCCGGGGTAAAACTTAAGATCTGCGGTCGTCTGGTCTGCCCTGCCAGCTGAGCCAAATGTCCGCCACACCCTCAAGCCCCACTTTCTTTTTGACCCAGCATCGTCGTCGCCCTAGTGGAACAATTACACTGGTTTGCCTAATGAATTTATCTGCTCATCAGCATCTCCATAGACCTGCATGCATGGATCTGGTTGGTGCACCAGCCTGGACGGGAGTGGGTTGTATGGTTGGATGGTCGGATGGTCGGATGGTCGGATGGTTGCTGGCATCACAGTAAATATTATGTAGATTCAAACACGAATTATGTTTATTTGCGGTCATTCTGCGAGCTATCTCACATTGAAAGATTTGAAAAACGGTTGTAATGAATTGGTGGCAACCCCAAAGGAATAATTTTCTGTTCGTGTTCTTACAAGCAGTAGACTAAACGGAAATTATTAAAATTTTGTGCGATGTTAGGTAAGTTTCAATGTTCAGAAATTCGTTCAAAATAAAAATACTACTTAGTATACTACTTAGTATGTACTGAAACTCAATTCCACCTTCGACTTTTCGAGGGATAATTTATTCAGGAAGCTGTACTTTCCAGGACTTTGCTCATCTCTAGCGTAATCGCACACATTTCTCTTTGAACCATTTTATTAGCAACTTAATCGTGATTTGTTGTTCCATCCTGTTTGAATCTGGCAAACAAATGAATTTATGGATTAAGTTTGCATACGATGATAATTAATATGAACTTACCGAAGTGGGACGGCAACAAAACGAAGACAAAAACATAAATACATAGAGCACTTCATCAAATACTTTATATATATTATATAATATCTTATTAATCATCGTCCGTGCTGCTAATCTCTTCTTTAAGCAACAAAATTTCGTCATTCAGATAACGAACAGTCACAATCAATGTTATTATTATCACCTGAGCGCTTACCATCTGCAAGGACCTTATAAGATAGCTATTCTGGATCAAATCTAAAAACTTACCAAACAGACGTAACAGATATTTGATTGAACAGGCTTATCAAATTTAAAACAAACTTTTGTTTTTAAAACACCTCTTAAATCTTTGGCGATAGGCCGCAATTTTTTTGATAACAATTTCCTCTGTGCCAACAAGAAATCTATAGCCTCAATAAAGTTTCGCCGCTGGGAGATTGTTTCAATTAGTTGTTAATATCTATGCAAAACATGTTATCTGAATATTATCTCCATTTTACCTCGTTCTCCATCGTAAACAATACAACCATCAGGCAAATGTAATCACTGGCAATACAGGCGTATATTGAGGCATTTGCCGCATAGAAGATTCTTCGCTTGCGATCCTCGAACAAAACGTACCAAGTATTCCAGTAGTACGTTAAGGAATAGATTCCTCCCAAAAGGCAGTTTGCATGCATGGCAAAAAGAAACATCACAGAATGTTTTAATGACTGGGCAAAAATGAAAAAATTGGCTCCCAGAGTCTCGAGTTTTGTCTTTAAATTTTCCAAGCTCTTCGTAAAAACAGTAACAGAAGTGGAAGCAGTATTTGCCGTGTCCATCGTCAAATTAACACTTAACTCCTCCTCCACATTTTTTTTAAGATCTTTTAGCTGTCCTCGACTCAACCAGGATAAAACTATGTACAATCTCACGGACCCAGCTAAAATAAGATGCGGAAAGAATAGAGCCATGCCAAGCATAGCATCTTGCAGGGGGGGTGGCTCGAATTTCATTTCATATGCTATGTAGATCGCAAAACTGCAGAGTATAACAAAGGTTGAACTCAGTAAAACGTAGGCCAAGGCCTCATCTTTCTTAAATTCAGAATTTCTAATGGGCAGAGCTTCCAACAGGCGGTTAACTGCACTCACAGCCTTCACCGAAGAATATACGGCATAAAGAAAAGCTTTTGCTCCCAATACAAGATGCATCCTGATTAATCCAAATAAGAAAGGTGATGTATCTTTCAAGACTTTCAGTGTAGACGACGACGTATCAAAATGTTGGGAGAAGCACGCGGCATACACAACTCCGAGGAAAAATATGTAAAGTACACTGGGAATGGACAATCGGAATCTATGCTCCTTTTTTTCAAACCAATGCCTTTGATAACCCATAAGTAAGAGCACAACATTTGTAGTCCTCAGAATGCGGGAGTTATTCATGAATAATTTTTTTTAAGCTGCCGACTTGCCGTCCGAAATGATACTGATGATTTTGGCTAAGGGCAACAGAGCTTAACGGTAAATCATGTTTGAGATCTTATCTGACTATCGAGTTGCGACGAGCTGCGGTGATTATCGGAAAACCCGGTCAAAGTTCAAACCAAATAGCTATTTTTAGTAATTCGTTTTTGGCAGAGGGCTTGGAACATTAGTTATGACACATACTAAGTACTGACATGGCCGACCGACTCGTTCTCCTCGACTATCAGCTACCCGTTACTCAGCTAGTAAGGGAGCGCAAAAAATATATTTCATAAAATAAACACTAAAGGACGATTAGTTACATTTTACAATTTCTTTGCATATCAATAGAAATTGGGAACAAATTAATACAACTTATAAAAATTAAAAAAAAATTCTCGGAATGTATTGCTGAGCGCTAGCAAGGACGTGGTTAATATGTTTATGGTAAACCGATAAGATTCGCAAAGTGTAGGTGTGGCAGTTTGAGCAGTAGAGTGGAGGTGGAAAAAATATTTTTTGGATATTCTATACTATATATACTATAAAAATTAAAATAAAATGAATCGACTTGATCACCTCTGCCGTGATCGACTCTGCTATTGATCCTGATCAAGAATATATATATTTTACATGTTCGGAAACGCTTCTTTCTGCCTGTTACATACTTTTCCACGAATCTAGTATACCCCTTAACTCTTCGAGTAACGGGTACAAAAACTGTGTAATTTGTAATGTGCTACATCTTCAGGAATCTGGATCTCTACTCTAAAATTGTAGCTAGTGTTGGATCTTCATCTAGAAATTTTAACCGTTAACACAACCAAAAGTCTACATCAAGAAAAGATTCCGGCGAACTAAAAAGTATACACATGTGGGTGGGCAAACAGACGATAGCGTTGCATGTCGGTAAACTAGAAAACGCTTCCTGGGACAGATGTCTTGTGTGGCTCCAACACCGCCATGTCAACAATAAAATTAGAAAAAATTAAAAAGCCGTCGCCGGCGTTTGCCAGACTTAAATATTTGCCAGCTGTGTAAGACTTCAAGAACTCATCTGCTGTTATTTCTCCGCCTACCGTGTTGACTTTGCCAGACGCAAAGGGCGTGCACCAAATTGAGATCCGCTGAGAAGGGGATTGGTGGTATTGGTGATTACTAGCACTTTGCGGAATATTCCAAACTCTTTGCTAATGGCAAACCTGAAAACGGCTACAAAATCAGTTAATGTATTGAATTACGAATTTATATATCGAAAAAAGTCGCACACACAGTCGCGCACAAAAATGTGAAGCAGATACCCAACAAAATAATTACAATTTCAAAATATTGTTGATTGTAATTCACTTTTTGTTAAAGCTTAAATTCTAGGTATACCTATCAACTTAAAAGAAGAGCGACTGTTGTTCATAGAGTAAAAGGGTAGAATAAATTCGTAACAGTTAGAAGGACCTGTATAAACGTAGAGATCTCGGGAACTATAAGAGCATACACACATTCAAGTAAAGTATTCGCCGTATTCGCCCAAAAAAGTCAGTGCTTTAGTTTTGAAAAATGTTATAATTTTTTGTATTTTATTATTTGACTTGCCAATTGCAATTAATGCAAATACCGCTATATGGCACTCAAGGCCAATTTGGGAAGGATTCGCTTTAACATGTGCACTTCTTTATTATGAGTTTAGCTTTATTTTGTGTTTCTTCTTTGAGCTCACTTCTCAGTAAACCCGGAGTTCTATGAAATAATAAAAAAATCACGATATATACCTATTATTCCCGTTAACGGGGTTATATATGTAGAATGGCAGATATCACTGAAGTACTCATGTATGACAATCCAATCGATAATATGAAACAAAATAATAACTTTGGATGAAATTAATTCTAGAACAGCATAGTTGCCATTCGGGGAACCAAAAATAATAATTCCGTCAAAATAATTTTAAATCGTTAAAAAAAATTGTATTAAAAAATTACTGCACCAGAAGATGCTTCCTTTATAGACGGTTTACCATTAATAGGTGACATAGCACCAGAAGAGTGTAAGGAATGTGAAGTGCTATTGTTATTGGATATTATAGTTTACTTGATCCCCAAAACTTTTTAGAACCTAGTCTAACTTTACCAAATCAAACAAAATAATACGCTGAACAAACTCTTTAAAAATGTACTAAGTCAAAAGATTGCAAACTACGTTAAATGCCGTTAAAGTTATGTAAATTCGACACCGAGTATTTACATCTACATGAATATTGAAAACACTTTAAAAAGGTTTGATAATTTAATTTTTAAGGACAAAAGATAGTTATGTAAGTTGTTATGTATGTATATAGACTAATAATAGCCTATTGGTTGCAAAATAACATTATTTTCCCAAAATAAAGAACGTTTGGATGTTGAACATAACAATTTGTACTTTTCAAATAAGAACGAAAAGTTTTTTAAGTAAAACGGTTCTTCTTATTTAAATATCGGATCTAATATTTTTGTTTCATATTCTAAAAGCCTCGCATTGGCTCCCTTAATTGCAAGTTATCTTGAGCTTTACACAAATCATTTGCAAAGGAAATACATTGTGTCTGCTTCGTTTTTAGAGAAATATATATTAGTTCGCCAACTATCTTTGCAGTAGATTTTGTACAATTTGGATAGCTTTGAAAACCATTTGAATGTTACGCCCAACGATGATGCGGGCGACGATGATCCAGTTCGAGTTGCACGAGTGTCCAGGAAACTATGTTGAATTTTTGGGTATTTTTAGTGCTTTTGGCCTGGTGCATGGATACCGTTTCGTCAAAGAGGATGTCCAAAGAACTGATCTTCCGAGGATGGGTCCATTTTATTCAGAAACTTCCGGAGCTACGCTACGTTACGTGTAGGTAATTCTTTTTTCCTTGTGCCCGGCCGCTACCTCCAAGCTGATTTATGCCCCTTGATGGACGACAGGATTGGGCAACGGACGACGGACGACGGACGACGGACGACGGGCAAGGATGCAACGAGCAACGAGTGCAACCGAACAGGCACCGCGCAGAAGGAAAAAACGCCACTGAAATTGAGGGCGAATAAAAATTTATGCATTTTCATTGATATGCAAAGCGCTGTTGCAGGCCGAAGATGAAGAAGAGAGAAGAGAAGAGAAGAACTTGTGTGTTGGCTTCCGTTTCCGCTGCGTTGCCATGGCCATGGGTCGAAGGGGGTCTGGTAACGGGATGGCTTCCAAAGGGGTGGTTGTGCGTAGGTCGACATGTTTGGCGTATTGTCGAATTGCATAATATGCACTTTTTCATCGGCCATCCGCCAAAAATTTACAGCCCTACACACATCGATTTATTGCCTGACAATTGTCCCAAAACCTCCAACACTACAACAATGGGAATGCCATCGTCGATGCCCATCGCCCTACGGATTTGTGTGCATGTCCGTGTCCCAGCCTTGTCCTGGCACCGCGTGGAGTTATGAGTGGTATACGCTGCTGGCGACCGATTAAATGTGATTTTCCACTGCAATTCGCGAACTTTTTTGGGGTGGATTCCATCACCGGATTTCAATAAAATTTTGGGAGACATATCCTTAGTACGTTGGACGGGGATCGCGATACGAGCGAAATCATCCAATGACTCAAATTCGTGTGAAAAATAGCTTTTTTTATATTAGCCCACATGAAAAATGTGAAAGCAATAATCGTACATTTTTATGACCAGCAATGGGAAATACAGCAACAACACGGAATACGGAACAACACTAACAGGAGCAACATTTATTTTTTGTAAGAACTGGCTCACAATTATAAAGTCTTTCCACAATTCTGACGTTATTATCTAGCGTTATTGTTTAGTCGTTTTGACCAATAAAAAATTCCCGAAGCTTTTAAGACTCGAGCACAATGGTCAAGGTTTTTGTGGACATTTTTGCATTTTGGCTAATTTAGGGGTTGAATTTGGGAACGACTGCGATCAGTTAAATAATATTGGCTTTTTTTGAATGTATCTATCTTGCATTTTTATGCCCTTGCAGGTGGTATAATAATTTGAGACAAATGCGACCATTTAAAGCTTATGTATATTTTCTTGATCAGTACCAATAGCCTTCTCAAAATGGCCATGTCCGTCTCATCATTCGTCAGAATTTGGAAAAGCTTTCTGCTTCTTTCGCTTAAGCTATCTGCATTAGGCTTTCTCGCGAGTTTTCCTTCTATTGCAGGGAATTTACATATGCGTGTAAGTCGGAACATCCTGGATCGTACTCCTATATTATAATGTTGCTAAAGGAAAAATATAACAAAAATTTATTGAAAATAAAATTGTTCAACAAACACACTTTCTTAACTTTCTAATTACTGCATAATCTTCGGGTTCGTAAAAGTAGCTTTCTATCTTGTTTGCATTGCTTTACTACCACATACTACTGATTGAACTTGGTAAGATAAATAATAAAACGAAAGATTAAAAAAAAATTGTCAATTGTGTTTGGTAGTGTGAGCGTGGAAAAATTGTTGTTACCAAATCGGTAGGAATTTCAAGACTAATAAGAAACTGAAAAAAAATGGGGCATTAAAGTGAGCGTGGCAACATTAGAACACGAACTTGCGCTCAGTCTATGTCTCTGGAATCTGCCTGCTTTATCTCAACTTTTTAGCTTTTATAGCTTCTGAGATCTTGACGTTCATACAGGCGAACAGACAGAACTGGCAAGAATATATATTATATATATTATAAATATATTATTTATACATACATACATATTGTATATACATTTATAGTCCAGTGAGATGAGAACTTTTTATAGAGGCTTTTATAGATCCCGAGATCTTGACGTTCATATGAACGGACAGACAGAAGGACGGCCCAGCGAACATGGCTAATTACAGAATTTAAATAGGTTATTCGGTCGAAAAACATAAGAAATACAACCTATATATTAAACCTATATATACAAAATATGTACCTAAAAGCAATAAATGCTCGCTAAGAAAGGAAAATAAGCTCGTATACTTATACAAACTGGTATATCAAATAAGAACATTTTATAACCAAAACAACAAACACGAAAACTAACATTTAAACTAATTTTCCGACTGTTCCAATGGCACCTATAGTGAAATCCTTGTTTCAGTTAAACATGATTCGATATACTCCCATCCTATTGCAGAAGCAAATCCAGACAGTTGAATGCATTCTAGAGGTATTGCTGCCAAAATTCCATGTGTCCAAATATTCGAAGCTGCCTTAGCCGTCAGGGAAAAGGGAAAAAGGGAAGAAGGAAAAGGACGGCCCTCAGAGCTGGTCTTGTTGTGCAGTGCGGAGTAGTTTGGTGGAGACGCGGCCGCGTTCTAGGACACATCATCATCGTAAATCATGGTGGGACTTTCTGCCTTCTCAGTCGCCTCGCGGGGCGATGGCTCGAGCATTTTCGGTTTTAGCGGACGGTGGACGGTGGCCGAGTCCGAACATAAAAATATATACAAAGCCAGGCTGACAGCGGCTTGCGCAGGACCCCGCTTCAATTCGCAGTGCTTTTTCTTCTGTTATTTGAGTGTTGCACAAAAATTCGCATCGGATTGGTGGAGAATGTCTGTTTCAGTCAAGAGATGTTATTCTGAAACTCGGAGGGATGCGCTGGAGAGGCACAGCAAAAGGATTTCATAAAAATTGCGCAGTTTAAAATGTCACAACATAAATTCAGGTTGCGTTTCTTTGTGCAAGCATGCAACCCAGCCAACGCTGGGCGAAGGGCAATAAGTATTAAATTTTGTTACAAGGACTTCTCGCACACCGAGTCTGCGAAATGTCCTTCGACGCAGGCCAAGCAACAGAGCGGAGAAGACTTTGCGCTGACTGGCTGTCGGGCGAGTGAATGTAATGGCAACCCGGGCGACAAAAGGAAAACAAAGTGCCCACACACTCACAGAAACCCCCAAACGAATAGCGAAGCTTCCTCTTCCGAACAAAACGAGGGATCCTCCTGCGAGAGGTGGATGCGTTTTGGGGACCTGCCTCCAGCTCTCCTCCAACTCGTCAGTGGCATCATCGTAGGTCCTTCTTTGTTATCGCTGCCATTTCTATTGCTCCCGTTGGCCAGACATCGAGTTACTCTCAATGTTGTCGTTATCGTAAGTTTTCGTTTGTCTTCTGGCTTCTGGTATTATACCCTAGCTTTTATAGAAGAAGCTTGTACTAGAGCCGTCGAAGAGTGTGAAGGACACAAGGAAGCGGCATTGCTTCGTAAGGGTAAATTTTAGATCTGGATCAGAAGATCTCGGCCACGGAGGATTGATACCAACAAAGATGCCACTATTTTTCGATATACGAACTCAACTTATTGTACGTGTATGACCTTAGTGTCAGTAGGTAAATTCCACTTCATGGCTGTAATCCAAAGTGTGATCAGATGTCGACCAGACTCTTTTTGTTTTTTAAAGCTACGAGACTTTTAATATTACATCTTATTATTCTATTTGAAATGAACTCCCACTTTTGGCTATTCTACATATTTCAGCTCTTTTCATTATTAGAGTGTACCTTCCGCAAACTCGTGGCATAAATCAGAGGACAGTGTTGATGAGTGTCCCTCCTAAAAGAACGTGGCCGGGGCAGCTTTTTGAGTGTGCAGAAGACCTGAAGCAACGCCCATTGTCCAACACTTTCGTTTTTGCAGCTGCCTCACGGGTCTCCTCTCTCCGAGGTCCTTTATTTTTCCCCCAATCGCCATTTGTCGTTCTAACCGTGTTCTGTTTGTTTTTAATTTTTTGGGTGATTGTGAGAGTGCAGCTCCCTTAAAAAGTGTGTGTCCGTGGAAAGCAATCCCAATCCTTTATGTGTGCGAGTGTCCTGCTTTACTGGCGTCAACTTCACATTCGGAGTTGGAGTTGGAGTTGTCCTTCTGGTGCCCATAACTATTTTTGCCTCTGGTTGGACATAATCGCGTCTGCATTATTGGTTAATGTTTGTTGTCTGTACTTTGCATAGAGCGAAGCATAAAACCCACCAGAATCTATGCCACGCCTTTGGCCCCTCAGACTCCGAATCCTTTTGCTGCTCCACGTTTATCGTCTGTGTTTTTCAAGGTGTGTTGGAGACATAAATATTTTGTTTGTTCATCCTTTCCCGGTTCTCTGGCACTTTTCTTTTCTCTCATTCAGTCCCCTCCCTGTTGTTATCCTTTTTGCAGATTATGTGTGTTTTGTTGCCTGACAGGGATCAGCATAAAATGTAGCAAGCTGAGCTTTTTTTTTAAATCCCTGGTAATTGTAGGGTGAAAATGGTATACCGGGATTCACATTTAAAAATAAAATATTTGCTTTATAGATACAATGAAGCAAGCATCAGAAATTGTGGGGCACGTATCGTTGCACGGCTGTATAAAGTTATATTACGAAGAAGAAAATACATTACATTGATATTCGTTAAATTTTCCTACTAATAGTAAGTCGACTTGAGACCGTTCCAAACTGCTGGCCAAAGTACTATAAGTGACCATATTTAATCAGCAAGTTTTAAAACATTTGGTTTCGCTTCTATTTACTGGTAATTTCTCAGTCCAGCAATCAAAACAGGAGTTTTTCCCCCAATCGTATCCCCTAAAACTCCTTGTTGTTGTCTAAAAGGTGTTTGCTGTATGTTTAGGTATAGAAATTGTACTGGAATGCCAGGGAACGTGTATGTCCGGTAAAAACGGGTTAAAGGTTCTGGCAAATTTTTAATTAGAAATTGTCGCTTGGCGCATTTGCCTCCGTTTGCTTGTTTTGTGCCGCAGTTTGTTTGCTGGTAGGTTTAGAATTTTCGCTTACAGCAGGCATTTAATATTTCATATAACTTGATTACTCACTGTTTTCTGTCGCAAAAACTCTAGTATACTTTACAAAATAAGAAACAATTTTGTCAGTTCTCGTATGCAGTGTGTCCGAAGTGTACATATTATAGAAATTTAATTAGTTAAATCATTTAAGGGAAATTAAAAAAATTATTGTCAAAAATTCTAAAACTTGCAGAGGCTGGCACACATTTGAAAAATGTTTTCATTATTTCCATCGTATTAGTTGTATTTGCAATTTCCATAGATACTTATAATGAATTATAAATATTATAAATATTCCTTTTCGCGTTCTCAATAGCTAAGCAACTGTTATCTGATGGTCACTTAGCTTAATTATAGCTTTATTTATGACCTGCTAGTTTCCACCGGTATGAAAACATGTTGGCCACGCCTATTCTAACGCCCACAAATTTGACAAGTCTGTGGACACCTCTCTTTGGAAGTAAATATTTATTTAGTCAACCTCTACCGGTACACAAAAACTTCCCAATCCACTTTACTAGTTACGATTTCCCGCTATTTCCTCTGAATAACTGCTATCTGATAGGTACTCGACTATAGCGTTCTGTCTGCTAAAATCGTTTGTACCTTTTTACTGCACTTAAAGACATGCGAGTATATGTACATTTGATTTCGATGAGTAAACGTAGCCGCAGCACCTTGGCTGCACATCAAGAGGGAAGCTGACATGACCAGGATCTGTTAGTAATGGGCGTGGCTGGATTGGCTCAAGAGCTCCCAACACTCCACGTAATGTATTGCGCAACCCACCATGCCGGTCTGCGTCTTTCCCTATCCTCCTAGTAGTGCATCGTGCATCTTGAGGCTTCCTTGCGGCGACATCGTCATCATCCCCAGCATCATCGTCATCATCTGGGTGCAGAAACCCTGAAGGGGCTCTGATCTATGGACTCTGGCGGTGGAAACCTATGCGGGTTCGACTTGCTGGCTGGCTGTCGTGCTCTTCCGCCCCCACAGCCCTGCTCTCCGTGCGAATTGGGAAAATTCTTCTGGGAAAGCGGTCCACAGCTTGCAATTTATGTGCATCCCACATGGAGCCTGTGAGCCTGGGAGCCTGGGAGCCGGTCTGCTGGGGCTGTTTCTCGGTGTCGCGGCTCTGAATTTTTCTAGTTCCCGTTTTTTGCCCTCCTTTTTGTTTTGTTCCTGTATTTATGGATTTTCATTGGCCCAGCAGCTCGGTGCGGGGTGAGGGGAAGCGCCGTGTCAAAACGCAAATGATTTATTGAATTGACAGCCAGCAGTGAATTTTGTCGAGTCAAGTCGCAGGACAACGATGTGGCGGCGTCGTTGAGAAAGGACGAGCATCCTTCGAGCAGCCTAACGTTTCCCAGTACATCGGGAAAACAGCATCGGCGTGTACCAAAATGGTATTGTACGAGCACGAGTGCGCTTAAAGCGATACAACAATTTTTCCTACTCATTTTATCTTGGCCAAAAGCAGACAGAAATTCCGAGTGCCATCATAAGGCCGCGTTTCACCTCACTTATTAATTTGGGAAGCAGGGAAGTAAGATTGATAAACAAATATCGAATTTCTCCCTGGCGCTTTCGAAACATTTTTCGGTGTAGTCCGCCCCTCTCCGCCCCCTGCAACATGTCCTAGATTTGCCGCCATTTCTTGTTTCGATGTTGTACCCGTCTCGCTTTTTGCTGCATGGGGGTGGAGTTTCGCTCAACTCAACTGAAAACCGAACTGAACTCAACTGAGGCCCTGGCGCAAGAAATGGCACCGATGTGAAATGAAGTTTTGATTTAGTTCAAAATTTTTATCAAAAGAAACGCGTTTCTGCTGCTGCTGTGGCTTTTGCTCCTGCTCCTGCTCCTGCTCCTGCTCCTGTTTCTGTTCCGGGTTTCCCTTGCAGTTTTTCTAATAAATCACAGCATGGGTTGTCTCCTGATATGGGCGGGCCTTTTGGGCGTAATGGTATTTTGATTTATGTCTTAACCAAGCATAATGCAAAAGTTCTCAAGCTCAACTACCACGCATCCGTGAAGACCACCTATAAGATAAAACAGCGTAGGTTGATGTACATATGTAATGTTTTAAACATGCCTTTTGCTGCTCGTCCTCCTGAGTAATATGAATGCCGCTGATTCCGTGCCATCAAAAGTATTACTTCAAAATGCAAAATGGACCAAAAACAAGAAGGATTCCGCGCTCATATTGTGTATCGCTTCGCTGACGTTTGTGACCGTGCTATGCCCTATTATACTATACCTTTTAAAATAATATTCAGATTGTAAAGGAATTCAAGGAATGTACATATACATATAGGAAAAACACATAGTGTGACCAGGGTTTACAATTTTCGAATGCTATCCGATCGACGGTCATACGGATAGGCATGTACTTGTTGACAGGCTAAACGTACATATGTACATATGTGTTGTGAAAGATGGAAGAAAGTCACAGTACCTTAATAAATGAATACGTGATAACTCACTATACATTCACTATACTCAGCTGAAAGTATTAAAAGCAATCGATATACACGTATATTTTATCTGGGCATAGATTGCCCAAGTCATGCTCACAGACTGCCGTATATCCTGTAAGCATCATCACCAGTCTCAAGTTTAATAATTACAAATAGAAATTACTGAAACAGCCCTCTGACGCAAAACTGACAAGGTTCTCAGTTTTCCTTAGACATATACTTAAGGCAGGCGGCTTTCAGGAACGCCCACCCACCACCAGATACGGAATCAGGAATGGACTCAGATTCACGCGACGAATGCCAGTGCCATCGCTGACGATGAGGATGAGGATGAGCATGAGGATGAGGATGTGGAAGCCGAGACCAGAAGCCAGGAGCCCGCAAAGACTAATGAGACTGCCACAGGACGCAGGACAAGCGCCTGCAGTGCAAAAGTTTAGCAAAAGTGTCAGAAAATGTGAATGCGATTGTGTGGGTGGTGGGTGTGGGTGGTGGCTGGTGGCTGGTGGCTGGTGGGGGGTGGCTGGCGTTCGGCGGTGCGGGTAATGTGCCGAGGTAAACGGCAGCAAACGAGATGAATGATATCCAGACGAATGATGCATGAGTCGCTTTGGGGCGGGTGGCGTCGAGTGGGTGGCCGGTTGGCATTCCGACGCTCCATTCGCCAGCTTGTGTGCTCCCTAGTGGAGGCGCGGAGGCGGGTGGAGTGCGGAAGACGCTGCCTTGTAAACGAAACGCAGGCGTGGACGCAGCAGCGAATGAGAAGGCGAATGCGAATGCGGATGCGAATGCACACAAACATACTCGGTTATATACACTCGCTGGTAAGAGGAAACATATCCAGCTCGAATCTTGTCTGCAATAAATCAAATTTTATTACACTTTTCTTTATGCATGCCACAGGATATATGGCAAGCGTATGGCTCACTGATGGGCACACAGAGACCCAGGGCGCTGCGAACTGAGATTTTCGCAAGCTCATTTAGCGGTGTTTTCCTCTGGTGGGCAGACTTGGGTTCGAGCGGAATTATCACACAGATTGACATCGTGGCAACGCGTCGCAAGAGCTTCTAGTAGTTTGGGCACCGAATGATCGAATTAAATAATACTAATTATATTAATTATAAATAGAATGTTATGTACATGGTAAGCAATTACCTTTAAGTTAAATCTGAGCCCTGACATCTCTTGCGGCAGCTCTAGATACAATCGCAACGTTTTCCGATGCTATATTCCAAGCTGTCCAGTTTTTATCACAAGATCAAGGTGTAACGCTTAGCGCCAAAGTCGAGTTTCGCAAATAGTAGATGATCAATAGCAGGATGCGCTGCTTAAGCTCCATTGGAGATTGTATTTTACATTCTAAAAGTACAGTCTAGTTCCCCGACTATCAGATACCCGTTACTCGGCTAATGGAAGTGCGAACGAGAAATTTCAACATTTTCTGAGAAAAAAAGATTATAATTATACTTATAATAAGTTATAATTATAATAAAGTGTGGGCGATTTGTGGGCGTCACAGTGGTCGTTGCAACATCATTTAACAGGGCTAATCTCAAGATTGTAACTTAGGTAGTTCCTGATCGAGGCGTTCATACGGACGGACAGGCGGTCATGGTCAGTTCGACTCGGATATTGATCCTGATCAAGAATACATAATATATACTTTATTTGGTCGGAAAAGCTTCTTACGTACTTTTCAACGAATCTAGTAAACACTCTTACTAGTAACGAGTATCTTAATAGTAACGAGTATAACTGCAGTAATATTCAATTTATACTATATTACAAGTAGCTATTTCCAAATAAACAAATATAGTAAAAGCAGTTATTAACTATCCACTTTTATTATTCTCCCATATTTGCGTTGTCTGAGATTCTTACATTTCAGGTACATAAATTTGATATTCTTGTCTATCGCCTGAGGACTCGGGAATTAACTTCGGCCACTCCCACACACATTAGCCACCCACTTAGACGCAGAGGCAGTTTCAATGTCGGCAGTGTTGTTGGCTTATCAAAGAGCAAAAAAGTAAACCGTTATTCACGACACTTTTCAGAATTTATGTGTTTGTATCTCATTAAGCGGAGCAGTAGCAACGGGTGGAGCAGTTGGTGCTTGGAGGTGGGAGGTCAACCCTAAGGTGTCCCGTGCGTAACTTTCGAAGGCAAGTAACATTGCGAGGAGGGGATGCCTTTCGAGAAGAACGTGCAATCAATGAAGCCAAACTGAAAGCTGAGTGGGGCCAGGAAAGTTGTGTGAAACATTTTCCAAAAATTATCTTTTAGCGCAAATGAGACATCCAACACATGTCCCCCCTACCCTTCCACTCTTTCGAGGCATATCACATAGATGTACACTGCTCATGTAATTTCTTGTCATTTTAATTAAATTAAATTTATTTTTTGATTAATTTTAATTTCTCTTAATTAAGTTTAACTAAATTTATTAATTAATAATTTAATCTAATTTAATTTAATTTAAATTTATTTAGTTTAGTTTAATTTAATTTAATTTGATTTAATTTAAATCAATTTAATTGAATTTAAAATTTAAATTAAATTAATTCATTTAATTTAGTTTAGTTTAGTTTAGTTTAGCTTAGTTTAATTTAATTTAATTTAATTTAATTCAATTCAATTCAATTCAATTCAATTCAATTCAATTCAATTCAATTCAATTCAATTCAATTCAATTCAATTCAATTCAATTCAATTCAATTCAATTCAATTCAATTCAATTCAATTCAATTTAATTTAATTTAATTTAATTTAATTTAATTTAATTTAATTTAGTTTAGTTTAGTTTAGTTTACTTTAAATTAATTAAATTTAATCTAATCTAATAGAATCTAATTTCATTTAATTTAATGTAATCTAATCTAATTAAATAAAATAAATAATTAAACTTAATTTAATTTAATCTAGTTTTATTTTATTTGATTTATGCAAAAAATGTATCTAGGCTTTGCTTCTAGATAAACAGTTTTCCCGAGTACCTGTAAAAGAGCTACCTTTCGCGCGCAGATCATAAAAATGAGCAAAAATGAATCCTTTGGCAATTGAAGTTTCCGGGGCGATTTTTGTCGTCATCAGCGATGGACGAAGAAGAGGAAAATGGGCAAGCGGGAGGAGGGGGCTAGGGATTTGCGTATGAAGTTGGTATCGCGATCTGGATGTCGTTGTCTCAATCCTTTGTTGCCCATAAATCAGCGAATCGCGTTCACATTTCGCACATGTTCTTGTTCCTGCGAAGTCACTTCCCTTTCCACTAATTTACCACACCGCCGAGTTAGGACGACCGTGTAGCCCATAATTCAGGTTTAATTAACTCGGCGCGCTTATTATCACATATAAGTTTACAAGGTGATATGACCGTTTTCGGGCGGCGTCGTGCCACAATTAACTCAGACTTAAGCTGGCCGAATAATTTGGATTGGCAAGCAACCGAAAAACTTGCAAGGTTTACGGCCCAGAGCTGAGAAACAGCATGATATTGATAATATTATCAGCTTTGCTATATTCCGATGCAAGTATCCATAGTTTGCAGATTCCATGGATAGATAAATTATGTTGGAGCAGCCTAAAAAGAATTCGAAGACACCTTTTGGTTTACATAATGTACTTATAGACGACGCACATTTTCACTTGTGCAATGGCGTAAATCTGGTCCTTTTTCCTCAGCCTTAGCTATAAGTTTGAACTTGAAAACTTTTTCTAAACCGCATATAGCATTGCACTGTTATATTTTCCGTTGGCTGTTGTAGCTGTTTCTATTCTTATCTATAGTATTTTCACGTTGTGCTAGTACCATGCCGTTTCTTGGGAAATATTTATAATTGAGCTTACAGCAGAAAGCCTAATTGGACACATTTTTTTTGTAGAAAATAAACTGGCCGAATAGACAGACTAATATTGAGGTGTATTGATGAAATAGGCAATTTCACAATTAATCACAATTATAAATGTTGGGAAGTGTATAAAAGAATTAAGCGGAGTAGCAAGCCCACGGAGTCCAGTTGCTCAAGACAACAAGTCTGGGGTGGAGATCAAAGGTCATCTCAAGCTTTGCATATCCAAAAAACGTAAAAGCCAAATTTTGAACGAATATGAAATGGTCCCATTGCTTAGGAGCGCCTTGTTCCACTGCGCTCACTTCGCCTTGTACCACCAGGTGAATGAATAAATACTAGAACTACTGGATGTTATCTTTTAATATACGCGGCTAGATTGAGTAGTGTTTGCACTGAAGCCCGTTACTCCAAACGTAGTGTATTTTACACACATATGTATCTTTGTTGGTGTAACTGACGGAACACCAGCCGATATGATACACCTGTCCGTCTGCCGGACATGGAAACTGCAGTACTGCCTATGTAGTGTAAGATTGTTTCGGTTGCTCTTAGCCACAAATATGCGTTTGTTGTTGGGCTGAACATAGGCTTAACCAAAATACTTACACAAATTATTCGCCACTAAAACAGCATGCTTACAGCGAAACTGGCATTGGATAGTCGCGAGAACAGACATTCCGGTTTCCAAAGTATCTGTAATATGCCAAATGAATCTCATTCAGTTCCTGCATTGCAGTCAGTCTGAATAGCTGAAAAGAACGTCCCCAGAAGCCGCCAAAAAAATGTTAAATTGGAGAGTCAAACGTACAACTGAATTTTATTATTGAACTCCTTATCCGCTCCTACTACTTGGTAACTTCCCTTTGAGCTAATTAGGAATTAAGGCTTTTAGTAGATCAAGTGCAAACTAGACTTTCTTCTGCTCGTCGTATAGAAAAAGTCGTTTAATTCTATTCTGAATGCTGCCTTTATTGCGTTTGTATAACTAAAGCGAATAATCCGAGGGGCGTGGGGGGTGTTGCAGGAAATACACGGGATGTTGCGTTGCGTGGCAGGGGAAGCGAACGGTTTTGATTAAAAATAATATCACAAAAACTGAAATACAATTCGTATACGTAGTTAGTAACTATTATTCACCATATATCATAGATATAAATAATCCCGACGCAAGAGACGGTAAAAGTGATTGTTTGGACAATATGAAATGATTCACATTCTGCATAGATTGCCCCTTCTTAGGTTTAACTCTTAGGTCAGATATTCAAAGTTCTTAGTAATTGTTGAGACTCGAACTGCTAATATACATGGGTTTTTGTATAGTTTAATATGTGTATGAATATACCATTTTAAAATTGTTTCCGTATACATGCGTTGCTGTGGCTATATATTGATGTAAATATCGGTAATCTTTAGACTTATGGAAGGAAAGTGCCATTGGCTAGTATTTACATTCAATGCATTTTTTCGTATGGGGGCTACATATGCATCGCAACCATTAATTGGTTCTATCATTGAGGTTATCATTTAAGTGTAAGGATTTACGTATACTGCGTTGCTGTTGTTTTGTTATTGCTTAGAAGAACCAATTGAGCTGGTTGGGTATCTTTCTAGATCTAAACAGTTTTGATTTTTGGCACCCTTTTCCTTTTTATTCATTGTGACAAGGAGCAGCGGTTACATACATACATACGTGTATGTAAATAAGTAATAGTTGGCTTGTTCCCTGAGTGCACTCAAGTCCGAATCCAATTGCACTCGAAAACGAAGTCCATTTTTGCCACTCACACTCACACTCGCACTCACACTCAGTAGGGGCACTCAATCTCCTGCTCTCTACACACCCACTGCGCTATGCCTATCTCTCTCGCCACCATCCAATCCCACTTTGACGCACTCGTGTCGTCGCCTTTCGTCACTCCGCCACTATGGCCGTCCCTGTCCGACTCGCTTTGATGGACAGCAGTTCGTCAAAGTGGTGGTAATTGAATTTCCAGCTGCTAGTCCTCTCTCGCTCGTGCTTCAGACAGCGACTGCCGGATTGGGAAACAATAAAGAGCAGACCAGAATTGCCGTGACGTCACGGACAGAGGGGAACAACAACTCGAGAGAGGGCAGTCTGGGGAAATTGCTGGTAAATTCAGCAAAAGTAGGGGAAATCTTAATGTGACTGTGTGTGCAGCTCCAAAGAGCAAGAGAGAGACAGTGAGAACATCTGTAACTTGGAGAAAGAGCACGAAAGAGCGAGAGCTGTGCAGATCAAAATCATGATCGGAAATCAATGCACTTTTCTAGAAATTTGCAAACGGATTGCTAAAGTTATGTTAACCGACATTGACGAACGTATTCTTGATCTTTTAGGAACTTAAACCATAATTGGTTTAAGTTATTCAGCTTAAATTATTTTGGCTTTTGATTTTATATGACTGTTAGACAGCCTGCTTCGTTAAGCAAACAATTTAAATTTAGCCTAAATCGAAAGGACATATTCTGATTATAAACTAAAGCTTACGCGTCTGCAATCTGTGACGAAATTTGTTTAATCCGTGCAAAGAAACTTTCGCTTATATTTCTTCCCAAGCTCTTTTACCAGTAGACTCTCCTGCTGTTTCCATAGGTGACGTAACTTATCTACAAGTTATTGCCCAATCTACATTGCCCAACTGCATCCACAGTTTTGCAGAATTGCGACAGCAGCTTCTGGAGTCTAGGCGTTTTTAGAGGACAGCTGTTTGGCCAGCTCCGTGTATTTGAGGAACTTAGACTGCGGACTCTCGTCGTAGGGATTGATGGTGGGCGAGGGAGGGGGCTGCGTAGATCCTGTCGCCGGACTCCTGGAAGCGGATCTCCTGGGGGAGGCCAAGGGCAGCGACTTGGGGCTCTGAACAGAGGGGGACTTGAGTCTGGGAGAGTCCTCGCCTGCGTCTTTCACGAAGTGCACCTTGGAGAGATGGTGGCGGTAGGCGCCCTTCGATCCGAAAGGGGTATCACAGTAGGAGCACTTAATGATAGACGAATCGCCGCCGGAGCCACCATTACTGGCACTCAGAACGGCCTCGTTGCAGGCCCAGCTGAAGGCCACCAGATCGCTACCGTTCGCAGAGGGTAGTGTTGCTGATGCGGTGGAGGACCCGGCGGAGGATCCGCTGCGTGGGTCGGTGGCTGGGGGATCCGTCGTCTCGCACAGTTTCTGTAGCGCAGCCAGGGGATGGGACTTCGGCTTCTGAGCGGAGACGCTACTGCTGCTGCTGCTGTTGTTGTTGTTGTTAAAGCAGTGCCCTGGAAGAAGGTTTGGTTGAGTACATTTAATAGAATTTCCAGCAGTCAGTGACGACATGTTCATAAAACGAATCAATCCCTCAATTATTACCAATTTGTTATTTAATTAATTATTTAAATATTTTCTGCCTATGACAGGGAATAACATAGTTTATTGAAAACGGACTAGTCCCTTGTTCCCAGTTAAGCCTTCGCCTATAAAACAAAAAGTTCAAGAGAATGGATTGCTTTCTCTTACCCGAGTTGATGTTGCTGCTGTTTTCCACTCCACTGAGCTGATCGAACATGGAGTTCAAGGCCAGTAGACTGCCATTATCTGGGGGAGATCTTTCGGTCTGCAGAGCGGGAGACTCGCCTACCGACTGAGGACTCTCCCGACTCCCTTCCATGCTGAACTCCTTCTTCACTTGGATCTGCTGCCGGGGGCTGCAGCCCTCTGGATCGCCACTCGCCGAAGGTTCCGCCTCAGGTGGCTCAGCTTTGATAGTGGGCGGTGGTGGAGGAGGCGGAGCAGGAGTATCTGGAGTTCTGCGGGGGGTGGCCTGCTGCCTGTCGGGGGTGTAGGATGACTCCACCCTACTGGCCGAGCTCGATTCGCTGGCACTGCGATCTCGCGAGGCGAAGGAGGATCGGAGCAGGTGCATCGCCTGGGCATCCATAAGAGGCTTGGTGTAGTCACTGCTGTCCTCTATTCCCAGGCGCTTTAGGATGCTGGCTCCCAGCGGGGTTCCAGCTTCGGAATAGCCACCAAATGTCATGGTTCTGCTCGTTCTCGATTCGAAGCTCTTCTCTATGAGTTGCTCCAGTGCATTTAGGACTGATGGTGGTTTCTCTCCGCCTAGTCCTAAGCTGGGACTTGGCAGACGCTCTACTCCCGCGTTAGATCGACGGGGAGGGATGGGAATACTCTCGCCCAGGCACTTTCGAATGTGCTCGACGAACAACGCAGTTTCAATCTTACTGCCACACTTTTCACAGGTAATTTTGGTGGCAGCAGCAAAGTCCCTCAGGGGCTTTAGCGCCGAGTCCAGACTGCAATTCGAGCCGGAACGCTCGAGTTCAAGGAGCTTCCTCACCGGCAAGGACTTCTTGCGTTTCTCGTTGCGATTTTGCCTAGCTCTTTTCGGATTGCCCGAGCCGGCAGCTGGTGGAGAAGCAGACGGATCCGGTGACTCCTTGTAGTGAGATTTTTGGGCCATGTGGCTGCTCAACTCCTTTAGGCTACCGAAGGCCTGATCACAAACTTTACACGTGAGCACGGCACTCACTGATGGAGCTGTGCCACTCGGCGAAGGGGGAGCAGCTGCGGATGCAGACGGAACTCCGGGGTTTGCCGGCCTTTCCCGTTCATCGCCCGACTTCCAGGAAATGATTTGCTCCTGCGAGATGATATTCGTGTAGTGCTGCGTCTCCTGCATGTGGCTGGTCATCTCGGCCAGAGACCGGAAGCTTTGTCCACACCACATGCACTTAAGTATCTGGCGGGTTTGCTCTGCGCCCTTTCCGAGCCAAACATCCTGGCCCCTCACCAATTTCCTGGGAAGGGGCATAGTTTCCTTAATAAGCATATTTAACTCTGATTTCGAGGAGTTTGAAGAGCTGGAGGTCGAGCTGCTGCTGCTGGAACAGGCCGAGTTGGAGGCTGAAGTGGCCAACCTGGTGGGAGGAGCAGCAGTCGGAGTACCGACTCCTCCGGTTGGCAACGGCGAAGGTATCTGCACACCGCAGTGCTGAGTCTCCTTCATGTGGGCAGTTAAGTTAGCCAGAGTTGAAAAGCTTTGCTTGCACCACACACACTTAAACACATCCTTAGCGGTATCAGCACCTTTGTTCAGCCAATGAGACTGCCAGGCGCTGTGCCGTCCACCGGAGTTGGACCCAGTTGGACCGCCTGCCCCAGGGACTCCGGGTCCCAAGGAAGATGTAGCGCCTGAGCTTCGGGCAACTGCTGGTGTCGTTTCCAGTCGACTCATTTCACTCATCTTCTCTAGCGCTTTGCTGGCCTCACTGGGTGCCAACTTGGAATATCCCAATCCCCCCGTCTTGGCGGCCACAGCCGCCAGGTATGGGTTGATGGACGGCATCCAGCCGCCAGGTGGTAGAGGTGACTTGTAATCTCCGGATATACTTCTTGGTATCTTCCTGGCAGGCGGAGAGTCCGATTCCTGCCTTTTCCCTGTGCTTACAGATAGATCTAAGGGACCATTATCGCACTGGACATCTTGCTCGGGCTCTTGGTCCTGTTCCTGATCCTGTTCCTGATCCTGATCCTCTTCCTGACCCTCGTCCCCGTCGCTCGTGGGCCGCTTTCTGCTAAAATCCAGGGCCGGTGACTCCCCTTCCACTTCCTCCGCCGCCTGCTGCGTTGCTTGTTGGACCAGGGAAGCCGCTGCCGCCAAAGGATTCGTTAGCAGAAGGTGATTTTGTTGGGCAGCGGCTAGGTAAGCAGCCATGGCGGCGGATTGGGGCGGGAGCAGGGCAACTGCAGCTGCAGGAGGAAGGGTCGCCGTCAGGGGAAGTCCCACCGAGTTCGGGGAGGTGGCCGTGCCCGTTTGCATGAGAGTGGGCGTGGCAGCTGGAGTCAGGCGATCGTTAGCCGAACAATGCGACTCAGTCGATGGGCATCGGACGTCTCCCGTGCCCACTACCGCTCCAGCTGAGGTGTTGGACTCCCGGGACTGGCATCGCGGACTAGTAAGCTCACTGAAATAAAAATCCGAAGGTGATGCGAGTTAGGATCGGGCACGGTATACGAGTATTTGTTATATGTATCAAGAAGTCGTTCTCGTAGCTCTTAAAAGGTCGGTTATGAAAACAGCACCAGTGCTACTGCCAATATGGGAGCTATCTGCGACTTGCAAACAAGCACTCCACTCTAGAGCGGAACATCTATGTATATTCTATTAACTATTTTATTATTTCTTGATATGCCAAGAGGCAGACACGCCGCATTCAACACGCTGAGAAAAAGAAACTTTCAATACTCGAGGAAAAGGGGTTTGTAATTTCCCAACACAAGCCGTGCAAGAAGAAGCGCGTTTCACACTAATTGACCGGCAAGATGCTGCAATCATAACAAACTTTTAAGCATGGAACACAAGCCCGAAAAAAAAGCCCGCAGTCTGGATTGTTTCAGCAAGCAACTTCACGCAGATGGTGTATTTCTCGCTGCTTTTCAACGACGCAATCGAAATGGAGCACCGCTCCTCTGGTGGACCTCCTCGGAAAACCCCGTATGGAATCGCGATTGGCTGGGAACATCAAATCGGAGGAACCGCTCACCTTGCACTCAGCGCCTGGCGATAGATTTCCAGCATGACGGCCTCGTGCAGCATCATTTTGGGGAATACTGGGAACTGGGGCTCGCTCTCCAATGGTTTGATTAGTGGGCTGCCTGGAGATACTTTCGTCTTCCGTCCGCCTGGTCATCGATGGCGGCGGACTCGTTCTGATTTTATTTTCGTTCACTGAATAAATTCCTCGGCGAGCATACGTGTGTTTGTGCGACAGTTTCGTGTTGAACTTCTATCAAAAACACACACGTCAAATAAATCAAATGTCACAATGGCTCGTGGGGCAAGGAGGGGCGGGCGGGGACTGAGAAGCGGAGGACCACGACGATTCGATGACGAACGGATGTATGTGAGCGTGCGTTTGTGGGTTGCAGACGTATTTTATTGCTGTTGCGGTCAAACTGCCGCCAATTTCACTTCCTTCAGCTTCCTCTTCTCACTTCGCACACACAACAGCTGTGCGTGTGCCGTGGCTGCTCGGCAGTGCTATTAATTTAGTGATTTATTGATGGCTCGTCACGATTACTGCGCTTATTTATTCACATTCGCCTACACTTGCATTTTCGAGGTCTGTTGATTAACGGAATTCCGTGAACACTATTCCCTGCACTCGCAATTTAGTCGCAGGTCGAGCGATGTACCGTTACTGCTGCACCACCCACCGTTCAAAGGCGACATGTTTTCAAACTTGCCGCTGAGAAAGCCGTTAGATGAGTCTCCAGCTCGGCCGAAGTCGAAACTAAAACATTCGACTGAAATATCTTTTTGACAATCGGAACGTTGAGAGCTGACAGCGGGCAGCGGCTGAGAGCGAGAGCGAGAGCGGCAGAGGCAGCGGCAGCGGCAGAGCGCGAGCGAGCAGCCCAACTGAGTTGAACGAGAGAAAGAGACAGTTCCCCCATAAAAATTATATATAAAAGAGAGGATGTGAGATGGGACGAGAGTGGAGCTCGCTCTCACGTTCCAACCGACGCCTGCGCATCTTTGTCGTGCACCTTTGTTTTGATTTATAGCGGCGGCTCTCGCTCACCTCCGCTGCACTCTGAGAGCAGCGGATTGCAGGCTTGCAGGATTGCAGGGAGAGCGAGCGAGAGACAGCGGTGTGTGACAGGTGTTCCCATGTATAACCCATGTGTGAGTGCTAGTGGCCCCCGCATTTGTGCATGTATTGCAGCTGGTCAAATGCTGACTGCTCTGCCGGCGTTGACGCCGCTGCCGCTTAAATCAAGGTTATTTATTGAAATTGAAAATGAAGCAATGCGTTGCGGAGAAGGGCGAGAGGGAGGGGAGAGAGAGAGAGAGAGAGAGAGAGAGAGAGAGAGAGAGAGGAAGAGAGAGAGAGAGAGGTTTGTTAAAGTTAAAGAGTTTCCATTTATTTCCAGCACTTGAAAAGCATTCATTTTTTCACTGTTTTTTCCTAGAACGGTTTGGTTGCCTCTACCGTCGTATGACAATCTCCTGCTGGCTTGGTCACTTGGGGAACAATTGTTGCATGCATATCGCAAAAGGATACCTGCAAGCTCAGTGGGTAGGTGGGAAATGGATTCACTTCGGTCTCTGAAATCCTGAGTTCTGCATCTTGGTCCCGCCTTTTAAGTTGTTCCCGTTTTTCCTACACTGTTATTATTTTCCAATACTTGTGCGCAGACGACCATTACGCATCTTTATTAGTTTTGCAGTACGTCTTTGGTGTATCACACTGGTCAAAGGATAGGAGCGAATAAGAGCGACAGAGCCTCTTACAGATTTCATTCATGTCAATTTGAGTTCCCATTCCATTGGTGTTACTAGAATCACAATTATTTAAAATTAAAATTAAGAAGTTAGCAGTAGATTGCCTGTTTTCGAGATTGCAGGCCAGCTTAGCCTGGCGTCGGCCTAATAAGCTGCACAAAACTTTTTATAAAATGGTCTGATTAAACAGTTTGTGGCATGTATGTGTGTACATATATCTAATATTAAATATAAATATAAATAAATATGTACATAACGTCAAATAAAATAGGTGTGCTGCATTCGCAAAAGAGAATATCGCTCTTAAACAAGAACATTTTCTATAATTTGAAATATAACCTAGACACTAAGTTAACGCACCGTAAGAAAAATATGTCTTCATAAGTTTAGGATGATTTTGTAAAATTTCGTCCTATTTTTTTCGTTGGCATCTTAAATCAAGGCTGCTTTATAAATCGCTGTCAATTTGGCACTGAAACTTTCTAAATGCACAAACAATTTTTCCTTAACCTTACGACGATCGTATTTTACAAGTTTTAAGCAATTTAGGCATCAAATATTCTTAACTTGTTTGTTAAATTTTCTTTTATTAGTAACCAATAAAGTGATCCATTCCCAATTCAACAACTTTTAGCCAAAATCAAAGAAATTGTTCTTAAATCGTCAAAAAAAATTATTAATTGTAGCCTTAAAAACATTTCTCTTTTCTAAAAAATGAGTATATATTTAGAAATTATTTTCTGACAAGTAACAAGTTAACTTTAAAATAGCAATTACCCTAACCTAAAATTATACTCAGCCTTAATAATAGAAATAGTAAACATGTATTCAAAATATACATAAATATTTTCTTAAAAACTTATATATTCCTAAAAATTGTCTGGCATTTAAAAGAACAAGATAGAATGCTATAGTCGAGTTCCCCGATTATCAGATACTTGTTACTCAGCTAGTGAAAGTGCGCCCGAGAAATTTAATCATTTTTTGGAAGATCGGTAAAAACTGCAAAAAAATATTAAAAAATGTAAAAGTTTTCAAAAGTGTGGGCGTGACTTTGTTGGCTGTAGAAGTGGCCGTGGCAAAATTTTTCTTGGCAAACTTAAAGAAATTTACAAAATATATAAAAAAAACGAAAAAATATCAGCATTTTTCAAAAGTGTTTTGTGAACATTCTATCTTCCGTAGTTCCTGAGATCGACCCGTTCATACGGACAGACTATAATATGTACATATATACTTTATATGTTCGGAGGGGATTCCTTCTGCCTGTTACGTACTTTTTAACGATTCTAGAATACCCCTATACTCTACGAGTAACGGGTATAACAATTTTGGAACAATATTATATACAATTTGGGAACCACGAACTTTATTTTCAACAAAAACAAATTACCTAAAATGAATGTACACATGGAGCCCAAACTTTTATTTAATTATCATTGAATCGGTATAATATATAGATAATAATATAATAAATTTATACATCTGCAAGTGTTTTTTTATATTTTATTAAGTTTTCTTATTTTTAAAACCTTAACAGTTAGCTGTTAAGATTAAGATTAAGATTGTTTGAGATTAGTGTTGGAAAATACGGTTAATTTTGTTAAAGTGCAAAAGCTGAGTGAAAGCTGCCATGTTCTTTTGTTTGTCCCTATGTTGTTTTGTTTGTAAGTATATCAAAATGTACATATGTAGGCACAATTTTTAAAAATAGTTACATTTTATTTCTCTATATTCCTCAAAGCAACCAAGTGCTAGTTCCAGCCTAGGGCTGAGTGTGCAATTAAAAGGTATCCCGAACCAATTACCATGGTCACCAGCATTAGTGGAAATCCAATGGCGAAAAAGTGCCAAAAGGTTATCTTATAGCCGTGCTGTAGGGCGATCAGCGCAATGATCTCATTAGAAACGGCCCCAAATAAAGACCCATTTCCCCCAAAACAGGCTCCAAAAGTCAAGGCCCAAAACATTGGGGGCAGTGGGATGTCATCGTTGCTGGCCATCTGCAAGCTGAACTTTAGCATAAAGATTGTAACTGCGGCGTTGTCGATGAAGATTGTAAGTAGGGCGGTGGTCCAAAGAAGCACCATGGTGGTTACCGCAATCTGGTTCTGTGGCTCCAAGCTTGTAAGAAGTCGAACCGTTCTCTTCCCGAGCCACTCAAAGAATCCCAACTGATCCACGGCCTCAGACAAAACAAAGAGGGCTGCTATGAAAAGGAGGATTGTCCACTGGATTATGCCGAGTATGGCGTTCAGGTCGTTCTTGTCGTCCAGGATAATGAGCAAGAAGGCGGCTAGCAAAGTTACCCAACCCAAGGAGGCCCCGTTTGCCACATTGGGTATCGAGTGGAGGATCATGCAGAGGAATGCAAAGATAAGGGCTATGCAGCATTTCGCCAGAAGCGGCTTATCGCGAATGGGACTGCTGGCCTCCAAGTCAGCCAAGGTTTCTGGATAGTCTTCCACTGGCTTCAGCCAATACTTGCTTGGCAAGCTACCCTTGAGGAGAGCTATGCGTTCTTGGGTTTCCTGGTTGGGCGGTGGTTTTCCTCTGGCTCTCTCCTGCATGAGGTCCAACTGATTTTGATCAAGGACAAATATGCTTTTTCTGTGGGTCACGTATACTATGCCAAAGACCACGAACATCGCGGCCAGCACTCCGGGCATCATGTGTATTATAAAGTTGACAAAGTCAACTCCTTCTGCAACCGCCACCGGATTTGTCGTTACGATCGCATTCGGTGGATTTCCCAGAGGCGTTAATGCACCGCCAATATCTGCGAATATAGCCATTACGACCAGCACGTAGCTTGTCCGCAAGGACATCTCTTCGCAAAGACGGATAGTTATTGGGGTAAGTGACAAAGCCATGATATCGCTGTTCAGGAAAGCTGACAACAAGGCGGTCAGCATGCTCAGGAAAAAAATGAATGGCCACGGGCGACCCCTGGATATCCTGTACGTCCAAACGACCAGGAAATCGAAGACGCCAGTTGTCGCCATAATATCCACAATGGTCATGAGTCCGAAGAGCAACATCAGAGGCTCGAAGTTAACAAATGATATTATCGCCTCCATGTCGGGCCGGTGCTCCAGGATAGCGAGAATCGCAATAGCTGTGGTAGCTATGATGAGTGCAGCAAAGGTGTGGTCTATTACGTCGAAAATGATCAGCATATAGAGTCCAAGTATCAAGAATCCTGAATAAACCAGGCAAATATCGGTGACCAGCGGATTTGTGTCCATAACAACGTGCAGGGATACCGGAGAATCCCGCTTACTCTCCAGCGAGATCACTACTTGAGTATCTGCCCCTTCCGTTTCCTTGACCATAAAGTTTTTTGACACTTTCGCGTATGTCTTGTCATCACTGCTTATGCCAATATTCCACATATCCGTCCGACGATAAGTCACATTTAAGTCGGAGCTACGCCATTCCACACGCACTCCCACGCCGTTAGCTCTATTACTCTCCTCCTCGCTCGTGGGATACCCAAGTACCGATCCTAGTAGTGTAATTTTGAGCCCATTGTTAGACAGCGCAACCTTCGTTATGGCCGTTTTATTGGGCATCACGGTGATCATAGTGCTTCGTGGCGTATGCTCGGTTGCAAAAACAAACACTATGAACGCACAGCCCAACCACAGCAGCAACAGGATGCACATCTTGACAATATGAATTATTTTTACATGGCGGCCAGAAGGACGTTGTCCGTCATCTAGTCGTCGGATACTCGATCTCGGTTGGCGTATGTTGGGCCACGCCTGCAAGGGGCTGCCGTCTAAACGTCCTGAGCCTATGACCAAAATATCACTTTGAATTTTCATTTGAATTATAAATGGAAAACGACTGAGTTCTGGTTGTTTCGATTTTAAGTTCAAATCAGCTGGTGTAGGAAGACTTAGGTGGCACACTATTCGAAAAAGTCAGGTCTAGTTTTGTGCTAAAAAGTTAGTAATGATGTAATTGTAATGAAAAGTAATGATAGAAATAATAGTAATGAAAATGTATGAGCGGCGGAGAGTCAAAATTTTATATAATAGGACGAAGTATATTATATTCAGAACATGATTCTCTGTAGGGGTCAGGGAACTACAGATCTACAATGATTTTAAATTTTAAATTATCAACTCACCACGAATAAGAGTGCAAAAAAAGACTGTTCTCAGCATCGTTTACCAAAGACACTAGAATAATTATTCTAATATTCTACGGTAGACTAGGGGTGGTAAGTTAATAAACATTAGTCTACTGGAATAAGGAGGTAATATAAGGGTTGCATCCCAATTTAGGCGCCGTTAGGCAAACAGTAAGAATTGTTATTGTATGCAACAGGAAGAAGAAAGCGTATATTGTATATATTATATATTCTTGATCAGGATGAATAGCCGACTCGGTCTGGCCGTCTCCGTCTGTTCGTCTGTATGAACGACTGGATCTCGGGAAATATAACAGCTAGAAAGCTAAGACGCAGCGCAACTTTATTTTCAAGTGTTGCACGCTCACTTTACCGCCCACAAGCCGCCCAAAACGTTACGCCCTGTCACGCCCACACTTTTGAAAGATTATTTAATTTATCACTCATTGCTTTTCCCAATTTTAATTTCGCTTCCACTAGCTGAGTTACGTTTATCTGATAGTCGGGAAACTTGACAATAGCGTTCTCTTTTGTTTAACTTTTACTTTTTTTCTCAAAAAGTAACCACCTGTTGTTTCGTCTCCTTTTAATTGATTTTCCACAATCAAATTTTTGATTTAGACAACCACAGCAGATTTTCATTTCTTCCTGTATACACTTATATAGTAGTTGCCTTCGCAGACTCTCCTTGGGGACTTCGTTACTACGTGGACTGCCATCCACAGCGATTAAAACGGCTTATGGTCGAGGATTCTTGTGCATTAATTGCCTAGTAAGTGTCCGACTTCTCCGCCAACTAAAAAATGTAGTAGAACAATGTTTACCAAATTAACAAGGAAATTATATATTTTCGAAAACTGGAGTATACGAAATTAGAACACCTGCTGATCAGAAAACTAGCTTCCTTTCTTGTATTGAATAAAGCAATTTTAGAGTGGTTTATTATATATAAAGAGATACATTGCTGGTAAGAATTTAACCAAAGTAGGATATAATGTCTTTGCATCACACTATACTTTTTAATAATAAATGACTTCTTTAAGTATGCCAGCTCGCACCGCAAGCCTTTATCGATGAGTTAAATATACAAATGTACGATCAACATAGAAGTCAATTATGAAATACAATAAAAAACAATATTGATTTGGTAGAAACCAATTCTAAATACAGAATAAAGGAATAATTCGTTCTTTATCTTTGTTCACTTTTTGTCATGGCTCGGGGTGGAATAAGTTTATTACACCTGTTAAACGTAGAGTAAAATCTCCCGGTTTATATTGTAGCCCAATAAATAAAATGTAAAATACCAACGCTCTTTCAGATGCGACTCACATTCAGTTTTTTTATTTTCACTGAGCATGGTATTCGCAGAGCGTTCAAAAGCCAGGTCCTACCTACATAGGAATGACCGGCCGTCAATCAGGTTTGTGCAATGCAACCTGTGGAAGCTGCCAATTCCCTGCCGCAAATGTCATGTAACGCGCCTCTTTTTCTATTGCAGCAGAAACAGTTTTGAAGCCTGCAAAAACGGCCGGCATTGTTTTTGTTGTTTAGGCAGTGGTTAACGTCACAAAACGAATTGACACACGATTTTTTATCACACATTGCACCTTCCGCGAAACTCCACCCAAAACCTTTCAGACCCCCACACACATCGTGTCCATCTGTCAAAAAATACAGATTGAAAAAAATACCGACACATTTTTCGCGGTGACAGATGCGGCCAGACGACAATTCCAAAGGCAGTTGCGTTTCCAGAATGACATTATATTGCAGGCAGTCCTTTCCCTAAACAACATGTGATCGTCAACGTGTAAGAGTAAAAAGAGATGCGCTTTATATGTTAAGGTGGACACAGCTACATTGATTCATTTAGCATGCAGATTCATTTAGTGTCAATTGAAAAATCGAAAAAAACAAGAGCTTGAGTGGCAAATACCTGAAAACACGGTATACGGTATATGTTTCGGGTGGACTCAAAAGTTGTATGGAATCTAGCAGCGTTACTTAAGATATGTGCGCTGGCAATTTTTTTGTGTTGTTCCTGGAGATTTTAATTAATTAACATTGACTTTGTTACAGTTGGAAACCTTAAGCTGTAAACAACGTATTCTTGAAATACAATGGTACAAAGGGTATGAAAAGGAGTCCGTATATTTTTACTGCACCTGTCGTTGCAAACGGTATAATTTTTTTTGTTTTATGGGTGCTCATCTTAAGGTTTGCTACGGTTTAAAACCATTTGATTTTAAAAAGTTTTTACTATCTGCTTTATTTTAGAAACTTGAGACTAAATTGTATATAATGTCTGTTACATTCTATCCAGAAATAAGATTATTTTGGTTAACACATTGGCATTCAGTGTGTATGAAAACAATATTGGTAAGGTGCAGTTGTAAAATTTTAATGATTTTAATTTAATTTACGCAGTTGTACGCTGTAAGTTGAATTGGAAGATGTTTGTAGTTAGCTATAAGTGCTTTCCACACTTGTTTTAATGTCGATCCACTCACTTTGACAAAGTTCAGCGAACCAGTAGCACGAAACAAGTTCATAGAATGAATGCGAAATCCTGAATCCTTTAGGATGAGCAATTTTTATTTTTATTTTTATTTTTTATTAAAAATATTTGCCTCCCAACTGTCATCAAACAAGACAAAGTCTCAGATAAAACAAGAGAGAATGCTACAGTCGAGTTCTGCGAGTAACGGGTATAAATATCATTCATCTGGATAGGCATTTTCAAAACAATCGAAACAAATAGAAACGAAGCGAGGCAAATAGCGCAAAGAAAGCAAAGCAGGACTTGAAATGCATTTTTATATGCTGTAGCTGAAAAACTGAAAAACTCACAGGGCCATCAATAACAAAGGACATTAATAGTGACTCAAATTAGTTACTCAAAGACCTGATAAGCATGAAATCATAAACACACTACCGCTTCTGGGATGCGATACATAGCCGATAGCGACTCAATTGCTACTGTCGAAAACAATGAAGGGCGCACTCCAAGGGGAGAAAGTTTATTTTCGCATGCTTTAGAAGGCTTTGAAATTCAAATGGCGGCGAGGGTGAGGAAGTGGGTGTGGACCATGACGAGCCCAAAACACCAAACACTAAACACTAAACTCCGATGCCGAATGAATGAGTGTCAAGTGTGATATATCACCGCAAAAACAAGACCATAAGCATGAGTGATAAACGCTGTTGAGCTTGGTTAGCGTACTGCAACGCACAACCAAACACCCGCTCCCCACACACACTGTCACAAACAGCACATCAGCGCACACATACATCCGTACGTCCGCATGCAGTCATAGACATGTCAACATGTTGATGATGGTAACTAACTGGAGCAAGAGCCACCACGAGAATGCTGGCCAGGAGTGGGAGGGACTGGAGGGCTACGGGAAGGACGTGCAGACGGAGCCGGGACTCGGATTCGGTTGGGATTGGGACTGGGACTGGGACTGGGACTGGGATTGGGTAGGCACTGAAACTGGTGCTCCAGGCCCAAGCTGGGTCTAGGCGCGATAAAGCGATGAGGACAAGAGCTACTGGCGGCGGGGGAACAAACGTGTGGATCCAAAAACATCCTGCCAGCCGCACATTGAAACCAACATGGCTTGCCATCAAGCAGAAGCACCTCCTATAGAATGCAAGATATCCTAAAATCTGCTCCCAACTTATATCGTGGCCTGAAGTGCTGTTTTTGCAACAGAGTGTGCAACAATGTTTCGCTTAAAATATGTATGTTTATTTATATACATAAGTATGCCTAAATACATAATGATAATGGTGTTTCAGAACTTTCGGAACTCAGGATACAGTGTCCACCGAATGCTTTCTACAACATACTGCGGCAATCACATGTGATGAACTGCAAAATGTCACAGGACTGCGAGTGGAATGGGGATCGGATCGGGATATGGGTTCCGGAACAGAGGAACGCGCCGAGGTCGCTGTGCGATGATGCTCCATGTTGCCTTCACCATGTTGTTGCTGCTGTAACTGGAGCTGGTGGAGCTGGTGTTTCGGCAAAAAGGCGACAAGGTGGCAAGGCGGCAGGCGGCAGGCGGCAAGGCGTTTAAGCCGAAAACAAAAACTGCCAACTAGGAATTCATTGGCCAAAAACAATGCAATTAATTTCACTTACCCGTCACCGTTATGCTGCCGGTCCGTCCGTGAGTGATGATGATGCTGCTGTTGTGTCGGCTGTCCACAGTGGAGTACTGCTGTCGCGCTCCTTGCTGTTCCTGTTGCTGTTGCTGTTGCTGCTGCTGCTGCTGTTGTGGCTGCTGTTCTTGTTGCCTCGACGGACCATCCAAATCCAGTGCAGACTTTATACACTCGTCCAAGTTGTAGTGCCAGGCGGAAGTGTCAACGAGGCGAGGGTTTTTACCAAGGGTGATGAATTTCATAGTTGTTGATTTTATGATTGCCGTTTCTACTCGTTTTAAATGGCTCCCAGTGATGCCAGGATTTTCCTTCACATCTCCAATCAATTTTATCAGTAGGAGTATGTAAACTGCTGTTCCACGTGGGTTCATCGAAAAGTACAATAGTCACGCTAATTTTGACACCACGTCAATTGCGGCTTGAAAAAAGTGTTTATCCTTGCTCCATTCGCCATTATGGTAACTTCGTATTGAAGGAGACGTACTAGAAATGACTTTTGGCCATTTGTTTATTCAAATGAATGACTTTTTCTTGTTTCAATTCTGACTTTATTCCCTAGATAATTGCCATCACTGCTGGCGCGCTTTATTTTGAGGACGTCTCTCACATATCCCCCAACTTTTTGCAATTGTGAATTTCAAGCGTAGTGCCCCATGTTGTTGCCGTTTCCATCCTGGCCGCCATCAGCATCAGTTTTTGCTTTCTTTTCAGCTTGTACTTGTTTGCCGTTTAGCTGAAGAGCCGCATTATGGCTGAGGAACATTGGGAACATTGTCACATCGTGAATCCTTCAACGCCGCTCGTTGACACCCATCTGACGATCTGGCCAGCTATTCTGTCCCCACTTGGTGGTGCCGGGCAAGTATAAGCCATTACCATTGTGGTTCCTGACCGTTGGAATCCGATTCTGACCGTGTCGAGCGACCACAATGTCACCACCATTTGAAATCAATGTCCGTGCTCAGGTGGTTACACCTTGGCGGACTCCAAACTTCTGTCATTTGACTTGTTACGTCATTGAAGAGGAATTTATAGAATGGTGCAATTGTATGTTTGTACTAAAACTGGTTCGTCACTAAACAGGGTCATTAAAGACTGAGGTTAGATAAAAAGAATATTGGATCTATTTGGTACTCTTCTTGAGTTATTTAACACGATGTCGTGATCTATTTAGAGTTGCTGCGGTTTTCACTTTATTAACACGATCCCACCAAGTTGCAACTGCAGGCCCTTCAGGGACAACACAAAAACTCGACAAATGACATGCTCGACTCAGAGTTATTTCTTCAATTACGGTTCTACGCAGGCGCACCAGCTCTGCATCTTCCACGGCTACTGGCTGTCCACTTTTGTCCGCCGTTGACATTGACATAGTGCGTGGACACGAGACCACTACAGCCCAACAGGGTTAGCCTCCGGTACGAATCAAATCAAGCCCCTTTGTCAGTTATTAATGGTGCGCATTTTGCGCCCTTATGGCTAATTCAAAAGTTGGCAGATGTTCGTAATTTATTCGCGCCTCTCGGGTATCTCTTTCCCTTACACAGGAATAAAACCTGGGCATGGCCCAGTACTGGCTCCATTGCTGCTCCATAACTGATCCGCGGTAGCACATATTGTTCAAAGAAAAAAAGCGATAGTCCCCGACTATCAAATACTCGTTGCTCAGCTAGTTGGAGGGCGACTTTCTGGTCCACATTCTTTTTGGTATATCGACAGAAATTCGCAAAAAAATGTATATCAAAAAAAAAAAAAAAAATAAACAAATTTCAAACCAAATTTCAAATCTGTGGGCAAAAATACCAAAACATTTTCATAAAGTGCAACATAAAGGCAACATTTGGAAGCAAACTTGCGTTGCGTCTGACCAAAGACACTAGAATAATTCTACATGCTTGATCTCAAGTTTCTAGCTTTTATAGTTCCTCAGATCGAGCCGTTTATACGGACGGACAGACGGACATGGCCAGATCGAGTCGGTTATTGACCCCGTGCTAGAATATACATATATACTTTATATAGTCGGAAACGCTTCCTTCTGCCTGTTACATACTTTTCAACGAATCTAGTATACCCTTTTTCTCTCGAGTAACGGGTATAATAATTCATGGAGACGTTTGAGAGGGTCTTTAATGGTGTAGCCGGTACGCGAAATAAATCATATAATTATCATATAATTAGATCATTTTGACTAACTAGACATCAGAAATCCTGATTCGTGATTTAGCTAATGTTGTTTACTTTAGGCAGGTTCGTTTAGCAAATACAATAAATATTTGTAGTGAAGGTTTTGAATTCTCTTTACATTCTTCAGTTACGAGGATATAAGTTGTATCCTATAGACAGCGACACTGTTGCTTTCGCTTCGGAAATAAAATAAAAATAAAAAACGGTGTAATGTATTATGTATTATAATGTATTATAACGGAAAAGCATTGGTTAGGATACTTTTAGTTAGATCCCCAAAGTGAAACTGCTTTTACAAATGCACTATTGTTATTATCATGGCTTTTATCAGTGACAGCAGCGCGGGCACCGAAAATTGACTTTGATCAGAAGATTTCGATTTGTCATTTTGATTTATGCTGACGAATATGGGCAGTCTAAACCCTTTTTGTTTGAAAGTAAAGTTTGTCCAAAGTCGTGAGAAAAATGTATGTCATCTAATGCAAATGAAATGTTAATGTTTACGTCGTATTGATTTGAATAATAGGTATAATATAAAAATTGAATATTAGGTATCTCGGTACAGGTTCTTGGCTTGCACTATAGACTGAGTGATACCTTTTTGTGGTCAAAAACGCATTTTTCAAAAGTCCTTAATATTAAGTTTTGATAAAGTCATTGTGTTAGTATAAGATTATAAATTACCAAAACTTTTGAAAATGTCACACACTGAATATCAGCTGTTAAAAAACAGCTGTTCGGAGTGTTGTGCCAAGAGCGCTTTTTTTCGAATATCAGAATCGGTTTAAAAGTCACTACTCTAGTTTTTATTAAATATTATTGACATCGAAAGATGGTGGCTGGTAACAAAGACATTAATTATAAGATATTAGTTATTCTAATGTCTTTGCTTGTACTGTGTGTTACTGATTTTGAGCTGCTGAATTTAATGGGCTTGGCCCTGTGATTGAGCGTTAAAAATAGCGCTTTTAGCTGTTTAATTTGAATTTTAAAATGAGTTTTCCCTAGTTTCACCATAATATATATATTGCGTTGAAGGTAATTCCATTCTTGTTCATACGAATGTAATCTTAATTCGCACTTTTGCGCCCTTTCGTATTAATTAACATTTTTAAGTCGCAACATGAGGTTCTGAAATACGGAAATGTTTTGAAATTTCGAGTTTTGCTGCACTTCTTCTAAAGGGATTCAAAGAGAAAGGGATTCATACACGAAATGTACTTCATAATATAGCTACTGTAGTTTTTTTTTCAGATTATTTTAATAAAAATTACATTTTTTGCGCTTCTGGGAATAAATTAGATTTAGACTTTCAATGTATACGATAATTAGTTAATTAATAAGGGGCGGTACTACGCCCAAATTTTTTGGGATTCGAATAGTGTTTATCAATGCAAAAAAAAATCGAAATATCTTTTTCCGTTCTGAACTTAAAAACTTTAAAAATATAAGAGACCCACAAGTTTTAGTATTATAAAAGATATAAACAAGCGTAACCCAATACAAAAAACAAACTAAATATCTCTTTCCGTTTTGGAGTTATTCATTTTGGCCACAAAAAGGAAGAATTCAGGCTATAGTGGCTTTGTTTAGAGTCTAGGGCATACACTGCATATATAGTGTAGTGTAGTATAGTATATATATTATCAATAAACCAAATCGTAAGAATCTAAGAGCGCTTGTATCTGAAATGCCCAGATAATCAGAATCTGTAACTCCAAAGCTCTCTCTAAACTCTAAAATCCAAAGTCCATGTTCGAAAAGGTCGAGACCGAGGCTTGAACGTCAATCAATCCAGATCAATCAGTTAAGTTCAGTTTGAGACCTAAATTAAGGAGGTCGGTGTTCTTTAAAACATAATGATTGTAATTATTCAGTAAATAAAAATTATGGTTATTAACTTATGAATATATAATATATATATGCACTTCGTCACTAGGTGGACTATTGTCCACAGTGACACAGCTGCATTTTCGGTAAGGCGGAAGTGCTAATAATACTACCAGGGCTAGTTAAGGATTTCGTCAAATTAAATACACTGCAGTTTAAAGCCAGAGCATACAAGTTAAATGAAGACATTCAAAAATAATTGGGAAATTAAAAAAACAAAAACCAAGAGAAGCCATTAAATAGAAAAATGCCGCCGCAAAAGGGAACTGAATGCGAAGTAGGGTACAGGGCCCGAACTAAGGCCAAAGCCAAAAGACCAAGCTACTGATGGAGCAAATGATAAGCCCGCAGGAATTGTTGGCGAATTGGAAGACGAAGACAGAGCCTTGGAATAAGGAAAAATGCAAAAAGGTAAAGAACATACAGGCGAAAAGGGTCCAAGCCAAACAAATGGCAAATGAGCCAGGAAGAAGGAAAGCATTTTGTAATAATTTTATTTTGCAAATGACGTGCGAGAAACGAAACAAAAGAAATTACATTTAACATACAAAGGAAGTTCTGAAATAGGAATGAGATGCCTTAAGATGAACCCGGTAATGGAAATGGAAAACTGTACTGCCAGAGGCTGGCGCCTTATGCATTATGAATCGGATAGGTGGGTTGTGCGATAACTATTTCTGCAGATGAGGTGCCGAACGCGAATAGGTTTTTTTAATGGCTGCCAGAGTGCGGGAAGACGTTGGGAATTATATTATAAATGAAATAGAAGCGGACTAACTGGAACAGAAGCAGGTCCAGAGGTACAATGAAATTGTAGCCCACTAATGTGCCCAGAACCAGGACGCTCCTCTGACCCCAGCAGAGAGACGATGATAAAAACTCATTTCATCTGATGGCCCAAGTCCCCGGCCGACTGCCCTTTGCCAGCTACAACACTTTTCTAACAAGGGACAGTGGATCAAAAGGCATTTCATTTTAAATACAGATTTCATATGACGGCAGGTCCTTTACTCTGACGACATTGTACTATGGTACTTGGTGTGTTAAAATGAAAAAAGTGGAAATATTGAATAGTGCAAAAATAAAAATAAATATTAAGGGAGGGTCCAACGATCGCCTGTTAAAGAAATTAATTACTACGAATTTAGAAGTGTACGTAAAACTTCAAACAAATTGGTTTTCATGGATAATTCTCCAAATATTTTATGAATTCATTAAATTAAAAAAAAATTGTATTCCACAAATATAACATTTACCTAAGCTTCTGAACCACTGTGCGGTGGCCGCCAATGGAGCGTGGACACTTTGACGACTCCTGACATGACGAGTGTGAATGCCCAGAGCCAGACACCTCCTTGCCAATCGCACTCGCTCTCAACCAGCGTGACCCCACTCTTCGTCCCTCTGATCTGCTGACGCTGGTAATGTTTCTCGTTCTGGGTCTCGTCCTGGTTCCTGTTCCTCGTCCTGTTCCTGGTTGGCGTTGCCAGCGTCGCGGTTTATTTTAATATATTTGATACAGACCATTACTTTTAACGATTATTTTCTAAAGTAATTACGTTTCAACTACGAAATATGAAGAGGCGAAACGGGCAAAGGGTCGAGCATTCCCGTTGTCACCCACTCCACCAATTCACATGGGTAGTAGTCACATTAAATTGAAATGCTAACACAGTGCAGCCAAGTCGACGTTTGGAGAGCTCAACGCGATAGCTCTGCTAACGACAAAATTGTAAAGCCTAACTTTACAAGCCCCTTTTGACGAGCAATGAATTTAATTCGAAGCTCTGGGGAGAAAATAAAAGGAAACAGCCACGTATAAGAACTTCTAACAGCGTAGGGCTCGTTTTTATGGCTGTGTTTAATGAATACTACTCTCGTCTTTTGAAATTGGCTGGAAATGCAAAGGGTTCTCAGGTGAGGTAAGATCTTCCGGTAAGCCGATACCAATGTTGGTCACTACTTAAGCTTCATTTATAGTAATAACTAGAAACAGCTTGTCATTTTTATGTACATAATTGGAGAGCAAAAGGGTTTCCTAGATTCGTTGAAAAGTAGAAAAAAGCGTTTCCTACCCAACAAAGTATCACTGTCTGACCGTCCGTATAACGCTGAGCTCTCGGGAACTATAAAAGCTAGAAAGATTAGGCATAAATAAATAAATAGTTTGTTTTAGCAAGTTCCACGCCCACAAACCACAAAAAACTTTAACCCCACACTTTTAAACAATATAGAATGCTATAGTCCCGAGTTCACCGACTATCTGATACCCGTTACTGAGCTAGTAAAGTGCAAAAGCGAAATTTCCAAATTTTCTGGACAAATTTTTAAAAGTTTTTGCGGTTTGTGGTGCAAAAAGTATTTTGGAAATCTATAGTAATTTAGAAGATAAATAAAGAAGTGGAAAAATATCACCTTTTTCAAAAGTGTGGGCGTAGCAAAAAGTTTTTGGCAAATATGTAGAAATTTACAAGATATATAAAATAATTTAAAAATATCACATTTTTTAAAAGTGTGGGCGAGGCGGTTTTGTGCGGTTTGTGGGCGTGGCAACATTTGGAAACAAACTTGCGCTGCATGGAAGCTGATGCTCAAACTCAACATTCTAGCTTTTGTAGTTCCTGAGATCGAGGTGTTCATACGGACAGACGGACATGGCTATTGATCCTGATCAGGAATATATATGTGCTTTATATGGTCGGAAACGCCTTCTTCTGCCTGTTACGTTTTTCATTCCTCCGCAACGATTGTTTCAACTGAACACCGAAAACTATGACATGGGTGTGGTGAAAAGGTTCAAAGTTAAAACTGAACATTATACAATTCTATTGGATCTAAAATGTTTGGTGTTCTGGTGTGCATTGGTCTGTCTTTGACGCATTGGCACAGCACACACGGATAGGGCAGCTACAGCGCGAAAAGGAAGCAACTAAATTATACCATGGAGAGTAATTTCAGTTTCTTTCTTCTTTTTTATACGAGTTTTAAGAGTAAAACGACCAAAATATGGCCCAAACAACACGACTACCGAAACTGACTTATCTAGGAGGTGGACGACTGGTAAACCCCATCAACTCCGGCTCGGCTCAGTCGGTACTCGACGTCCTGTCGGCAATCCTTACCTCAAATAACTCTGTGTTGCTTTGGTAGGCTGTGGGTGATTTACAGACACTTTGACTTTCGATCGAGTGACCCATTAGTTTTCCTTCAATCGGACATAACAGAAGTTTTTTGGTACATGATCTGGCTCGCCCTTGCAGGGGGTAATTTGATTTCAGTCAGAGGTTCGCAATGAGACTTTTACGAGAATATAATGATTTATTTGCCTATCTTGATAACATTTTATTTCTGCAAGGTCCTGCGATTTCTGGCGCCATTGATTTATACGATTGTTTGCTAAGGCAACTTTGATAGAATCTTGTTATTAAAAACGACTACAAAAAATAAACAATTTATTTGCTATTTGGCATCCTCCTGTTACATACTGTTCAACGAAATCTTAGATTTTCTTGAAAAGTATGTAACAGTCAGAAGAAAGCGTTCCCGACCATATAAATAATATATATTCTTGATCAGGATCAATAGCCGAGTCGATCTGGTCATGTCCGTCTGACCTCGATCTCAGGAACTACAAAAGCTAGAAATTTGAGATTAAGCACTCAGCTTCCAGAGACATAGACGAAGCGCACTTTTATTTCCAAATGCCACGCTCAAACCACAAACCGCAAAAAACTGCCACTCCCACACTTTTGAAAAATGTGATATTATTTCTTTTTTTTATTTTGTGATATTTTTTAATTTTTTTATATATCTTGTAAATTTCTGTAAGTTTTATAAAATACTTTTTGCCACGCCCACTCTACCGCCCACACATTTAAAAAATTATAACTTTTTTTTTTCATATGTTTTTACCGATATTCCAGAAAATTTTGAAATTTCTCGTTCGCACTTCCACTAGCTTAGTAACGGGTATCTGATAGTCGAGGAACTCGACTACACCAGTTTTTTGACAACATATAATTATTGTTGGTTATAATTTGATCGCATTCGATAAACTATAATATATCATGAAGCTGCCATAAGAACAGCTGGAAAATTAAATGAAAACAAGAGAGACCGCTATATTCGAGTTCATCGACTATCACATAAGCGTTACTTAGATTGTGAGGTGAACATTTTTAAATCCTTTTTTTTTTTTTAATTCATAGATAGAAATTGGCAAACGAGCAATACAATTAAAAATATCAAAACTTTGTTATATGTCTGAGCAGTGTAAGACGGCTTGTGAAACATGGCGAAAATTTGTTGCTAAATCGATATAAAATTGAATAAAAAATTAAGAAAATTAAAGTTGTGGGCGTGAAAGTTTTAGGGTATATGTGGGCGTTTTCGGGCAACCACCTGGCGTATCGACAGAAATAGGCAAGACAAATTTTAAATCAAAACAATTTTTAACATTTTTTAAAATTGTGAGTGTACGCCCTCTCGTAGTCACGTTCTGAAACGTTCATATGAACGGACAGAATATAAAATCTTTGCTCTTCTAGTTTCGTTGTTTTAAAGCATAAAATGTTCTAACTCGGTATACATATGTATTTTGACAACATAATATATAATTCCAGTAGCTGATATAGGAAGACTAAGTGAAAACATTAAAAAACAAATCATTGGTTTGGATCATAAATTCTTCTTATTCGGTATAAACCAGTGCGTATAAGAATTGGCTTCCCAAAGCTGGCTTCCCTTATGTTTGTTTTAAAAAGCATTTCGTTTCAAACTCTGGGACAGCCAAATACTCATTATGGTACTGCATCAATTGGTTTGGACTTTGGTTAGGTTTGGGCTTTTTGGCTGAAATGGTTGGGGTGGTTAAATCTACAACGCTGCTTGTCGTTGGGCGCCTTCAAGTGCAATCGGCTAATTGATTTCGATTTGTTTGGCAGTTGTCGATTCACACGTCCGCCGCAATTACAAGGGAATAGCAAACGTTAGCAGGACCCTTGGCTTGTCATCCTATGTCCCTGTCTATCTGAGATTGTCACAGCGTTTTTCCTTTCTTCTGACTTCACTTCATAGCTAATTTTGGAAAAACGCAGACACAGCAAACCGATACTGGTCAAAAGTTATTAGTCCTTGGGGTTGCTCATTGATAAAAATGTACTTGAAATCCCAAGCCCCCTTTGTCCATAGACTTCACCATCCGTTTGGCTGCAGGATTCCGCCAAGATTTTTTCTTTTAACAAAAACTGTCATCGAATGTCTTGGTAATTTTCGATGTGAGCAAACAAGTACAAGTCCCCGTTGACATTTCCCCTTTTTTTGACCAGCTTGTTCGCTGTGCACTGCTATTAATTACGCAGACAACAGCTCAAATCGCGTTTGAGAAAGCCAAGCTGTCATCGTCATCCGTTGCATCACCATTATATGAAAAATTTGTTGCAAAAGTCGGTGTTAAAAAAGGTCGGACTTAATATTCATTCTAATATCCAAGTCCCTGAATCTACATCTCTGAACGGGGAATGGTTAGAATCGACTTTTTTTAAATAAAAAATTTTTGAATCGATCTGATCATTTTTCCGGCAGAGGGTTCCTAGAAGTATATATATTCTTGATCAGCCGATCTGGATCGTGGAGACCTCGGGAACTGTAAAAGCTAAAAATGTGAGATGAAGTATGCAAGTATGCCCGTTCTACCGCCCACAAACCACGCCCACAGATAAGATAAGGTAACAAAAGTGCAAGGGAGATTCAGATATGCCACAAAGATATCCACAAAGCGGCGGTTACATTTATTGTTCACGTCATAAAAAAATTCTTAATAACTTCTACAATAAATGCTTACTCAATAATTTGTACCTCAAGGAGTAATAGAACTTGACAAGAACAACAATAAAATAAAAAAATAATTCAGTTGACGTTGGTTGACACAGAAATCATCGGTGAAATTTTGGGGTTTTGAAAAGCAAAAACACAAAAAAAACTAAAAAACTTCAATCGGGTCACAGATTTTTCGGACTTTATTGCGCAGGGTTGTCATCTTTCAAGAATAGGGTGTACACAGTTTTAAATTCGTATTCCTTATTTATAAAAATTGAATATTTAAAGAATATTAAAACTATAAATAAATAAATAAAGCACGACAAAAATGGGATTCCGGGAACTGTAGCATTTGACGGCCAACTTTCTGATAGCTCTCTGTTGAAAAGTCAACTTGTACACATTGAATTGAAATCGGTAGTTTCGGAAAAATTTTGAAAAAACGGTTAGCCATTAAGGGATTTGGCAGCAGATTCCTAGAAGAGAGGCAGTGCAGCGAAGGCTTCTTAGTTGCGTATTTGATCTATTTGTACATTCATATGATTCGTACATGTACGTACTTTTTCTTAGTTATCTATAAAATTATGTCCACTCTTCTTCAATTCAACGTTTTAGGCTCTTGATCTTCTTTGTTTGGTTTTTATTTGACGTGTTACAATACTCTCATACGGAAGAAGTAAAAGTATCCACAAACGTTTTCACAAATTGCACAAATTATTTTTTTATTACTTAATCATCTACACCTTGCAGGGTCAAAAAGAAGTTCGTAGTCAGGATTTTCTTGATCAGCATAAAAAGCTTAATAGTAAAGTCGACAAATTTCGAAAAATAAGAGAGAACGCATAAATCGATTTCCTCGATAGTCAGATACCGTTAGCCAATAGTAGTACTAGAAAGATATTTAAAAAATTATTTGAATAGCGATAGAAATGGGCAAACAAAATAGTAAAACAAGGAAAATTGGAAAGTTGTCCAAATTGTGGTCCTGACAGCTTTTTGCGGCTTGTGGTGGGCTTAGTCTCGATTTTCCGAGATCTCAGCTTCCATACTTACAAATAAATGGACTTACGTGGTCCACTCGGCTAGTGATCCAGATCCAGACCATACATACTTTTTATGGTCGGAAAGATTTCTTCTATCTGTTGCATACCCGTCAACTAATCTAGTATATTGTATGACTATATAAAAAATAATACGATATAAAATATAAAATGATTTTGTGAAATCTTCAACGTACGTTTTAGTGCCACGCCACTACAGTGTTTAAGTACAAAAACCTAAAGTAAAGATTTTCAAAATTTTCTTCAGTGGAACTTTTGGAAGGGAAGCGAAAGGAGAAAAATCTCCACTGATTGCTTTCACATTTTTCACCCGCCTTAAGAATTCCCTAAACCTTGATTCCAGAGAAAGAAAACAATGCAGTAAAGGGGGAAATGGAAGTGTACTTGGTCTGGGCCTTGAACCTGGACATGTCATTTCATTTCATCCAATACCCACGAATTGATGCGAAAATTGATTCGGTTGCATGGGACATGTTTACCGAATTGTTTAATCGCTGACAGCGGCCAATGAACGAAGAAGTAGCCAATTTTGTAAATATAGCAAGAAATGCAGTCCGGCAGCACATACCCCTCGCTAGCTATAAAACTTTTTTAGGGTAGCTAGGATATATCTTTTACTAATCAAAAGCATACTAAATGTGGCTTTGAGTCTAATTAGTGTGGTCGTTCGACTCCTTTCGGTTTAATTTCGTTTTTCTTTGCTTTTCCATTGAATATCCTCAGAAGAGGGTAGTCCTATTTTGGCAAAAGCTTGATGGGCTCAAGGGCTTCTAGTTAGAACAATTACATCTTACAATAGAACATTTTACACATTAACAGGAGGGTATTATACACTATTCTAAAATATTATTATTTGTTCATTTATACCAACTCATTATTTGCGACCGTAATCCACATTGCTCATAAGCTGCCATATCCACAATTACGACTTACATATTTTTGAAAAACTCTTTTGTGTTTTCCAGAGTATATCAGCGTGTGTTTCTTGAAAGAAGCTGTCCCCTTTTTTAATTAGGGAAGCGAAAGGACAAAGATGCGTTAGGACAGCAGCAGCGTGCGGACAAACAAAAGATATCAAGAATTTCATTTCTTGGCGGCCGTGGAGGCGGCAATTGAAGTGTGTAGCTGAAGCTAAGAAAAGGATGGCCAAAAGACGACAACAGCCATCACTGGAAGAGTTGGGGGCGACACAACGCATTTAGCTAAAATAAAGAAAATGCCAGCGAATTAGCGGGCAGTCACAGATGGAGAGGAGGTATGAATGGCCCCTGCTCTAAGTTGGCTCACATTCCTTTTCACTCCCAGCGTCTTTTTTTCCTTTTTGCCATGATGCGCTTTAAAATTCCGCTGATAACTGCTACCGGCGACAGAGTCCAAGGAGCAAGGAGCAGCAGATGGCGTCGGTGTCAGCGGTAAGCATAAGAAATGTGTCCCAGGCAATTAGTGCTCCGGCCTTTGGAGCAGATTCTACATAGATTATTTGGATTTTTACAAATGGGACATACAAAGTTGTTGAATGGAATGAATATACTAAAAACAAAATTGAATCGATCAAACTCCTGATCGAGATACATTTAAGAAAATACATTTGTGTTATAAAGGTCTTTTATGAAGCAGTTGACATTTTGCCAAATTATCTTCCTGCCCCTTGATCACCCTCCTAATTTTTATTCCCGTCTTTCGTAGAGTAAAAGGGTATACTAGATTCCTTAAAAAGCATGTAACTGGCAGAAAAATATACTCTTGATCAGAATCAATAGCCGAGTCAAACTGCCTGTCTGTCCGTATGAACGTCGAGATCTCAGGAACTATATAAGCTAGAAAGTTGAGATTACGCATGTACATTCCAGAGACATAGAAGCAGCGCAAGTTTGTTAAATGATGTTGTCACGCCCACTCTAACGCCCACAAACCGCCAAGGCCATAAGCACAATTTAAAAAATTCAATTTCTTATTAGTCTTGTTAGTTTTTATCGAATTGCTTTAAAACTTTTTGCAACGCCCACTCTACCGCCCACTGCCAAGCCCACACTTTTGAAAAATGTTTTGAAATTTTTTCATTTTTTGGTAGATTTGCAAAATTTATACCGATTTGCCAAAAAACTCGGATTGCCCACTCTACCGCCCAAAACTGTCACGCCCAAACTTTTGAAAAAATTTCTTTCAGAAGATTTTCAACGTCTGTTGAAATGTACTTGTCGGCACAACCATTAATGCACAAAGAAAACCCCCGAAAGTTCGACGAAAAATTGGAACATATCTGTTGCTCTCCCTGCGTGCTCTTCCATTACTGAGAATAAAGTGAAGCACAAAACAAAACAGAGAGACTTCTCTCTTTAATTTTTTCTTTGTTTTCATCTATGCCCAATGTCCTCCGTTTTAAGGCATATTACCCGTCGATTTAGAAAAGTATAGAAAAGTAGAAAAGTATATTATACTAAAAAAATCGCCCGTAATTTTGAAAAATCGAACTTAAATTCGGAAAGAAAAAATTATCATAGCGCGTTGTCTTCCATTTACGGTTCATACCCTTGCTTTTGGGGTGCGTTACCCTGACCTTGTGGCACATTATTTTTTTTAAGTACAAATTCGTCCGTAGTTTTTCTAAATGCGGAATGCGATTTTATAAAATGCAGAAAATTCGTTCTATGAGTGTATGTAAATTCTTAATTAGAATCAATACTTGGGTCGATCTGGCCATGTCCGTCCCTCTGTCCACCGGTTTTCAGTCCGTCCATATGAACGTCAAGATCTCGGAAACTTCAGTGGCTCGCGCTTATTTCGTGCAGTTGGCAAATCAAAGTACACGTCGGCATTGCTGCGAAGCTAAGAAGGAAAAAATTAAACTGAAACGCAGTATTTTAACTAGGAATATTGACATATTCTATAAACAAAAACCATTACCATAACGAAAACCAAATGTGTAAGCTTTTTTCATGCCGCAGCCTATTTCGTGCAGTTCATTTTACAATACTTTTTATCAGTAATTTTAAAGTTAATATATTGTGTTTAATTAGTTATTTTACATTTTTGAACTTCAATATTTTTGAAACTGGACGTGGTCGACCAAAAATTGCTCTATGAAGGTCCCAGTCCGAATGGGGTTCAATCCCTTAAAAATAGTATTGATAATTCTTCCCGACCCAGCTCTGCGATGACGTTCCTCTAAATATACATATTCACAACTCGTTCAAATATGGGTATCATAAATTTCCCTTAAAGGGCGAAGTGAGTTTTGCTCACCCCAGCCCTTCTGACAGGTATCAAAACAAACAAATTATCAACCAGGCGATCGGAGGGCACATCCAGTAGAGGGAGTCTCTGCCGCCAGCTGCGATATCTTTGACAGTATCCCCAACCAAAACAAGCACTCAGTTCCACTCGGGCGGTCGTTGGGCTCATTGAGATTGAGTAGAATTCACAGAATATGCAGTCCCGCCGCCGCCTATATGTATATTTATTCTATCGGAGATCCATGGGTGCTGTGTGGTTCACAGCAGTCGGCATTCTTGAGTGCAGAATTTTTTTGCGCCCTATTATCTTGAGTACCTACAATAGGCCGATCATAACAATAGCTTGACCGCGATTTTTAACTAAATATTTTTAATAAACGAAATTATTCATTTTTAAGGGTGGGCAACGAAATTATTTATTCTTAAGGGTGGGCCAACCATAAAAAAATAGTTTGAAATGGTGGGCAAACGTTCTTTAAGAAAAATATTTCCTAATAAGAGGTGGGCAAAGGCTTTTAATTGAAAATATTTAGTTTTGAAATATGGGCAAACGCCTAATTCTTTAATGGGATGTATGTTCAGAAAGTCAACTTTTTGATTTTCGAAAATTTTTTAAATTTCATATATCATAAGTGGACGTCGGCAAAAAAATGGGTGGGCAAAAATTAGATCTTACCGGATGAAGATTCCAGTCCTCTAATTCTTTGCTCAAAGCTAGAGAGGGGCATAGTCTTATCTACTCTACCATATGTAGCGAAATATTTGAGGAAGATTTATATTTAAAAACAACAATAATTCAACTGCGCCTACATCGTGAATATACATATATCGTTATAATGAAAATAATGGATAAGAAAACAACTAAAAGATATATATCGGCATTCGACAAGTCATACAAATGTCCCAGTCAGACTAGAGAAAGGCAACAGGCTACTCAAAATTATAATGCACGTTGGTAGAATGTAAACAAGCTCTAAAAGAACTTCTTAGATATCAAACATGCCTGTTACATACTTTTCAATGAATTTAGATACCCCTTTACTCTACGAGTAAAGAGTAATAATTGTTCGTCATAAAAGTTGATATTCGAATTTTTCTGTGTTGAGGTGCGATCGTAGCTAGTTATACCCGTTACTCGAAGAGTAAAAGGGTATACTAGATTCGTTGAAAACTAAGTAACAGGCAGAAGGAATATAAAGTGTATATTTTCTTGATCAGGATCAATAGCCGAGTCGATCTGGTCATGTTCGTCTGTCCGTCCGTCTGTCCGTTTGTCTGTCCGTCCGTATGAACGGCGAGATCTCAGGAACTACGATAGTTTGAATGTTGAGATTAAGCATGCAGCTTCCAGAGACATAGACGCAGCGCAAGTTTGTTTCGAAATGTTGCCACGCCCACACTTTTGATAAATGTGAACCGATTTATTACGATGTTTATGGTACTGTCACTTAGCAATATGGTCGAGGCCGTGAAGGCAAAGAATGATTTCAGCCGAGATACATGTAAACACGGTTAAGTGTTTAATGTAATAATATTGCTCCTAATTGCATTGTAACGATGTGATCAGTGGGATTGCGATTGGGAGCTGTGGTGGAACCATCTTGCAACAAGCTTGACAGCATGTGATCGAATCAACATCGCCTCGTGTGCAGCTGGCTAAACCAAACAGTTTTCTGCCTTCACTGGAGTTGGCGAAATGAATGAAGTGATTTTTGTAGCAAACGATTTAATTTCTTCCTTGTGGTACTCATTCTCAGAGAATGTCGAAAAACAATGACCAACCTGGTCTGGTGAACCACCAATGATGCGACTTATGCCCAAAGGGAACAACTCAAAAAGTTGGCATTAGGGCTGGCCCTGCAACCAAACGAGACAATGGTATCGAAATTCTCCGCCAATGGGCAAAGTGCTTCTTTTCCAGACTTCAGCTGACATTGATATATTGCAGTGCTGTAACTTTTGGTCGCTATGCTGCCATTGTTACAATTTTAGTAATTGTTTGTCTATACAAAAGGAATCGAAAAGCTCTGGCTATTACCTCGACGTTGGTTGTTTCATATTTTGATATTTTGTGTAGACTATATAATTTAATTTAACTAATTATATTGTGCCCGTGTATGAATAATTGTATCATCTTTTGAGGACTTAACCCGTGTGCTGTAGATATGTGGTACTGGAAATTTGTTTGCTTATTGAATTTACTAATATACCAATTTGAAAGCCTAAGCGTTACACTTGCCCATGGTTGACCTAGAATCCGTTCGTCACTAATTGGCGATCAGCTTTTATCCAACTGTGTTATTTCTCCGAATCCTTTCGTCAGGCAATTTTTCCGTAATCAGAATTTGAATTAATGCATCTCCAATTTCATTTATAAAGGTATATTTTTTTTATCAATAGCCGGGTCGATCTGGTCATGTCCGTCTGTCTGTCCATATGAACGTCGAGATCTCAGGAACTACAAAAGCTAGAATGTTGAGATTAAGCATTCAACTTCCAGAAACATAGACGCAGCGCAAGTTTGTTTCCAAATGTTGCCACGCCCAGTCTAACGCCGCACAAAACTGCCACGCCCACACTTTTGATAATATATATATATATAACTTTTGTTGTGATATTTTTTAATTTTCTTATATATTTTGTAAATTTCTACATATTCGCCAAAAAACTTTTTGCAACGCCCACTCATACGCCCACAAACCGCACAAAACTCTCACGCCCACACTTTTACAAAATATTTAAGTATTTTTCATTTTATCACTTTAATCCCAATTTCTACCGATATTCCAGAAATTTTTGAAATTTCTCGTTTGCACTTCCACTAGCTGAGTAACGGGGTCTAAAAGTCGGGGACTCGACTACAGCATTCTATCTTATTTTAATAATTGTTTCCAGTAATAAATAGTAGTAGGCTGTAAGATTTTAAAGTAATAGGACTATTTATTGAGTAAAAACTTTTCTGCCAAGAATAAGTATTTATTTCATTGGTGAGTTTTGGGTCTTTGGTGACAGTGACGTCTACAGTATGTGTGACAATCTGCATGCTTAAATCGAACTTTCTAGCCTTTTTAATTCCAGGGTACACGTTTTATGTATAATGTATTATGTATAATGTTATGTAATTAATTACTTAGATAAGAAAAGAAGAGAAAAAGGTCACTGGAAATCATAGAAAAGCCAAAATATGAGATAACACACGTTTTTATACAATTTAATTTTTAAGCGGTATTGGTTTAAGATGTACCTTATGTGTACCTGCCTCCTTTATAATTGTGGATAGTTAATAATTATCCTTCTCTGATCATCAATTTATTGGAAACTCAATTTTAAATAGAATGTAGCGACTGCAACCTTCCGTTGTTGTAAAGAATTTCCGAAAACGAAAGTTGGATATTGATTTCAGTGAAAATTTAGTAACGCAGACACTTGCAAACATAAAAAGTATATACTCGTATATATTTTTAATCAGTATTAACTTCTGAGTCCAAATAGACTTGCCAGTCAAACTAGCTTCTTAGTTTTAAAACTGTCTGCATGATATCGACTCTGCTATAGATAATGATCAGGATAAATATTTTCTTTATAGGGTTGGAGAATCTAGTATGCCCTTTTAATCAACAAGTAACAGTCGGTTTCGTGCTTTAGCTTCTCCTCGATTTGTTCAAAAACTGAGTATCAGAAAAACTAGAATTTATTATTCGATAAGTTGTTGCATCTGGATGTATAAATGGGCATTACCCCTCCCACATCTCACAAGCCGCAAATGAGTTAAGGTACATAATTTTGCACCCGTTACTTGTAGAGTAAAAGGGTATACTATATTCGTTGAAAAGTATGTAACAGGCAGAAGGAAACGTTTCCGACCATATAAAGAATATACAATATTGATCAAGATCAATAGCCGACTGTCCGTCTGTCCGTATGAATGTCTTGATCTCAGGAACTACAGAAGCTAGAAGGTTGAGATCAAGCATGCAGCTTCCATGGTGCCACGCTCAAAACTGTCACGTCCACAATTTTGAAAAATGTGATATTTTTTAATATATTTTGTAAATTTCTACAGATTTGTCAAAAGGCTTTTTGACACGCCCACAAACCGCCCAAAACTGTAACGCCCACAAATTTTTAAGTTTTTATTTTCATTTTATTTTTTTTCCCCAATTTCTACGATATTCCATAAAATGCTGAAATTTCTCGTTCTCAGTTCCACTAGCTGAGTAACGGGTATCTAATAGTCGGGGCATTCTATCTTGTTTAGCCTGTTGTCAGAGGCGATGACGACGAGCAGTTCAGCTGAAGCTTTCCATGCGCGAAATGTGCGAAGAAAAATAATTTCTGTTTTATTGGTGTTCACAAACTGATTTATTCCCCAGCTCTAAGTTGCTCGACTTATGCCGCAAATTTATTTTGACAGAGGGAGGCAGACAACACAGTAAATCTGGCATCGTTTTCTTCAAGTTTAGACTTTTGGGGGAAAGGAATTTTTGGCCAGCGAGTCTCGCAAATGTGTTTCAACAGGAGTCGATAGGAAATGCGTTCTCAAATTGGTTAACAATAGGTTCCTACTTACTCCCATATGTATCTGTTGGCATCTGCGGGCCGCGAAATCGAGAATCGTAATCAACTTTCTTTTGCCAAAACCATAACAATGAAAATAACTTTTTCCCCGATTCCGTTCCCTTAGCTTGAGCGCCATTAAAAGAGTTAGCCATCACAAGAGCAGTGGCTCTGAGGACAAAGAACTGGGTGCAGGCAACACAATACAATGGACAATGACCACATAAATCAGTGTAATTAATAGAAAAAAATAGAGTAAGGCCTGACGATCCGATCCCCACGCAATTGTGCTCAAGGTCCGTTTTAGTCGCATGCAATTGGAGTACCAAAGCGCCAAATCTCTTTACCTCATTAAGAGGTCGAGTCGAAGAACGCCATAACAAACCTCTATTATTCCATTTGCCGTATACGCCGGTTAATATAAACATTGCCGATACCAGCGCCTTCTCAAAATACGTGGCCGATTCAGTTTTCACCCATTTATCTCGCGGTTTGAAGAAAATGAATAAATCTCTCGTCGCTCGCATCAATGCCATATTTCACTTCAAAATCTGAATAAATATTTAAAGGGGTAATTTTCGAAAAATTCTATTTCTATCTATAAAGACCATTTTTAGCACTGGACCCGTCTCATCAATCAGCCAAGCTGTGTGTGTCCGAAGACCTTGAGTCGTCTCCAAGGAACTAATTCATTCATTTGCCGAGAACCAAATCACTGGCCGTTCATTTGGCAAATGTCCGGCCGGAGAGAGAACCCCGAATAGATCACAAGCCTCGGACCCGGAAAGGGGTGCCCCGTAGTCGGAAAAGTCGCAAGAACGAGTCACCTGCAATAAGTCAGGGGCGAAACTCAGCCAGTTTGATGTCTGGCTACTGTCCTTCATATTACAGCCTGATTAGACTCGTGGGACATCCGCACGGTGCCAAACCATTCTCATCAGTTGTGGCCGACTAAGAGGTACTTATTGTATGGAAGGGGTTGGCGTGCCTAGATTGATGAGCTTTGCGGCTTTCTCTAAATAGCCCAACCTGAGATGTGAAAGTGATAAATATATGGCTGGGCACGTGTCCACAGTGATTTTACTTAAGCGGAAATAGAGGAATATAAATGGAGGTCAGCCTCCTGAAACGGGAAAGAACAGTTCAAATGCTAAGGAAAGTCACTGAGCACATTTATAAATCGAAATTAGGAGTCCAGAGCATAGTTTAATTATTTTGCTGGACAATATATAAACTCCTAGAGTCTAGGCCACCAGCGCCACCTAGCGTCGGTTACATTTATACATTGACCGTTAAAAAAATTAAATACTCAAGAAATTTCCCTTCCACGTAACGGATTTTGTAATTTGCGCGGGCATTGCAAAATTATTTCGGCAATTCGACTAAAGTGTTGACAAGTAAATAATACAATTTTAACAAGTAGAATATTTATATACGATTTTATTTAACTATTTAGGGTTCGATTAATAAGCATATAAACTGGAATTACATGTTAGTATTGCCTTTTAATTTGTGTAAATTGGAAAATCAAATAATTATAATATCAACATTTGTGATGAAATAGACTCAAAAACACATTTTTTCGCCACGCTTTACACTTGGCTGTTTTCCCCGTTCTTTTTCTCAATGTGGATAAACTAAACACAGTTATTTTTATTACCATTTTAAAGTTCCGTATTTTTAGGGAAACAAATTTTTTTAATATTTTTTGAACGGAGCCTCGGATCCTAGAATGCAAATTTTTAGCAAGAATAAAAAAAAAGTTGTGAGTGAAGATATTTCGAAAGATAACAGCCATCAGCGCCAACTTTTTTCAAGTTTTAACTCGAACTCTTTCGCCGCCTTAGTTGGGCGCTACCTTTCGATTGGTGAATTTCTTGTTAAGATCGTACAATCACAGCAGATTGTGACGTCCACAGTGATTAAAATAAAGGCACATTTATTTAGCTAGAGCATAATTTATCGAACATTTCACTTACAGGCCAGCTTAAGCGCTTGGCAAACGGCAGACAAAAGTAACCACCACTTCAGAGCCACAAAACAAACAGATACAAACTTATGCCACCAATAAATTTCGTGAGTGCAGGACCGCAGGACCGTCGATCTTAATTCTTTAGGGAATCGGAGAAGGCAGTCAAGTAGCAGCGCGCCAGAACGGGTCAGCAACACATAAAATTCGCTTTAATGAGATCGCAATCTCGGCGATTTGCGACAAAAACACACGCGGTTTCATCTCCGTACCCTCGGTTCCATTGCCAGATACAGAACCAATTCAGGTCTGCTGTGGTGTAGTGTGTGTGCTTTGCGTGTGTCTGATAACTTCAAAGATGAGACGAGCCAATGTTGAAATTCTCGATCTTGATCAAGCCACAAATCTGCAATGACGATCACAAAGCCCAGCTTCCAATCGATGCAACAACGTGGTATGATCGCTGGCTACCAGCATAAAGAAGTAAGTATGGAAGAGCTACACTGTTTTATAAAATAGGGTCCAATCCAGTCCAAAATGGAGTACATGTAGTCCATTGTAGCGACTTCACCCGAGGTCCCATTAAACTCTTTAGCATATACATCAGGCATGTGCCCTCTGTCGAATAAAATATGTTTATATTAGCCAATTTCAAAGTATTTAAGGGCATAACTTAACCATGTGATCAACCGGGGGAGACTGTAATAAGGCCGTCTAATAAAACTAGAAGTAAACTTATTTTCGTTATAAAAGGTAAACTTGCCTGTAGTTGAGCACAGATTCTTGCAGTGCAGCTCTTGTGACCACTGATCTCGGCTGCTGGTGCGCTCATGTTGGCTGTCAGCGCTCTTGACTTGTTGCCTTTCTGGCCTCCGCTGCCCTTCTGTCTTTCTTAGTCTCGGCCTGTGTATCGCCCCTTGTTGACATGCTCAGCATGCTTAGGCTTACAAAAATTGCACCAATAAGACCAAATGCACCAATCAGAGAGGCGCCCCAGAGATGTCAATGTGTCGTGGACGGGGCCTTATGGCGGAATAGACAATATCACGACACATTGCATACGAATTTAAATAATTTAATGCAGGCCTCTCGTCTAATGGATAAACCCAGCCAGTATCCTATCTGTTTGCATTCGGCAAAATTGCCACTGTGAGAAGTTGTCTTCTAAAATATGTCACTATTGTTTGAGCATTTGAATTCATTTGATGGTGCATTTATTTAAGGAAAACAGATTCCAAAACTAATTTTCCGACTAGTAATGGGCGTCGTCGAGTCATTGAAAATATCCTCTTATTTTTAATCACATATCTACATATGTCTCGATCGACGGCTTGTGGTCCAATAGACGTGAGTCGCTCAGTCGAGGAAGCAAGTGTTAGGATTAAGTATCCAGAAGCACTAAAAGATGGGAGATCCGAAGGATGATACTCGTTATATTAGCAATAGCCAATCGTTCCTTGAAAGAAGTGCGGAATGGGAAACTATTAGTTCCAAGCTGACAATGCTCTGGAAAGCTCTGACCATAAGTGGTTCCGATTGGAATAAAATTTAAATACGAAATACCAGGAGTGTATCTATTTACACGAAACTCTGGAAAATATTAGGTTCTCTAATGTCTCATGAACAGCAAAGAATTCTTGGTCGATATTCTGATCAAGGCGGTGGCTGAAAATCAAAAACCGATGTTTCAGACTGCGGAAAATATCTGATCTTATCCATAAGTCCAACCGTTCGGAACAATATGCTGTACTATGCTGAATCAGGATCGGAAGAGAAAACAGTTTTCCGACTTAAACTTAAGCCCGTTGTAGATAAATTCGATGCCAACTCCGATTACATAATCAACGAGGGATCGGATTTGTACGTCCACACAAACAGAATGCATCTGATTACCGGGTGATTGTGATAATACCCAAGCATGAGAAATATATTTTGGAGAGGTCCAAGTGCGTCGATGGAAATAAATTAGTCGTTTGCTACATTTGTGATGTTCTTGAAGCTCGCGGTCTTAAACAGGAATGCTCATTCGACAATTTGGCCTGGATATAGGCTCAAAAATGGATTTTCAGGAAAGAAAAGTAGTCAGGAAATCTTTTACTGTTTCTCTTGGTTCTTATCGTTCTTATTTTATATCACAAGAAGTGATAGCCGAGGTTGCTACAATTGAGCAGGTGTTTTATAAAAGCACAGATGACACCTACTTATGTTTATCATAGAGAGAAAGATGAATATTGCGGATGAAGTTTGCATATGGTTTTAACTACAGTCTGATGCCATCCTTCGGCAAAATAGGTCTGATTTTTATGGATACATTTGCTGTAGTTTTGGCTTTTGTGGCATAGATTGGCACGATGGTGGCAGAATGTTAAACAAACACAATGTTTTTAATGATTTCAAGCCGCCGCTGAGTTTTTGATCAAAATAACTATACCATGTGCCAAAAAGGGCGCCTCGAATGGTGGACATTTGGTGCGTCCAGAACTTTTCGGAGCAGCAGTTGCCCAAGTTGGAGTAATGGATATGTTGCGGTTTCATAAGTTTACTATCGGACATGCCTGGAGTTCCGATTATGGCAATCCCGATGAGCAAATCTCATTAAATTCTCCCCTCTTCACAATGCTCATATTCTTCTGAATGCAAATCAGGAGTACCCATCGACATTAATCCTGGCAGCCGATGACGATCCTTTAAATTTTTTGCTGCTCTTCAGGAAGCTGCTCGGACTATCCCCTTAATCCACTATTACTAAGGTTACTGGAAAGCCAGCTAAAATGACATTATGTTTTTTAAAAAGACACTCAATGTCGATTGTATTAATCTATGAATGATTAATGATATGAATAAAAAACTTGTTTCATTCTAAAATAATCGTTAATAAATAATTCAATTTTTTATATTATAATTATAAACTATTATAACTATTATAAACATATTTATTCAACTTAACATAAATGTGATGTAGAAAAATACATTTTACTTAGTTGTTTAAATCGATTAAATCGGGCTCCTCACGTATTGAAAGTGAGTGGGGAGTGTTGACAAAATATTTTTGGTAAGGTGATACAAATTGACAAAGTGATACAAACGATAGATAAATAAATTGCGCTTTGTAACGCCCACAAACCCGCCCAAATCTGCCGGGCTGCACTTTTGAAAAATGTTTTCATATTTTTTCATTTTGTGGTTAGTCTTAAATTGAGCGGAAACAATTTTAATTTTTTTCATTTTATGTTTTTTTCCCCAGTTTCTAGCGATATGCCGGAAAATGTGAAAATTTCTCGTTCGTACTCACACTAGCTCAGTAAGGGGAATCTGATAGTCGGGGAACAACTCTCTCCTGCTAACTCTTTAGCCGAAGTTGAAAAGTCTATTTCTTCTGAAATCTTATTCGTGTCTGTGAACAGAAGTTGCATTGGAACAGACGTTCCTTGCTGTTGCTGTTGACAACAAATATGAGCTTTATGGCTGAAAAACTTCAAAATTAAATTAAACTCTACTTCGATTTATGCAATGTCATCATATACTAGGGACGCCTTTGCGGGCTGAGGTCTTCTGGGTCCGTCAGAGACGCTTTGTCGTACGTCATCTGGTTAATTAGTTAAACGTAATTAAAGAAAAAGCACCCGAACATCAAAGCTGTCATGGCCCAGATTGTTCCATTTAGAAAAATCCTTCGACTCCATTATCGCATGATAGTCGAACGATTAGAGCTCAATACGGTCGCTGGGCATGCGATATAAGGGGCAGGGAGAACCGGACTGGGAAGACCGGACTGGGAACAACTGGGAAGGACAGAAGCTGGGCTGAGGCGACCAGATCGCCTGCTCTGCCCACTGACATGGGACCGGGGGAATTTTAGTAGTTTTGTAATGTCTGCTGCCTAGTTTAGAGTCCCAGCATGGGTCTGCTTATCCCGATCCCTTTGCTCGGCCTCTGGATATCGAGGTACCGAGGTACCGAGGCACCGAGGCACCGAGCCACCGAGGCAATCGAAAATGGATTTATATCAATATCGACTCACTAACATGATTCCAATAAATTAATATGCATACATGGCAGGCACACAGACAGCGACTGTAGGCCGATGTATGGACTATGGAGTGCGGGATCTGGGATCTGGTATCTGGTATCTGGTGTCTGGAGATCTCGATCGACTTCGCAACACGATGATGCATGTGCAGTGCCTCTGAGCTGTGATCGTGCTAATGTAAATAATTGCCAGACAGTTCCCCAGTCGAATGGTCCTTTGGTGTGGTATTGTAGATGTAATTAAAATCTTTCGCTTCTCAATTTTGGACGGCATTTAGTGCAGCTTGTTCGCGTTGCCACAGAAAGATTTCTCTTGACTGATAGGACAGTGCGACTTACACGCAAGACTATTTCCTTCGGACGTCCTTTATATTTTTACTGACTTTTTGAATCCTGAGGTTGACAGGTAACGAATTTGAGATTCGGTAGAGCTCCAATACCGAATCTATATCTTGATTCACTCAGAACGCCTTGTTATTGCTTACTTATTTGCATTAGTCCCTATACCCGAAGCGTTTCCGACCGTATAAAGTATTTGTAGTTCCTGACGGATGGACGGACGGACTGACGGACTGACCGTCAGACGGACATGGCCAATGATCCTGATCAAGAATATATATACTTTATATGGTCGGAAACCTTTCCTTCTGCCTGTTACATACTTTTCAACGTTTACTGTACGACTAACGGGTATTATAAGAGATACTTTGTGCTTTACTTGCGTTTCGAGCTTCACGTACTCTTTTGTCAAGATGGCAAAAAGGATCCGAGGCAAGTGTTTTGTATGAATACATTATACTCTTACATGGCCGGCTAATTTATGGCCCTAGATGCTAAAGATAGACGAAAAGCAAGGCGAGATGGGAATTAATGAAGAAACTTTGCGTGAATTGTTTTAAATCAGATGTCGGTAAGCGCTTTTGACAGAAAAAGAAACCAGTAAGTAACCAGAGAACTAATAACCAGTGAGATAAATACTCTAATTCCTGTGAAAAACTAAAGTAAACATTGCAATGTTAATAAGAAACAAAAGCGTCACATTCAATAAGGTCAGGCTAGGAACTTCGTCACTATGTTTTTCCACAAGAAGAATTTGTTGTACATAGATATTTTCAGTAAATTTCCATGTGGACGCCAGTATAAGCATTGATACAGCATTCAAATAAACGGTGAATAATAACAATACGTGGGAATAAGAATAAGGATACTTATAAAAAGACCATAAGATTATAATGAATAAGAAAATGGTTGGTAGTTTAATTATTTAGTCGAATGTAATTGTTTCGTCACTTAGCCTCGTTAAGATGTGTTTTTTTTTTCATTTATTATAATTTTTAAGTTTGGAATGCTATGAGGGAGACACTTCCGAATGATTACACAGTGAATGGATTATATCATAAAGCAGCAAATTTTGTCCATTAAAAGTGTACGACATAGGATTTTCTATCTTAAGCTCGCAGGTTATAAGAACGGCCATTTTAATGAACTCTATTTATGTGACCGCTCCATGAGCGAATAAAAAAGCTAGGACAGTATTTTCATTAATTGGCTATTTATTTTACATATATATTACATTAAACATACATATACATTATTGCACATAACAGGTAAAAGGAAGCGGTTCCGACCCAATAGGCTGTCCGTAGGAGCGACAAGGTCTCGGAATCCACAAGATCCTCGGGATCAGGACCCTTCCTTGTTTCAAAACTTTGCCACGCCCATTCCAACGTCTACAAACCGCTCACAATTGACTTAGAGAGTGCGGTACGAGTATAGGGTATAAGTGCAGTATTAAATGCAGTAATTATATCGCACCTATTTGGGGAGACATAGTTAGACATCAAAGGCGGGACACCCTAATTACTTTATTGTAAAAGGTTTTTAGATTATATTATATAACGACTAAATAAGCAAGTGACTTAAATGGAAACAAGCGCGAAAAGATGAAAAATCTAGCTATCAGAATAACACGATCCAAATATACTTTATATCAGGCTGACTTGAACTATTTGACGTCGAAGATAATGATTTAATACTCGTTGCAAAAATATAATTTAAAGTCAGCTAATAAAAGCTACGCTCCTTACAAATTTCCCTTTGGGGGAAATGAGCAACATCGATCGAATGATCAACATAGGTTGAATGACAGGTTTGAGCAAAAATTTCTTTCGGGTGCTTTAAACTTTAAAATATAGGAAATTCGAAACCTACTATTACCTAATCGGTAGAGAAATCACTCTGTTTTTACAGTAATATCTTTTCCCGCTGCCAGTTCTGTAAAGTTGTCAATCAGAGTTGAATCTTGTTCGATCTGTTAAAGTCGCCATGTCATTATTTGTGGGAACCAATCAAAAGGAGAATGCGTGGTCTCGCGGTCTGCGCAAACTTGACAATCATTACTTCAAGTAATCAATCAATCACCTGATTTAATCGACTCTTAAGTGTCCAACACGCATTGGTGCGCATATTTGACAGATCATCCAGAAGAGGAAGAAGAGGCGTTTTCATAAGTTTTCATACTTAATAAGTATATATGCATATGCTTGTTCGGGACATGGCTAGTGATCCTGTTTAAGAATATACGAATATACCTTATATAGTCGGAAGTGCTTCTACCTATTATGTACTTTTCAGCCAATCAAGTACCCTCTTTCAATCTACTAGTAATGGGTATAAAAACAAATTAAACCGATTACCTCATTACTTTTCACAAGAACGCAGTTATGTCCGTATCATAATTTATTCTTTTTTCGATTTTATTTCTCTTGCCAGTTTCTATCGATATGCCAAACTAAATTTGAAGTTTCTCCCTTGCAAATTTTACTCTTTCTGTTTTAAAAAATAGTAATAAGTACGTTGCCATTCGATTTTGTGTTTGTGTCTGTCCTCATGAAAGCTATAATTTTGGGAACTATTCAAGCTAGAAAGTTGAATTTAGGCAAGTGACGTTTACGATGCGCACATTTGCCTACAAGCGTTGCCCCGCCTTTTTCAACGCCCACACGCCGCGCAAAACTGTCACGCTCACATATTTTTAATTTTTGCTCCTCCCGATTTCCATCGCTAACTGTTAAAATATCTACCTAGCACTTCCGCTAGTCGAGAAATGGGTATCTGCTATTCGATAGCAGAAATTGAAAACGGCATTGCCTTTGTTTTTAACTATATAATTATTGTAAGGACTCGCCAAAGCTAGCTGCCTTTAATGTTTATTTTTTCACTTAAAGTGGTAATTCTGCAGAATGTTTTTACAAAGTAAGACAAAAGTATCGATGGCTCTAGGTTTTTAGGTAAAACTATCTATAGCTTGCATTTGCGTCCCACCGATCTTTGCCTTTTGATAGTTTTTGCAATGAAAAGAGTATTTCATTTCACTTGATGCTCTCAAGTGCGGCTTCCACGAATATCATGGATACGCTGACATGCAGATTGAGATGCAGATGTCGATGCCGGAGTTGGAGTTGGAGTTCAGGTAGAAGTTGATTCCGAGGCAGCTGCAATCTTGCTCGAGACTGCGTTCTTCGGTTCTAGAGCCGTTTGTTATTGTAGGCCCGTGGTACAGAGAGCAGTGCATGTGTTTTTAATGCCGTTGGTGTTTTCCCCGACCGCGTTGACGGAAATTATTAATGGGGGAGGCTGCAAGGCCTTAAGCAAAGTGCATATCAAAATAATCAAGTTTTTGATTGAGTGCAGTTAGTGCGGTTGTGTTTACACATTCTAGATCGCGATGGTCGAAAGATCGATTCGACTCATTTTCATCGCACCGAGGAGCCTGCGTTTCGTTTTCAGTTTTATGTCCAATCATGTTGTTGATATTGATAATGACATTGATGGCATCGACTGGGCCGAGTGACTATGGGGCTGCACAGGAAAAAAATGTTTTCTTTTAACTTTTGTCTACTCAAAACGTTTCTCGTTGTTATTGGAGTGAAATATATGTATTGAAGATTCTCTAAGCAATTAGGTATATTCATGTATTTATGCCCCTTGCTTGTAGAGTAAAAGGGTATACTAGATTCGTTGGAAAGTATGTAATAGGCAGAAGGATGCGTTTTCGACCATATAGCCGAGTCGATCTGGCCATGTCTGTCCGTCCGTCCGTCCGTCTGTCCGTATGAACGAGACATAGAGACATAGACGCAGTGCAAGTTTGTTTCCAAATGTTGCCACGCCCACTCTAACGTCCACAAACTGTCCAAAACTGTCACGTCCAGGTTTTATTATTTAAGGATTTTTTATTTTATTTTGTTTCCCAATTTCTGCCGATATTCCAGATAATATTTAAATTTCTCATTCGCACAACGAAAGAGTATAACATTTTTTTTCTGTGTCAGTACAGTCTTACACTCGATCAAAATCCCGAGCTCAATTTCGAGTGCGTATGAATTCAATTTTTGTTTACGCTGATTTTTTAATTCGAATGTTTTCATGATGCCTGATGGCTGTCAATCCGGTGAAATCCGGCACAGTTCGATGGAATTGGATATGGAATCGAGACACCCAAAGATGAACGATGATATTGACATTATCGAGACACTTAAAAAATGGCCTGCACACAGCAAAATGCTCAAGTGCCAATGCGCAATGATATGTTGAAAACACTTTTGTCGAATTGTTATTGTTTTCTCAATATTAGACATGCGATACTTTAGTCGATGAGGCTTTGGCGCATTCATCAGGCGAAATCGGACTTCAAATTGATGGATTCGATGCACTTGACATGTGAGATAAGCAAGCCGAAGTGAAAGCTGTGTTCGCCCTTTCGTATTCATTTGTGTTCAACATACTGAGAATCCACACAGATAGTTTTGTGCTTAGTTTGAGTAGCAATACTTCAATCCACATTATTCGAAGCGATAGTTGAATTCCCTTATTCATCGATCTTTTATAAGGAGTGTGTGCTATTATAGCAGCTCGATTGAACGGGCAGCCCCACATCTAAGTTCTTGCTGGGTAGCTCAATGATAAGAAACCATACTAGTTTTACGATCAACAAGATAAATATTGGTCCAATAAAATAGTTTCAAAAATGCGCTCAGTAGAGCCGATCTGGCCCTTATCATTTTGACAACCATATTGAACATTCGGCGGTGCATCGCATCGGTTCGAGTGCCTGTAATTAATTCGTCAAAGTGAATGATGAAGGGACAGCAGAGATTCCGAATTGGCCCAATTAGAGAAGAATTTCATTTGTTTTGGCACGGATCATTAAGTACTGCAATGTCAGCTACAACGTGACTTGGAGCTCTTTGCCAGTTTCCTTTGACCGGCAATTTTTCAAAATCGTAACCAATTCGCAGTTGCTGGACAGGCACGCCCCTGCTCATTCACACTGTGGGAATAATACCCGTCTAACAACTAATGTTAAAGGTAGCTTATAAAATTCCCTAACTATATCCAAACTACCTCTATAGGGTATGCAATAAAACGCTAACATTTAATAGCGTCACCTTTCCTTAGACGTCCCTTGCTGTTCGAGATCTCGGCGTTTGTACAAAAATGAAAAGTCAAAACGATGAAATCGAATTTGATCAAATCAAAATTGTTCTGAGTGCACTCACACACTCATGTAATCGGACGGCGGCCCCGAGGAGGTTTTGGTTATTTATAATTCGAAGCGATTGATTGATGGAAGCTCTGCGAAGTCGGTGACACTTCGCACTGAGGCAAAAATAAATAACCGAACCGATGCTGGGCGAGGCATTGACAGCTGATTGCGAAAGTCCATTAAGGGACTCTGGACGAGGAATATGGGCGAGGTGCTGGCCACATGTACTGAAGACCAAATGGCCAGGGTAAGGGACGGGAAGTGGAGTGGGAGAGCTGCATCTGCATTGAAGTTTTGTGGCTTTGGCAGCGGCATCAAAAGTGCAGTCAATCAAGTGAACAAAATTGGATGATTTGGTCCGGAAAAAGTAACGTTTCCGTTTGCAACTTAGAGCAACTTCCCAGCCTTCTGATTATCTGTCTATTCGTGGGCTTACTCAAATCAGACAACACTACGAAGTATTTCGGGAATCGGAGCCGTATAATAACCAATTTCTGTTCCGGACAGGAAGCCCAATAAATAGAACCAAAATGCTACATTGCCAAACTGCCATGCAAATCAGATTAAATTTTCTCTTCTTACGTATTGAAAGAAATAAAATATTCACCTGTTCGCTTGCGATTTACCAAAGCTACTATTACAAAGCGATTTCAGGATTTCCTCCTTAATTCAATTTAACTAAAACGAATGCTTGGAATGTTTATGTTTAATTTTTGCTGTTTTCTTTTATTTTCTTATATTTTATTGAAAAACTACTTCAGATAATACTTCAGGATCTTTAAAATTCAAAATATGTATCGCTGATTGTGCTCAAACTTCTGGAAAGTGGTATATCAGGTAAAAGTCCATGTTTTGATAAAAAACGAGATAGAATGTCGAGTCGAGTTCCCCGACTATCAGATACCCGTTAATCAGCTAGTGGAAGTGAGAACGACAAATTTTAGCATTTTATGGAATATCGGTAGAAATTAAGGAAAAATTTATAAAAAAGGAATAAAAACTTAAAAATGTTTGAAAGTGTGGCGGTTTATGGGCGTTAGGGTGGGCGTGGCAAAAAGTTGTTTGGCAAATCTATAAAAATTTACAAGAAACATATAAAAGAAAGTGAAAAAATATCCCAACAATTTACAAGAGTCTGGGCGTGGCAGGTTTGGGCAAAAAGTTTTTTGGCAAATCTATAGAAATTTACAAAAATATATAAAAACAATGAAAAAATTACAACATTTTTCAAAAGTGTGGTAGTGAAAGTCGCGCTGCGTCTATGTCTCTGGAAGCTGCATACTTAGTCTCAACATTCTTGCTTTTGTAGTTCCTGAGATCGAGGCGTTCATACGGACAGACGGACGGACAGACGGACGGACATGGCCAGATCGACTCGGCTATTGATCCTGATCAAGAACATATATTCTTTACATGGTCGGAAAAGTTTCCTTCTGCCTGTTACATACTTTTCAACGAATCTAGTATACCCATCTAACTCTACGAATAACGGGTATACAAATTTGGTGTAGGCAACACTCGCCACATTCAGTTTTCCGCACAAATATTTTTCTACCATATTTACCCACTTGGCTCGTCGCATGATGATTGGCAATAAATTTATTGGGAACACGACAGAACCTCTGGTGCAAAGTGGACTGAGTCAGCTAAAAGCACAACGAATAAGCGGATAAGAACGTCGATAAATAAATCCATTTGATTGTAATTTGTATAATTTGTTAGACCCAGAGATCCTTTAATTGCCATTTATGATTTATAACCTTGGGATGCATATCAAATTTCTGTGAATGCCGCTGCGAAGTTGTAACACACTCCTGAAAGAAGGCTAAATAATTTAAGCTGAAAACATATATTCGCGCTTCTCACATTACTTCCCCCCACGGTGAAGTGCTCGACTTGTCTGTGACATGTGGACCTGGACAATGGACAGTTAATGGTCATGATGCTACTCCGGCTACACAGATAACAAACAAAAAAACGACCACAAAGAAGACTTTGGAAATAAAACCGACTCACCAACGCAACATAAATTTCAAAACTACCCCGCACCCAGCTTTTCCGTGGCGATTAGGAGGAAAGAAGAGGGCTCGGACTGCATCCCCCGCATCTGACACACACATTTCACTCGGTGACGACATGAATCCGCCGACATAAACACATACTGCCGAGTACAAAACCAGGACTTTATTCCGGTCACACGAACGCACGAAACACACTAACAAAAAAAAAACATTGTTGTTTCATTTTGTTCATTTACAATTTACTTATTATACCTAGACTACGTTTTTAATTCCATATCGTAGGTTTATAAAGTGCGACATCTGCCGATAATTTACAATTCATGTCCAATGAGAATATAAATATAATCAGCGGTGTGAATCACTCCTCTGCCGAACCACTAACCAAGCTTTATTGTCCTCTTAATTTGTTGATTTGGACAATTTTAAACAAAACTGGAATGTATGGTGCATATGTAAGTGTATAGAGGTTACTCATATTACAGTACTACCACTAATGCTAAAGAAAATAACTTATTATGTTTACTCCGTCGCAATATTTTTCGTTACATTTCATAGTTTTGTATAATGCAAATTTTATGTTACAAAACTCCAGTACATACGAAGACAATTCATTTTTGAATTTGATGCATTTGCCTTTAGATTGGGAAACGCTAAGGACTTATAACATAATAAGGAAATAAATAGAAACAGGTATAGGCACACCTAAAATTGAAAGCGTATTTCGAAAAAAAAGCACAAGAGGCTAAGGTCGAAACTAGAAACAAACATTTCAATGTTAAATGTTACCTTATATATTAAAGAATAAGAATAAATTTGCAATTTATCAAATTGTGTTCAACACAAAAAATGTTAGCTAGACGGATATATCAAAAATGTGGTCTCTACATTAAGTGAATTTGACTAAGATCGTTACTTGACGATCATTTCCGCGCACTGTACAGATTAAACGTACAGAATAAAACACTACGTATGGTGGAGGGGAGCCAAAAATAGCAGGAGAGGCCCAAGGGGAATGGCCACCGTTCCACAGGACACTTCCAGACTAGAGGACCAGAACTAGCAGACCTGTGAACACAGGGTGGGGCGTGGCGTGCAGCCGTGGCCAAATTGGTTGATAGCTCGAAAAACAGTTTCTGCACAGCTCCGTCAAATTGCATTTGGTGTGACAGACCGCAAAATGCATCATCACCAACATGAGCGATGGGTGTTGTTGTTCTAGTTGTTGCCCCTCCGATGTTGTTGATGTTTATATTTTCCAGGCATGACCTCGTCCCTGCTCTTCCCCAGCTTCCCTCATCTCCAATCAGCGTCGCCACTCCACATTGTCCAGTAATTTACGAGCTTTTTCAGCATGTCCGCTGGAATGGGAGTGCAATGCGTTGCTTGCACTTCACTTTGGTCTGTTGATGGCGACAGGGATATTATGGGTAGTTAGGTGAATTCTGGGAGAGTGTTGATAAACATGCGTACTTTCAGACCCTTCTAGGGCTGGCGATAGTGGGAGATAGAAAGGTCAGTGCTGGAAAGTGCCTTCAAAGTGCAATTTTTCAGAACTTTATATGGGCTTTTCCCACATAATATGCACACAAGGTGCATTGATGTTTGTGGTGAAGGGGGAACAGATGTATAAGTATTTTAGATCAGAGAAATGTTGATCAATAATATATATATAAGTTTAGTACGCCAATTTTCTCTTTGAGTATATGATGATATGATAGGCCCACTGTGCCTGTTTAAAGCAAAAGAAACTCAGCATTCAGTTTCAGTTCACATTAATGCAGCGTGAGTTAAGTGTCAAGGACATTTTTTGGTTTTGCTGCAAACGACGCAACATGTTTCAGTCTCTGGTGCGGAGTCCCTTCTTTTTCTGACCTCCTGCCCCTATGTCCTTTCCCACCAGTGGGGTGTGCTATGTTGGTCATTTATCCTGCGTGTGTGCTTGTGCTTTGGGTGACCGAAAATGCGTTGCAACATTCAAGTAAGTGACATAAATGCATCACGGACACAGCAATCGCCCTCACCCACAGTGGGCGGACATGCAGACGGACAGAGTAAATCATCGTCATCACCATCACCATCATCAGGGGCACGAAAGGACATTCACATCCACAGAGGACACACTCGCATGCAGGCAATGGAGGCAGTTATGGCTGTCAAGATGAATGCCATATCATCGCCGCACCGAAAATGGTGTCAAAACGTCACCAACGGCGGTTCAACACTTTAGCAGCAAAACTGCAAACAGAAAACAAGACCTCCACAGTTGTTATTCGCATGAGTTATGCTGTGCCCGCTCGGAATGAAGAGCAGATGTTCTCCATTCTGTGGAATGCACGAAAAATGTGTCCCATTCTGCCCGAAATCACCGCAGAAAATTAGATCAATGAAAACATTTACAGTCTACGAGTATGTCAGTTGGGTACACAACTCCCTATAATGCTCTATATTGGCAATTATTCAATCTAGTAAAACGTCACGGACAGGAAATAAGCTATATGAAAACATACATAAATAAGTACTTAAGATTATAGCGAAGTATTTGTATTCAGAAGGAAGCGTTTCCATATAAAGTAAATATATTCTTGATAAGGATCAATAGCCGAGTCGAACTGCCCATGTCCGTCTGTCCGTCCGTCCGTCTGTCCGTATGAACGCCTCGTTCTCAGGAAATACAAAAGCTAGAATGTTGAGATTAAGCATGCAGCTTCCAGAGACATAGACACAACACAAGTTTATTTCCAAATGTTGGCACGCCCACTCTAACAATTTTGAAAAATGTTTGGATATATTTTAGTTTGTTAATTAGTTTTGTAAGTTTCTATAAATTTGCCAAAAAGGTTTTGCCATGCCCACTCTACCGTCCACAAGCCGCCCATAAGCCGCCATCAACTTTTGAAAAGTTGTTGTATTATTTTTAAATTTTGTTCGTAATTTTTACCGATATTTACCGAAATTTCTCGTTCCCACTTGCACTAGCTGAGTAACGGGTATCTGGCAGTCGCGAAACTCGACTTGTCATCTTGTTATCTTGTTTTTTTTTGACGTTCCAATTATATTTTTTTAGCTGCCACAGTACGATATGGAAATAGCTTACAGTAAACTTTAAAGGAATCTCAGCTCGACTAATTGATCAGCACAGCTAGCTTCCACCTCTCCGCACATTTCTTCCACATTTGATGTGCGACCTTAAACCACATTTAGATCGGGAAAATATATTAACGTGATTTATGAGCACAATGAAATTAATTCAGCAAAGGGACTGAGGCTTTCTCAATGGACCGTGAAGTGGCGTCGTTTACACTTGACAGCAAGTGTCAGGCAGTATTAGATGACGAAAGTCGGAGGATCCGAAAATCGAAAGGTAACTCGAACCGTAAGCGCTGATCGGCGGGCTACCGATGAGTCGCTTTAAAATTTTCGGTAGCACATAAATTCCGCGCCGCTAATCGGAAATTAATAAATGTCAGCCGTTCGCAGAACACGTCCCTCAGCTTACGTGTTTCGATTGGACCACTCGGTCCCAAAAACTTTAATTGGTATTATTATACCCCGACTCGTAGCGTAAAAGGGTATACTAGATTGGTTGAAAAGTATGTAGCAGGTGGGAGGAAGCGTTTCCAACCACATAAATTATATATATATTTCTGATCAGGATCACTAGTCGAGTCAATCTGGCCATGTCCGTGTGTCCGTATGAACGCCTCGATCCCAGGAAGTTTTTTTTAAATGTTGCTTCGCCCAGTATAACGCTCACAAACCGCCCAAAACTGCTCACTCGTTTGAAACATTTGTATTGTATTTTTATTTTATATTTTTTTCCCAATTTCATATTTATCGATGTGCCAGAAAAATGTTGCACTTTCCCGTTCGCACTTCCACTTGCTGAGTAACGGGTATTTGATAGTCGGGAATTCCAGTATAGCGTCCTCTTTTGCTTTTACTTCGTTGCTCTTAGCCTTTGCTTTGTAGAATAGCTCTTTGATTGGTGTCCTCTGCGTTCAGTTTGGCGTGAAATGTCCGAAGGAATTACTTGAGCCGTTGTCACAATTGATGAATGAGCAGTACTGTGGCATGTGGTTGTGGGTTTGGGCTGGATCGAGTTTCTGCCGAAGGATTTTGGCCGCAATATGCACGTGACACGCTGGACACATTGTCAAAAACGGTCGAAGTATTCAGACGGGCTTTAAAATACAATATTGTTTGAATAAAAAAATAATGAAGTCCGCGAATACATATCTAAGACCATTTCTTTTACATTAACAAATTAACGCTACTACCTTAGCAAGTTGTTGCTTCAATACTTACTTAAGGTATTATTCTATGCAGCTTGTTACAAGAATTTTCAACAACCTCTTCGGTGTTTGCAAGAAATGAAGTTGGAAATCAGGACGGAACTTTAAAGAAAACGGGCATCACAGAAATATCGATTATTGATTTTTTCGGTCAGTTGCGGAGCAGCCTAGTTCGCCACAAAGTGGGGGAAACGGCTAAACAAACACAATAAAACAGAGAGGGCCAAAAAAGGGAAAAGCAAAGCGACGGTCGACGGTCGACGGTCGACGGTCGATGAGGGGGAAATTGGTTCGGTTTTTGCATGTGTATTTCATACAAAATCAACAAGTTGCCATTGGGTTCGATGAATGGAAACGGGCAGGCGCTGGGTGATGGTGCGACGGTAGAACTTGAACTCTGGGCCACAGCAAAAGAAAATGTTCCAGCAGACGGCAGGCAGACGCTCGACTCGCTGCCAAGGCCCACACGCACGCGGGATGAAGGAGGTGGTCTGGAGCTGAAGCTGTGTGTGTGTGTGTGTGAGAGTTTGGAAAACGTGAAAAACGCAAGTCGGACGTTTTTGTGCCCCGCAAGGAAATTCAACCCCGAATCGAAATTGAACTGGCGAAAAAAAGCAATTTTACTCAACTTTTGCCCCTGTTGCTGCTGCCATGTCTCATGCCAAAGGGGCAATGGGTGGCGAGGGAGCTTAGGTCGTGGCCTTTGCCACACGGCAGACTAGCGAGATATAATTCCTTGATTCCGCTGCGGCCTTGTCCTAGTCCCACTTCTGTCTGGCACAGTCGAAGGATCCTCTTATTGTGTGCATGTGGCTGTAGGCATTTTTAGGCGCAAGTGTTCCCAAGCAACAGGAAACCCTGCAGAGAACGATACATATTCCACCTTCTTTTTTATGAATCAATCATTTCCATCCATTTGCCATCCCCACACACTTTAGAGCACCGTAAATATACTTTAAGTTTTGGCATTTTAAGCATCACCATATAATGCTCAATTACACGTAGAAAGACAGCTGGCAGAGACCGACTTGTGAGTTATGACACTTCAATTTTATTAATTGCCAATAAATCAGGGGCATGCGGTAACAAAAATGAAGAAATCGCTGCCCATGAGGATGGAATCCAGAACAAAAGCCACCGACAGTCATTCAGCTTGCAAATTGGCCAACATTGAAACAGACAGGCTAAAGCTGCAAGCGAATTGGAACAAGGCTTATGGCCATCCTGACAGATCTTCCATCAAACGTGCTCTCACGTCAAACGTCAAATGGAGGAGTCTTGTCCAGCAAACCGAGGGTTAGATGAATGGGCTGTGGGCTGTTGGCTGTGGGTGTGCATAGATGGCGATGTCCATGGGGATACGTGTATATAAGTGATGGCCAAAGGGGTCGGGAGAAGTGTTGTGAGTTATGACCGGGACGTGCGCAAGTTGATCCATCAAACTGCTCAAACCCGATGCCTGTGCACTCCATTTCATGCATTGAACGATGGCTGCGACGAGAACGCCGACGTCGTTGGTCATGACGGATGACTGTGACTGTGGTGACTGTGGTCCCACGGATCGCAGCAGAAGTCCACCAACAAGGCCAGCCAGAGTATTGATATGTTCTTCGCCTAATCGTGGCTGGCAAGAGATCCACTTTATCAAGGTGGAACACGATCGTTGATTAACTAGGCGGAGGCTCTGGGAGAGCTCATGCGATATTGGATGGTCGTTTAGTTGTTATATAAAAAAGATGGAGTGCTCGACAAGATCATACGCGAAGTTTTCTAGATTATTTACATTTCATAAAGATGTTTTTTAACGTCATTGCCCTGGCTCAGCATGCCACTCAAATTTTAATTGTATCCGTTACTCGTAGAGTAAAAGTACTAGATAATTTGAAAAGTAGTTGTCCGTATGTTTGTCCGTATGAACGCCTTGACCTCTGCAGCTATTAAAGCTAGAAGGTTGGGAATGCTGCCACGCCCACTCTAACTCTTTCGTCTTATTATTTGTTTTAAAAATGTCTACCGGAACATTTTGGCCAAGCCACTACTAGCCCCCACAAACCTCACAAAACTGTCAGCTTCTTTTTTTTACTTTTTACTTCTAGAGTAGAAGAACAATCGTTTCCGGCCCTAGAAAGTATATATATTCTTGATCAGGATCAATAGCCGAGTCGATCTGGCCATGTTTGTCTGTCCATCAGTCTGATGAGACGGATCAGACATGGAGATTCCAAAACAAGATAGCATTCTATAGTCGAGTTTACCGACTATCAGATACCCGTTGCTCAGTGCGAACGAGAAATTTCTTCATTTTCTGGAATATCGGTAAAAATTGCAAATTGCAAATTGCAAATTGCAAATTGCAAAATAAAATAAAAAAAATGAAAAAGGTTAAAATTGTTTTTAAAAGTGTGGGCGTGACAGTCTTTTCTTTTTTGGTTTACTTTTTGTATTTTTAATTTGTATCTATATAAAACTAATATTTTGGCCATGCGTACTCTCACGCCAAAAAACTGCCCGAAAATTCCCACCCCCACACTTTTGTAAGGTTTTTAGATATTTTTTTTACAATCGATATGCTAAAAAGAATGTTGAACTTACTCGTTCGCACTCCCACTGTCTGAGTAAAAGGCATCTGATAGTCCAGCAACTCAACTACAGCGTTCTCTCTTATTTGATTGCGAAATGGCCCTTTAAAGTTCTATGGTTGATTTGTTATAGGACGACTCAAAATAGCAATATATAAAGTGTATTAGGTATACTCAAAGTAAGTATATACTAAAACGCATAGTGTAATGATTATTAATAAATTAATTTTAGAAAGCAAAGCATAACGTGACCATCGCCATTGATGTCGACATAGACAATGACGAAATACAATGAAGAGCTTCGAAACTAAGCATTCCCTTAATTTTGACAATACGTAAAGTCTATTAAGAAAGTCAATCAATGTCTTTCAGGCGCGTTGACTTTGACTTGCACTTCAAGTTGGACTGGGACAAGAGACCAGTAGACTAGAGGACTCCGGGTGCCGGATTTAGGAAGATGAAGGCCTCCCAAGTAAAGTCCTAAGGTGACTGGCAGCTGGAGCTGGAGGGGATGGGTGTTGGGAGTTGGGAGTTGGGTATTGGTTGGCAGAGACAGAAGCAGTGGGCGTGGGCATGGGATGGACGTGTGGGTGAAGGCGTCGGCGACTTGACTGACAGTTGGACGCGGATGTGGACGTGCGATTGTTCCAAGGAGTCCTGGCTCCATGATTGAAAGGACGAATTCACTGTGTGCGTGTGTCGACACACACACCATATAAATTATGAGAAAAAATTGAATAGACTTCGCGCGGCATCGGAATCGGAAGGAGAAGCAGAAGTTGGTTGTAAAAAGTTGACGAAATGGGTTTCAAGCGGGAAAAAGTGGCTGGAAAGAGGTAATTGAAGCTGACAAGAACCCAAGGACTCTCACGCTTCCTGGACGTCGTCCGACAGGTAAAAGTTTTCCTCTTTTTCTCGGCTACATAAATTTGTAAAAGTGTTTTTCATCAAACAGGAATTAATTAAGATGCGCTACCGTGGACCCAAAAGTTTGTAAACGGAAAAACCAGAAGTCTGAATGGAATCAGAAATCCCTCTCTTATTGCTCAATCCAATCCAATCCAACCCAATCCAATTCAGTCCCATCCACTTCCAACGCCAATAATAATTGAAAATCATTACTCGAGATTTTGCTAATTATGTGGAATTATCACCGCAATTATTAATTTTTCGATTTCGATGCATTTTTCCCTTCCTTCATTAGTTCTCAGACGTATTGATGTGGCCGACTCTAATTACTTTTTTCCTCAGGTGCGATTATAATCAAAGCTTTTCTGGATTTGTGCCATCAAAGTCCCTTCGAACTTCTCAATTAAACGAACGTATAAATCATTAGAACTGGCACGTCTGCAGATAATTCCCAAATGAACCACTCCTACAAAAACGAATGGGCATCACAGTGCGAATATATATGTGTATGAGCCCACACAGGACACTCATAAATCTTGCAAAATGTTTCTAATTAAAAAAATACGCATATTCCATCATCATTCTGCTCCTCTGGACTTTGGCTCGACCATGATAAAACCCAACTGAGATTTATACCAACATAATCCATAAATATGCTTTTACGCATCGCAGATACATATACACGTATATACACGGTCTCACGGCTATGCCAAATCCTCACATATACATCTTCATAAATTAGCTCACCAGCGTTGGTCTTGTCATTCCATGACGCGTTAATTAATAGCCACATCAACAATTTACCAACAAACATAAGATGGTCCCTCCCTCGAATTGTGGGATGAAGAGTCCTATGGGTATTCTGTTGCCATTCACGCCTCGTAACCTGTCAATTGCTTTCACATCGAAAGGCGTTCGCACAGTTCTCGGAGATAGAAGAGTGTACAAATTTGAAAAGAGTCAACTACAGTACAAAAATACGTCACTAAAATTTGAAAATAAGGTGCATAACGTATTTGGACTTACCTTGAAGTAAATCACTATTTATAGTAGTATTTATAGAAGTGCGAACGAAAAATATCTGTACAAATTGCGAAAAACATAATGAAATTTAAAAAATTAAAACTTTTTTTAAAAAGTGCAAGTTTTGGGCGGCAACATCAGGTAACAAACTGCGTATATTCTTTGGTATCGCAACTTTCTAGCTTTAAGTTCCTGAGATCTCGACGTTCATACGAACGGACAGACGGACGGACAGACGGACATGGCCAGTTCTACTCGGCTATAGATCCTGATCAAGAATATATGTATATACTTTATAGTCGGAAACGCTTGATTCTACCTGTGACATACTTTTTAAGGTCGATTATAATTTTGCAAATACATCAGACGATTGGTATTGATCGAATTTAATCAATACGAAGCGAAATTTGTGTTCAACCTCACGCCAGTGTAATTCTAGTAAATTTATCTTAGTCTGAGGCATATGGGCCTTAGCCCCAAAAACTTTGCGAATATAGTTTGTTGGGGAACAAATGTGGACGTGGGCAACCAATGTGTTTAATATTTGTGATCGATGGAAAGTGCTTAGTTTTATATCCGTGGCAGGAAAAGAAAACGCGTAGCTCAAGTCAAGCTCTGCGGCTATTTATAAGGGCTCTGCCCTGCCCTCCGCACTCCGCCCTCTAGTAACTAATACTACATGGGGAGGCGTTGCACTAATCACTTCATTAGCCAAACGAGGAGCGGGAGTCGAAGCCAGGACCCCGCCCAGACATATTTATTTAACCTGCACAAATCACAAATTCATCCATCATTCTTTCCTCGAGGCGGCCCTCTGTTACGGCGACTGACAGACTGCCTCAGGCTGCCTTCGAAATTTTCGTCCGTCTTTATCACCAACGTCATCGTCTTGACTGACATTTGACTTCGCGGCTGACGAGTACGGCGACGATGAAAGCGACAAGTTCATTGTCCTTGCCCTAAGTCGACTGGATACACCTTTAAATAAATCCTCTCTGCGCCACAACACCCAGTGCCTTCTGGCTTTATTTTTGAGGGGTAACGAAGGACGTACTTTGTTCGCAATTTGTTTTGTTTGCGTATTTCCAAGCCGCACTCTCCTTGTCCCCACATTTGTTGGTGGAGACCGTCGATGTGGGGCTCCTATCCGTCTAAACTTTTTTTGTGTGTGAGCTGCCCCTTCCTTGGCTCTTGAAAATGTGTGTCGCGCATTTTATTTCAATTTAAAGCTATTCTGCCTGCTTAATATAAATCTAAGGATTTTGATGATTATCGCAGTTGAAGTACTTCAGACGTACAGGTATCGAATATTTTCAGAACTATAGGCTAAAAAGTACGTCTCTTGCTCACCAGATTGACCCATACAAGCCAATTCCTTCATCCAACATCGAAGCCAGTTCTGACATAAGTCGGATACATCAACTGGCAACATTCTAAGCGAATAAAAACATTCACCTAAGTAATAAAAAGCCAGACAACCTACTATCCGATCTATCGTTTCTAAGTCAGCAGCCATAAAAATAATCCGAAATAACTTAAATTAACAATTTGTATCTGCCATGGAATTAGCTGGAAAAGTAATTTAAGTGAATATAATTATATTATAGTCTCGTTTTTAATCATAAAATGATGGGACGACTTTATCATAAAGCTGCCATAGCTCGGAAAAGTATGACAAACATTCGTAAACAAATCAAAAGTGCGTTGTTTTCGACAACAAAGCGTTCTCCTCCGGTATCCATTAATTTTGTTTTATATAATATATGTAATTACTGTTAGGGTACTTTTTTTGCCATACACCTACTTGACTGCAAGATTTAAGAAATGGCAGACCAATTATTTTACGGTTCCCAAGCAGTTTGCAGCTAATTATCTCATTGCAAGCAAACGTTAAAGCAGCTGCTCCATCTGTTGCACAGTGGCAACGATTGGGCCGCACTGCGTTGATATGCAAACCAACAATGAATCAATTGCCGGCGAAGACTGGACACGTCGCTTGCACACAAGTAGAAGGATGGAGCGGGTGCCAAGACGGATTCCAACTCATAATTAGCTGTTCCAGTGTCACGCAGCTGCAGCTGAGGCGACGGCGATGAGGGGCTGAATGGGCGGATCAAGGCACAAGGAGATTTCAGGTGGCCGAAAACTGCGAATTTGAAATTTGACGTCAACAGCCAATTTGGGGCATTAGCGAATCCCGTTGGGCAATTACCGTCGGAATGTGTCGCCACTGGGGGTTTGCAGGCAACGAAGTCTCACGAGGGATTACCAAACCGAATTTGGATGGTCAAAACATTCTGAGGGCATGGCGGTGGAAAACAATCGTCTGTTGATTAGAGCTGGGCAATGGATGCGCTTTTAAAGAGAAGCCAAAAGCTGATTAAATTGCATTAAAACCGGCCAATTGCAAGCATTTGTGACTTACTCCTCGAGCTTTAACAGCTCACTTTAACGCCCATAGCCTACAAAAAGCTGTAAGCCCCATTTACATTTTGACCATTTTATTTTTGACCCAAAAACTTGGCTCACGACCATAGATTACACGCACCTACGCAATCTCGAACAGAGAATATTCGCACCCCTGGTATTTTATAGTTAGTGTTAATGCTAAATAGTGTAATATATATTTGTATATGTATCGACCGCACTTCATGTCGATAATTAGAACTAGCCAGCACAAACTAACTACAGGACTTCTCCCCGTCTTCTGAGTAATTCGTAATTAGGCGAAGGCTTCGCATTGGTATTCAAATGCCGGACATATGAGGCGTGTTTCATATTTCATTTCCGACGACAATAAAAATTCTTCACGCACATTTCCTGGAGGATTCAGCGCCGCATCGACCAGTCCCATCACCGAATCCCTCATCAATACTGCGGTCTGTCTGTCAGCGGCCATTGAGGCTTCAAGTGTAAGACATGTCATGGCCACTCCAGTGTCCAATTTCGATAGGGGTCAGAACGGGAAATGTGTTCCCTTCACCCACACCCGAACCCACTCGCCCGACACATCAAAAGCATCAAAAGTTTTGTCATGACGATTGCGGATCTGGCCGTGCCACATAAAGTTTTTGCACCTGCCGCCAATACAAAAACGTTGACGTATTAATCCTTAATAGAAATTTCATCAGCAGCAGCAACAAAGGTCGAGCAATCGAGGGTATGACAATGACAGGAGTCTGAAGCGGGAATCGATGGACAAGCAGAAATCGTGATGGAGTGGGATTACACGAAGAAGAGCCTAAATTGGGTAGTTGGATTTTGGGCAGATGCTCGAGATTTAAAGAAAATCTACAAGCATTCCCCAAACTTACAACTTCAAAATGGAGCTCGACTTCACCAGGACTTTGTATCTTTTACGTATTCCAGCAAGGATGCTAGTTACTCTATCAACCAGGTTCATGTACGGGATTATTTAGAATAATAATAATAGGAATAGGAAATAAAGAATCGATTTCCTGATATAGTAAGATACAATTTGAAGATTATAATACACCCTTGGATGCGAATAACGCGAATAAACCGTTTGGTTCAACCTTTGAGTGACGAATTAAATTATTAACGGTAAGCACTTGCGTTCAAAGACTTTTAGGTCATTATGCAGATATGGGGAGCTCACATCCTTTTATCGTCAACCAAATCGAAACGACACAACGGCAGCAAACAAAGCAACGAACTTAAAAACCAAACACGAAAAATTGGGCTGCACATTTAATGAACTTCGCGAACGGCCTGCAATTCGCGCCCGCAATGCATGTATGTGATCGGCGTGCGGAACGTGGAATCTACAGCTGGTGGTCTGCAGTCCGGGGTCCTTTGGGGTCACGAGACTCAGGACTCAGGGGTCTCAGTGGTCCGTCCACCGAACCCTCCGGCCTCGTTTGTCGCACCCCTGCGATTGACAAACTGTCAGGGAATGCATTCCACTGGTCTTGGTGTGGCCCGGGTCCTCCGCGGATCTGGATGCAGTGCAGCTGGCAAAAGAGAAAAAAATGGAAAATTAATTGAACAATTTAAAGGCATTTTTTGCTTTCGGTGAACTGGACGTTAGGCTATAGTGGACATCGGCTGTCAGTGTCAAAAAGGACATGACCGAACATTTGGCGGCGAGTGAGTAAGTGAATGAGTGAGAGATGGTTTTATTGATTTTGCATAATAAAAATGTCACACACATGCTCGCGATACGTATGTGTGCTCGCATGTGTGAGTGTGTGTGCCCACGAGAGTCGACAATACAGCAACAATAAATTAATTAAGCCGATAGAGACAGTTTAATGTCATTTAATAAAATATTGAAGTGTCACTGACGCTGACGCTGACGCTGACGGTGACGCTGACGATGACATAACGCACACATACTCGATCGGAAAAGCCCGTAATCCATGGGCTCGCCATTTTGTTTTTCCCTCCTTGGCATTGATGTCTGATGGGTGTTAAAATCAATTGACGAAATCAATTGGAAACGGCAGTCAGTCGGCAAAAGGGCGGATGCTGATTGATTGACGGGCGACATATTGGCAACCGTTAGCCCCAAGATTGATGGCCCCTAATTAATGGTTTAAACTATGTATTCTCGGAGCTGCATTCGAAATGCATCAAAGCGCCAGCTCTCGGCGCAGACAAATTCGCATAATTAAATGTTAATTCTGACACGCCATTAATATATTTTGTTTGCCCCAAGCCGCCAACCATCCAACCATCCGACCATCCGACCATCCGACCAGCCCAATCTATCGCCCATCGCCCACCGACCACCGGCCACGCCCATCTGGCCAAAGCAACCTCAACAATTTGGCCAGGCTCAATTGACGTGCAGCGATGTCGTAATTAGTTTTGACGTTTCTCGTTGCACAAATTAATTTATTTGACATGCCCGACGAGACGGTCAACGTCAATTGACAATCGACAATTGCCGACCACTGGAGGCAACTGCAGGGGCTGTATGTATATCCGCGGCCACTGGTCGCAAGGCTCGCATATTATTTCAGTGTCAAATATATTGTATAGCCAAATATCCTTCAGATAGCACAAAGTTGTATTACGAAATGCTAGTCAGTGGAGAACACGCAACCTACAATATTTGCAATAGATACACGGGTACAAGTTTATTAAGTTTCGGTGCGCCCTCGGATTCTTTCTGCCATCAATGGTCAGTGCACTTTGTCCTCCGCACCGAGCTGCTTTGCACTTCGCCCGGTTCCTGCCTCATTTTGCCCTCCTCGGAGCCATCAGTTGACACTTTGCATCTTGTGCAATCACCAAATATTGTCGCAGAATGTCAACGTCGAAGTCGTCGCCTTCGTCGCCTTCGTCGCCGTCGTCGCCGTCGTCAGCATCAACTTTGTATCGAAGTTTGCACACAATCAGTAAAATATTTTGGCCAACCCTTCGGGGTACGACCTCGTTTCGTTGGACTGTGTGCTGCTCAGCTCCCTGGTCTCTGCTGAGATCTGCAGTGTTTTTCTTTTGCCATGAACATTTTCCGTTTTCCTCCCTCTTTTTTAATCTTTGGCTCTGGCTTTCGGTGTTCTTTCTTAGCAGCCCATTGCCATTCTACTGCGCTCCCTAGCTGAGGGCAAACTTTTTTGGCGTTTCATCTGCAGCACATCAATTTTTGTTGCTGACGAGCAAAAGTTGCAATGGTCGAGGCCAAAAACCACCCACTGCCCACTCGGCACATAATGTTGCCTCACTGTCCCAGTGTTATTTCTACTTGGGTGGCAGAATGTCTGTCAGAGTGTCCGTCTGCTGATTGACGGCAACTGACAAGTTTCTCTTCGACTGCGCATTGACTTTTCTTTTGCAGTCCTTGCACTTTACGTGTGTGTGTCTGTGTGTGTGTGTGTGCTTCAACTTTCCGCCCCTTCACCCTTCCGTATCCGTATAAGCAGAAAGAAAAGCATTTCAGTAAATTTCTAATCCTTAAGTATATATGGCAGAAAGCGTCAGTCGAAAGATGTGTGTCTGTCTCAGTATCCGTCCTTTTGCCTGTCTTGCTCCTGTCTCTCTTTTGCTCGCAAGCGGGAAGCCATCCCTCCCCCTGTATTGCGTAACGCGCACTGGAAGAAACGGCTTTCAAAACTTCAAATTGAATAATGTTTTATAGGTGCCCATTCGATTTCGCCCTCACGAGGCGGTAATCTAATCTTATTAGGTGCAAAATATGCAAGCAGCACAAGCGATGTCTGTCGAAATAATTGATTTGAGCACTAAATGTGTTGTCCATAATTCCAGCTTTTTTTCGCACCCCTAGAGCTTGCTAGCTTTGTAATATTTCAATTCAGTTCAATAAGGAATTGTCTTCAAGTGTTTGTCCGGTGTTGCCGGACTGCAACCAGGGTAGAGAAATGCTGGTCATTTCGTCAGTCAGTCAGTCAGTCTGTCAGTCTGTCAGACTGACGGTGGACTGGAGGACTGGTGGATGTGGGGTGGTGCTTGCTCTTGGCTCCGAGAACGTCGGGAACGACAACAACAATGAACTCAGTCAAGTCTTTATTGCATTTTGGCGACAAAACTCCTTGGATCTCATCGTGGCTTTCAGTCCGTCTCCGTTTTTTGCTCCCTCTGACTTCCAGCAGAACGGATTTTGCGTTTCACTGACAACTCCTAAGCAAATTTCTTTGGAATGGACCATGTTTTTCTCTCTAGCTGGAATGGATGCGCTTGGGCTTATTTGCTGTTTCATGTACAATTTTGCATTACTTGGATTTGCGACTGATGAAGTTATCGCCCCCAGCTGAAAGAATATCCCAAAAAAGCAATATCCACTTACTTCTCATAATTTTCGTCGAATACGGATTCGGTGCTTTTCCTTGTACTTTGCAAAACTCCATGTATCCATCAATCAATACACAAACGTCTAATGAAAAATGCAGTGTAGCACTGTTGAGTGTCTGAATCAGAAAGTCGCCTTTCCCTTTTCTGGAAGCAGAGTTCAGCCTCAACTTCCTGGCAAAATATGCCAAAGTAGCTCGCCAGCTTCATTCTCGACTATGGGATCGTTTCAGGAAATTCGACGCCTCAAATAGCGCCTAACAAATCAGTCAAAACAGTTTTTGCCTGTCATCGTGGGGCGTGCCACGTCCAGGCAACGGCCACTGAATCAGTTAAAAAGAAGGGCAGCGTGGAAAGGTGACAGTGCGAGCTGAGGCGGAACCTTCTAGGTGACCCCAAAATGGAGTGAGAATGGGGGGAAATCATAAAAGCCATGGGTATATAATGCATCTATTAGCTCAATGAATGCAGCATAAAGCTTTTTTTTTTTTTCTTTTTTTTTTTATTTACAATCTGTCTTAAGCAAGTATGATTTTATAAGCACATAGCTAGCATGTACGTTATGATTTACTGGCTTCAACCGATTCCCAGTTCTGGAAAACTGCATAAGATATGCATATCGCCCAAAATGTACTATACAACCCTATGAAAAAGTGAGAGTTCAATACCAGGGCAATGCTACGTCGCAGCCAGCAACAAAATGTCGAACAGAAAACACAGAAAATAGCAAAGACGCCGCAGAACGTCAGAATAATCCTTGGGCATCATATTGCAGAACCCGAGCCCGGCAGAATAAAATAACCCGGTCCAAAATCTTGCGAACGCTCTACAGTACGCGGCGCCTTCGAACTCCGAACTCCGAACTCTTCCCATTTCTGCCATGGAAGCCATCAATCGTTTTGTTGAAATGTGCAATAAAAGAAAAGTCATGAAAAGTTTCTGCGCTGCTCGCAGACTCCTGAGGACGCTTGAAGTGGTGGGGCTAGTTGCCTGGCATTGCCTAATGCCTGCGACAACTTGGGTAGACTAGGATTTTCGCCAGCTCCCCCCTATCCCGCTCCACCCGTCCCGCCCCTGGGCTGTCCTCAATTTCGCTTGCATTTGACAGCGTCGTCGGCGACATTTGACGATTGACGAGGACGTCGAAGACGGTGGCCCGTCATTTCCTTCCTGGCCTCTGGCCCCTGGCCCCTGGCTCCGCTCCTTGTGGCCCTGGAATATTGTTTTTCTTGTTACTCTGTAATAGTAATGGCCAAGTCGTCGACAGGATCGGAGAATTGCCCAAGCCGCAGCTGCGAGTCAGGAGGGAAGTCGGTAAGCCGGGACTTGCAAATGTTTTTGGTTAGAAATTTCCCATTTCATATCCATTAAATAATAATAACTTCCAAAGCTGGACTCGGTTCAGCGCTTATTCATAATTTGGCGAGGACACACCGGAGCCTGCGAGCTAAGTCGGATCGAAACCTGCACTCCGCTCCTGATATATCCTAATGATGTTTTGCCACCCAAAAAAAGTATAAAGAATAACAAGAACGGTTCGTGGGTCAAACTGTCGTTCGCACGTTAAATTGCGGTCGGTATCTGGGGTTGGATGGGAGGCTTGGATAGGAGGAGGGATATGGTGCTGCTGGGTGGTTTTCAAGCAGACGCAGGGGCAGCCAGTGGCCGTGTGTATTGGATTTTCTGCTGCCTTGGGGCCGACTGGCTCGGGGATTTTGTTGGGTTGGCGTCTTAGTGTCAGCGGCCGAGGCGTGACTGCTCCACTCCCGCCCATCAGCCCAGCTCTGACACTTGTTCTTTCTCTTTCGCCTTCCAACTGCAGGCGACAAGTGCATCCCAGCACTGGCCACCCGCCTCCTAAGATGTGCTGGCTGCGAGTTCTCCTTGGTTCACGACTCGCTCTATCAATCCGCAGAGCGCATTGAACGACAGCGTCAGGATTTTTGCAATTTGAGAAGTTGCTACGTGACATTTCAATAATTTTTGAAAAGTTTCTTACGTTGCCCTATGTCTTCCATACCTCGTTTTTTCTTGGGAGACGTCTTTATCAATACACTGACGAAAAGTGACCTGTAGTTTTATTATGTTTAATAATGCCAATTTTTGCCGATCCCAGCCGAGGATCCCAGTATCTTCTGTTTCTAAATATCTTCGTTGCAATTATATACATATCCGTTGGCTATATTTTGTGGGCGTATTTTGTATATTTTAATAGTGTAGCTTCTCTGCCTTGTCCTTGGACACAAAATCGAAGCAAGGCCAGGCAGACAGGATGTTCCATGTGGTTTGGGTTCACTTTTGAGTGTTGTTGTTGGATGTCGTTGGCGGCACCGGAACTAGGAATTTTATATTCTGCAATTTTCGTGACAACGTCATTTTGTCCACGACATTTCTGCCTGATGCGTCGCGTAAGACCCTTCCTTCCTTTCGTCCTCCCGTCCTCTCGTCCTCTCGTCCTTTCGTCCTGCACGTCCTTTTCCCTCATCGCAGTTGTCGCCATCGTCCTTGTCAGTGGCCAGCTGCACCACCGTTGCCTTCTCCTCATCTGCAGTTCCGTATCCTCTGCCGCCTTATATAAGAAATTTGTTGTGTGCATTAGGAACTTTGACGCTTCACTGGATAGCTGTCAGTGGGGTTCGGGGTTTCGAGTTCAGGGCTCTGCGCTGTGGGCACTGGGAGCTTGGGGTTTGTGCTCTTCTCGTTTCGACGTTCGTTTTGACGTTTGAATTTTGATGCTCCGACAGTCTATTCAATTGTTTTTCTCTTTTTTGGTCCGAAAAATTACGGAAGTGCAGCATCAGAAGTCATCTGCCTTTGTGCACCTCACCGTCACATCGCCTTTTCCTATCTGGCGCAGCTTTTGTAAGAAGAGAAAATTGCTGGCACAAATGATGCTGAACTCGAAAGACTCACTCCGCCCCACTCCGAAAGTCCAGTGATACGACATGCTGGCCTGCCATCTTCATTAGAATTTATTTTTATTGTTTTGCACAACTTTCAACTTCTGCAACTTTATCAATATATGAATATAGATGCGCTGCGCAGAGTTACTTTCCGCAGCCAGCACTTTAATAACACAATTTTGCTGACCTGCTCGTCGATAGGGATTAAGAGGTGTCTTTTGAGTTCGCCAGTTGTTGCTAGGAGAGCATATTAGGTAGTGGAATTGTAAGTGTAGGAATTAATACAAAGGTGACTTCTGCCTATCGAAAATCCAAACACAACTGGACTGAGATGCGAGAAAATAAAGCGTTTGTATTCCAAATTCAACAAATGACATATGCTCGAGTTCGGACATTTCGAGTTTTGCTTGTCTTGAAAACAATTGTTGCATCCATATGGGCTCAAGATAATTTATATGTTTTTATTAGAAGTGATTCTTAGCTAACAATTTTGAAGGTATTACAGAACCGTATCTTTTTAATTGACCAGCCCATCACTATTAGACACTCAATTCGGTCACGAAAATTTTTCTGTCGCTAGAATTTGTACAAATTAATGTAGGACCAGGAGCCAACGCTATAGTCGAGTTCCTCGACTATCAGATACCCGTTACTCAGCTAGTGGGAGTGTGAACGAGAAAGTTTAGCATTCGTTTAGGCAATCGCTAGAAATTGGCAAAAAGTGGAAGTGCGAATAAGAAGTTTCACAATAATAATAATTTTCTTATTTTATAAAAATATTAAAAATGTTTCAAAAGTGTAAGACCGACAGTTTTGGGTGATTTGCGGGCATTAGAGTAGGTGTGGCAAAAAGTTTGTTGGCAAAACGATAGAAATTTACAAGACTAATAAAAAATGGGTGTGGAAAAAGGTTGAAAAGTATGTAACATATAAAGTATATATATTCTTGATCGAGTCGATCTGGCCATGTCCGTCCGTCTGTCTGTATGAACGCCTCCATCTCAGGAACTACAGAATGTTGAGATTAAGCATGCAGCTTCCAGAGACATTATTTCTGTGTTATTTTCCAGTGAATTTTTTCATTTATTTATATATCTTGTAAATTTCTATAGATTTGCCAAAAAACGGTTTGCCACGCCCACGCTATCGCCCACAAGCCGCCCAAAATTCTTACGCCCACACTTTTACAAATTTTTAAAGTTTTTTTCATTTTATTATTTTTTTCTCCCACTTTCTACGGATATTCCAGAAAAGTTTGAAATTTCTCGTTGGCACTTCCCCTAGATGAGTAACGGGTATCTGATAGTCGGGGAACTCGACTATAGCATTCTCTCTTGTTCAAATTGGAAACTTATTCCTACAACTAAGATCCGATTCATCCTCTACTCTTTCATTACCCGCCTGACTTGTTTGGTCGCCTCTGTCTGTCGATGCCCTCAACGCCTTCCACAGATCAGTCCTAACAAGTTTTCAGTTCACTTGGATCTCAGACTGACGCTCTGATGATCTATGATGCACTGCCTCATGGATTGCAGCCGTACTTCACCCAACGAATTCCTTGCTAGTTTTCTACATGGTTTCTAGTAATCCCCTTTGCTAAATTATGCTTTTCGTTTTCTTTTTTCGCAAGCTAAATAAATATTTGAGCAGTTCCTATAGTTGAAATTCGTAATCTTTGCAATACTTACTTAATAGTGTAATATTTGAGTCTGTGCACTTTAGCATTCTATTTGTCTTGCACTTTAGGTTTGGGCAAATCCCGGCTTAGATTCCAAATTGCAAAATTCAATTTATGTTGCCGTACATTTTTTTATTAGGATAAGTTTAAACATAGGGTGTATATATGGGGTTTTACAAAGTTCTTTTCAATCATATTGCTCCTCACTTGTTCTATCTGGCGATCTGATTATGGGTTGCCAAAAAGATTAGCTTGCAATGAAAGCCCGCCTAGCTCAAATCCCACATATATTGCCAACAAAATTTGTATACCGAATAAGACCAGTAATAAAAAGCAAAGATTTTTTATTATTTTCATTCATTTTCCGACTGTTCCTGTGTCAGATAAATTAAACTAGTCTTTCAGTTTTTAAGCTATCTGCATGAAATTTTCGCAAAATTGTTTTTCTATTGCAGGTCAAGCTTAACTTTTTTGTGCCAATTAGATTTACTGGAAATTAGGTTCCCTTATTTTAAAGCATTATAAGATGCTTCAACCTTAGACAGTATTTTGTTCTGACTAAATTCTGACTATAATCTCAAATTTAAATTGCCTTCTGCTTTTATTTATACACGTACTCGTAGGGTAAAGGTCGATCTGGCCATGTTCGTCTGTCCTCGATCTTTTATTTTATTTTAATATTTTCCATATTTTCCATCAATAGATTTGCAAAAAAAAGTGCGAAATTTTTGTTTTGCTATTTTGAAACCCCACTAGCTGAGTAACGGGTATCTGATAGTCGGGAAACTCGGCTATGTCCACTACTAAATGTCCAAAGTGGCCCGTCCCACAGATATAGTCTCCCAATAAAAAGAAGTCTTTTGGAAAAGATTCAAGCAAATGAGCTGCGTTGTATATGAATATAATCTTTATACAAAAAAACTGTATATTTATTTCAAATTAAAATTAAATGTATCTAGAATTCAAATTGGTCCTCAAAGATATTAAATCTTTTAACAGATTACTTAATAAGGATGCAGCTGAACATCTTTAGCCGGAATTAGAACCTCCTTTAGTTGATTCCCCTGTGTGAACGCATGGATCAGGCTGCTCACTTATTGCAATTTAAACAATTACCATAAATGACGATAAATCGGTGGACTTTAATCAAAGAACCATGGAAAGTCAAAGTCGAAGCTTAAGTCCGAAAGTGCGCAGGCGCAATCCGGTTGGTAGAAAACGGCGTCGTTGCGGTGCATTTGTGTACCTTTGTTCAGAGTGTCAAACGTCAGGAGACGGGACTGGAGACCCGACATGGGACCCGACTGGGACCGCGTCCAGTGACTTTCCCAGCGAACCTGGCACCCATTTGCCATGAAATATAACCTCAATCAACATTCGCCCATTACCTGGGGACTGCGCCGCTGTGGCTTTGGTTGCACCGTCGGTACGGCAAAAATGACATTTTATTTATGAATACCAAATTGTAAATTATTAACATGTTTCACGCAAGTTATTGCCTGACCCATGACAACAACGGAACTCGCAGATACCGGCGATGGATCTTCGACTAGCTTGGACACCTGGACACCTGGGCACCTGAAACTGTCTGTCGGGCAAAGAGCCTAATAGGAGTTGGACAAATCCCAGCTTTTGCGTTCCTGCTTAGGCGCAGCTAGTGAGGTTGCAGTCCTTGTCTTCGTAAATCTATTAAAATTATAAACTACTCATACTCCGTCGATTGATTACAAAATTAATATGGATATATTTAAGGACCATCGCAGATGCAAGAGCAAGGCACCTTTAAGTTCAGTGCGAACTGTGCGAATTTTTAACACACATCGAATGTTATCGCCGAAATATCTCAATTGCGCAGAATTAATTTCCAATTCACCGAAGGGGAAATTCAGGCGGAGGTGACGAATGGTAGCAACCGATGTCGCGGACAGGAGAAAAAATTCCCGACTGAAAGTTGACCAAATACTGATTGCGAATTGTCCACCATCTTCCAGCTACAGCTCCTGAGTTCCCTGGCTGGCGACGTCGTCATTTATCTTTCTCATATTTTACTGCAGATAAACACGAAAAGTAGACGGACTGCAAACAAATCATGCGACTGACTGCATAAATCACACAACACATTTGACACATTTGGGATGCCATTCCCACTGCCTCCGCACCATCTGTCCACAATTTCCATGTCAACTAACCAGCTCGCAAGGATGGTGTAAAACTTTCCGCATTAAAACGACTGCAACCCATTGATCCAAGCGCGGGAGAAGACTAAAAAGCCAAGACATCTTGCGGACCGAGGTCAGCGCTGATTGTGATTGAATATTGGTGGATATCTTATGGCTGGTTGTCAATTGATATTCTGTATATCTTCCGTTTCGCACTGCGATGAGCTATTTGCAAATAAAAATGTATATATAGTATAAGATACATAAAATAATTATATAGCTGTGGGGCTATTTACCGGATGATGCCACATCAGATTTATGAAAACTATTAGTTCTCATTCAGGCTTCTAAGGTAGCTTTCATTCGATCAGCGAGGGCCCTTCACCAACCGCTTGGCTCTTTTTTGTTTGTTTTTTGTTTTAACAGCTTAATGAGGGCAAAGAGCTAGGGAGCCGGCGAGGAACCAATGGATGGAAGGTTAGTCGCGGATACCGTGGCTCCACATACCACCCATAAAGAGAAAAGGCTCTCCGCTTACCGCTCGTCGATTAGAGGTCCACTTCCTTGCCGACACCAAGTTGATTACACTGATGGCGTTGCCGTGTAGCTGTCAGCATTGCTGCTGATGATGACGATGATGAGAGCACCGAGCTGCGAGCTGCGAGCTGCGAGCTGCGAGCTCCAGGATGCCATGCCGCAGTTGCTGTGGCAGTTGCTGTTGCTGTTGCCGTTGCCGTTGCCTCTGATGATGCTGCTGATGTGGCTGCTGCAGATGCTGGTGGTGCTCTGCTGCTTCTGGCGTATCTGTTTGTTGTCAAATCGCCTTCATTGGCGGTTCGGTGTGGCTCGGCTTAACCGTGGCCAGAGGCTGCCCCAACCCGAACCCCAACCCCAACCAACCCCAACCTACCGCCAACCGGCTGGCTGTGTAATAAATCTGTCAGTAGGTGATTTTTATGGCCGCGCTCGACACTCGCCGATGCTCGCTGCTGTTTATAATCAAATAATAAATGCGCTTCAAGCTAAGCCAGTCCGACGAACCCATGATCCCCAGACAGAATTTCTCTGGCTTTCATGATTGAGCGGAGTGAGCTCGGCCCTACAGTTAAACGGAGCTCTGCAACGTGGGAGTTCGAGTTATTACAGCTGTCCGGGTGTGGGACAATTGTATATCAGGTGAATAATAAACATTACGCTTAGGCAGAAGATGAAGTCCATGGTCTGTCATGGGAACACCATGTATGCTTTATTGCGCTCAAATTGGAACGCAAGAACTTTAGCTTAAATTGCAACATAGGAACACTTAAAGGATTTAAGTGATACATCTATGTAGGCCAGTCGGTCTTTGGATCGGCGGTGGCTTAGACCAGATACTAAAGAGCAACTATAAAATGGGACGCACTAGCAAGCTGTTTATGTACATACAGGTATATCCTTGGCCCATCGTTTGAAATCTATAAAGTTCGCGGCTTCATGGAACACGGTACTAGTAATAGCTGGACATCGCGATCTTATAACTAGATCCTATGCCTAGCAGAAAGTTTTTTTCGTACTATTGTAGTAAAATTGCCTTATGTAGTTGAAGAACTGATGTAATTGCAATTTAAAACCAGATAGAATGCTATAGTCGAGTTCCCCGACAATCAGATACCCCTTAATAGCAAGCGAAAAATTTCATAATTTTCTGAAAATTGCGAGAAAAATAAAAAAATTAAAACCAGTTTAATTTGTTTTTCAAATGTTTGGGCTTGACGATTTTAAGCGGTATAGTATAGTATAGTATATATATAGTATAGACCATATATATAATATATATATACATATATGGTCGAAAACGTTTCCTTCTGCCTTTTCAACGAAACTAGTATACCATTTTACTCTACGAGTAAATGGTATAAAAATTGTCCATATGAACAGAAATTTTAATTTGACATTCTGTCGTCGCTTACTGTTATAAGAAACAGAATATTGAGTGGATGTCAACACAAAATACATATAAGGATGTCAGAAAGCAGATTTATATTTTATTGTTAACAAAAATAAATCTTTTTTTTTAGATGATTTCTCCGATTTTTCATATTTTGTCACTTTAAAGCTAGAATATAAGTTAAGACATCGCCTAAAAATTAGTTCGTCGAATCGGTATTGTACGGATCGGTATTGTGCCATTTTGTAGTTGAAAGACAAATCCAAAAGCGTCGTTAGGTTTTCTGATTATGCCTGGTGTTTCTGATTCGCCTGCTTTTCCTATAAAGTGTGTTTTAATTGAATATTTATCTAATTGTTTTTCTAAAATCAACCACGATCCCATTCACAACAGCCAATACGGCTTCAAAAGAGGTTAATCTGTACTATCTATAATCTGTATCTGTGAACTTCACAAAGACTTTAGACAAAATTGGTTTTCGTAGAGTAGGTCAACTACAATCTTTGAAAGTAGGTACACGTATGATCCACTACGTCAAAAATGTCATGACAAACAAGAAAATAATAGGTAAAACCGGCAACCATCTCTCCAATTCCTTCCCCCTAAACAATGACATCTCTCAAGGCTCCCAAGTTTCTGTTATTTAATTCCGTATTGCCTATAACTCCCTTACCAACGTTATCTCAGTCTCAAAACAAGTTAAGTTCTCTACTTATGCCGACGACTTTCCATCTCCTCATTGAATATAATAAAAACAAAAGTCCCATGACAAACCTAACTAACACCTTTTACCAAATTGAAGACTGGTGCGCCCATTCCGGCTCAGTCTTATCAAACGACCAGTTCCAAATCCTCCACATCTGCCGCAAACATAACCGCAGGGCACAAATAATTACAGGCCAATCCGATATGCCAACAACAGCCTAAAATCCTAGGCCACACAATCAACAACAAATACAAGTGGAACTCTCACATGGCCAAACTAAAAACCCATCTCTCAAAGCACCTCTCCTCGCTTAAATATAATACCAACTCCTAGCTCATCCAAATCACTAAATCAATTATACTCCAAAATAGATACTGCCTTCCGATATACGGCCTGGCATCCAAATCTCAACTCGTACAGCTAAAAACTACGCTTAACTCTGCAATTAGAGCTGCTAATGAAACGATAAATAAACAAAACCTTTTTCAAAAGGGTGGGCGTGGCAGTTTTGGGCTGTTTGCGGGCGGAGTGGGCGTGGTTAAACATACATGCGCTGCGTCTATATCGGCTATTGATCTACGTGTTAAATACTTTTAATCTAGTATACCCTTTTACTCTACAAGTAATGGTTATAAAAAAGAAAATAAATTTGTTGTTTCGGGCGGCATTTTTTCTTGTTAGCTTTACAGTTTAATTTCTCTTGATGCTAAATGCCATTTACTCGGATATAATTTATCACTTAAGGAGCCAAATAGAATCCAATAATCTTATTGATTTCGGTTTTATTATAATGACATTTTATTTTGTAGAAAAATGTAACCAACTGTTAGGCGGATGATTATTCATCTTCGTTCTATACATTTTTATTGATACCACACATAAGGAACCTCGCCGAAGTGCACAAATTTAAACAAGAGAGAATGCTGTAGCCGACTTCCCCCACTATCAGATACCTGTTACTCAGTTAGTGGAACTTTTAACACTAACCCAACCTGAAATATCGGTAGAAATTGGGAAAAAATGAAGTGAAAAAGAAATTCAAAATTTTCCAAATGTTTGGGCGTGACAGTTATTGGCGGTTGGTGGGCGTAATAGTGGACGTGCAACTTGCGCTGCATCTAGAATCTTGATCCTGATCAAGAATATATACACTTTGTATGTGTGGAAAAGCTACCTTCTGCCTGTTACATAGGTTTCATTGAGTCTAGTATACTCCTGCTCTACGAGCAACGGATCCGAAAAGGCGAATGTCTCAGTTTGTTGAAATGGTCTGGGTGGCACCTAGTCAGATTTGTTAGATAATATATCGCTTCAATGTGCTGTGGAATTCGGATTGTCAGCGCTATTCCGCCGTTGACATTTAATTGCAAACAGATACATTTTGTCAGGACGTAAACTGAATGGGAATAGGAAGACGGCGGGACAGGTCTCCGCCGTATTCGTCGTGCCATCTGAATCTCATTGCCATTTGAGCATCCGGCCGTAGAGCTACTGGCAAATTAAGTGGGTGACGCGAGATGGCGGGGATTCGCGTTCGCGTTCGCGTTCGCACTCAGAATGAAGATTGTGATGCCTGACGACAGGCAGATACAGATGCAACTGCCTCTGAGGCTGACAAGCCCGAAGGAGAAATGCGCAGTTTTTGCTATTTAATGCCAATGGATTTCGAATGCAAACGTAAAGCACATACCATCACTCTTCAATCGGCATCTGATTTGCCATCCCATCATGTCACGGCTGTTAGCTCCATTTGCGAGTGCCGCTCCTGTGGCTCACTTGTTGCACCGTGAAATCACTTGGCTTCCGTATCATCGTATCATCTCATCAAGTGCCCCGCGACCACCGAACTGATATGAACAGCTCACCATTCATCTAGTGCTCCCGCTGACTGATGGGTTACTCATCCGGAAATGTTTTTTAAGTCAGCCCTGCCGCAGACAAGTGGCAAGTGCCTAGTGGCAAGTCGCGGCCAACGAGACAGCAACACAAAGCGTCTTTTGTCAACTGACTGACAAATTGGGGCCTGTTAATATTTGTACAATGATTCCCTCGAAAAGGGTCATACGCTTAGACTGCCTTTTCCGAAAATATATTGCACATTATGGCCAATAACACTGTCTGCTTCTCTCTCTCTGTTTGTTTTTGTTCTGCATAACAAACATTTTGTTCACAGTCTTTTAACAAGAAGTGTTGCCTGCTGCAATTTCAGGCTCTTGCTTTTAGCCATTTTCCAGCGCAGCCTCCTTGGGAGTCGTGGGTGCTGAACACCTCCTTTGCATGCCGCATATCGTGATGCATGACTCCCTGTGAGAGCTGACAAATAGACTTGTACACAAATAGCCAATCCCGGGCCCTAATGATGCATTTTTGATGGCGCTTTAAGGCGCATCCCCATTTCCATAGACGCTTAGCGAAACGAATCACACAAGCACTATATTTCGTTGCTCTTATTGGGACTCACGCGCAGATCCGAGCGAAAAGTGAGCCTCTGACACATAATCACAACCATCAGAAAACGCGTCACGAGACATTTATGACAAGCTCCCCATCTGGAGCTGCGAAATAGCGCAGTGTAATACGGCTCATCAGCCAACGCCTTCGTTGCTAAACTCATCAGCTTAGACGACTTTCGCAAAGCGAGATTGTCACCAGCCATGTGCAACGTCTCCATCCAGCGAGTTTTGCTATTATTATATTATATAAATATACTCAACATGCGTGGAACCACTTTAAGACCACATTATAACCACATTATAAACGTGCCTTATGTGGAAAATATTCAATGCACTTGTAAACAGAATTACTAGCCAGTCTATGTTTATCCATCTCTCCATAACACATGAAAAACACATCTCTCGCAGTTGAAGATCAGTCTCCTACGATAGTCCGGTCAGAACAGTTTATATCTTTACAGAAGGTATCATAAAGCCCTAAATATGGCACTTTTTTCAAAAGAGGGTTAGTAATATAAGATGGGAGTAGTAAGTAGGGAGTGAAGGTACAGGTGGACATAGGGTCGCAAACGGTTCCTTCTACCTGTTACATGCTTTAAAAATACGAAATATGGCTTTGATAAAAGTACACAGTTTCATAATACTCTTCTAAGCTGAAAGGGTTTGCTTTTTGTCGTTATTGCAGGTTACATATACTTATATGCATAATAAACTGAACAAATAGCCTCCTTGCTTGTTAATATATACTCTTCTTTTGCATGTATACTATTTTAGATGTACAGCTACATACGCACAACAAATTTGCATTGATTTATTTAATTAGTAACTTATAAAGACCATCTCGTAGATATAACAAAATCAAAATAATATATTATTTAGATGATTAGAAAAAAAAGAAAACAAGAACTAAAAATTAAGAAAGGTTTTTCAAATCGTTTCGACTCATAACATAGCTTGAGCTTTCCAAAATGCGTTTCCTACTTTTGTTAGTTGTATCTTTTTTGCTTGACTATATGACTACATGTTTTCCATGCGCTTTCCTCATCCTCGCGGTTTTTCTTAATGTTGGCTGGCAGCGACGAAGTCATCATCTCCCCATTAGTTCCAGATTTAGATACAGAACCAGTTGCAGCACACATCACATTGTCATTGGGAGTGCATTTTGCTTCGTTCAATGTCTCAATGTGGGCTTGGATGCATTTTATCTATTTCGTTGAAAAGTTAATGTGACAGTTATTTTTTATATCATCGATTATCAGCTAATTAATTTGTAGATCAGCCTGTGTTCCTATACCTCGACGTTCCTCAGATATCGACGTCCGGATTGACCAAAGACTTTAAAAAGTGCGCTCTTAACTGTTTATTCGATTTTATTGTAAGAGTGACGGGTATGATAAATTTAATAAGACCTTACGACTTAGTTTATCACTTGAAATGTGTATTATGGTCTGTTTTAACTACCCATTCTCCTAATATTACTCGGCACCTTAAAAACTGTGACTAAGCTTTCGCAATTTGTGTAGCAGCGTAAGAACAAGTAAGAAGAGCAGAATGACTATATTTATAATTTTAGTTCACATAAATCCGCACATTTTATATGTATATACACACATATATGCCCCATCTCTTGTGATAAAACATCTCGCACTGTCACAAAAAATCACGACCGTTGGTGCGTTTCGTCTGCTTCGTCTATCTGCCGCATGAACAAATGTCATATTCCGGATGGTAATGACGAACTGCTGACAGGTGGCAGTCTCTAATTGGGCTTCTTAATTTTCTGACACTTAAGTTTGGTGAACGCCTGAAGAAGCAGACAATTGCCTGGCTAACTTCGCCGCCTGAAATTCCGCAGAACGCTACTCGGGCGTTCTCGTCATGTCGACAGCCCAGCCCCCAAATGGCAAAATCCGGCTGGGCGTATCGGACTATCAAATTTGCTGCAAAAAGTGCGAAGCAACAAATACCCACGCCGAAAATGGCATGGGCTAAGAATAGTTACATCTATGTAGGTGATGGTAAATCAGCTGTTTTTCAGAAGTGCACGTTTTGAATATGGTTAAATGTGTTTTGTTTGTAGTTCAAGCTTGTGACCGAAAAAACCTTATTATATCTTCTATTATAACTGAGAGAATAGTAGAAAGGTCGCACTCCCTGCAAGTATATAATATTAATCAAGACCCCATGCACCATTTAAATATTAGTTGGTGTTTTTAATATTTGAATACAACCCACCAAAATTTCTAGTTAAATGTTAAGTGCTATAACCTTGTTGTGGTGCGTGTATTCTAAAAACTAACTACCGTGACCACTTGGAGCCGCTGCATATCCCACCTCCCTAGACCCTTATTAATTGCGTTCCACCGAATCGAGCATGATGTAGAGATGTAGAGATGCTGAAGCTTGTCACTTGTCAATTGTTTGTCATGTGACAAACATGCGAGTGATATATAAACATTCAGCGACTGAGATGCTTCGGTGCCGCCAGTCGAGGAGTAACTACATCCTATACATGCACTTAGTGGAAATGCCGGCATGCACTCCCGGTTTTTGATGCCAACTTGCCGTTCTGCTCTGCTGTGTTCATTTGCTCATTTCGGGGTCTTGCGTGTTTTTTGTCAACCAAATTTATTGCTTATTTGTATCGGACCACTACCTATATGGAGGGGAACTTAGGCGGGGGGTTAGCCGCAGTACATCGCAGCGACGGTTTAGTTTTTCATATTTCTCAGATTAGATTGTCAGTGATATATCATCGAGCAAGTGGTGGAACATCGCCATCCGTCGGTGCCACTTCCGCTCATTCCGCTCAAGAATCTGCAAAAAATCAATCAACTCGAGGCGTCTACACATACGCTCGGTTAGCCCTTAACTTTGCCGCTTTCGGTTGTAAGAACGAAATGCTTTGGAGAAAAGTAGTGCAAAAGTATAATTTCACAAAAATAGTAATATACTGACTTCATTCAGAAGTTTGCAACGCAAAGAAGAAGTCAATCGTGACCACGTGAAGAATTTATTCTTGACCAGTATAAACAGCCGAGGCATATATAGCCATATCTAGGGAAAAACTTTAATTGAAGGCATAAAGTGTTCTAATTCGGTATGCGCCAGTTATTCGACAATATAAAATTTCAGCTTTAAAATTATCAAAATCGGACTACTGCGCCATATAGCTGTAATAGGAACTGTCCTAATAATGATTCAAAATACAAGAAAAGAATTTTATACACGTTACTTGTAGGGTAACTAGATTCTACTAGATTCGTTGACAAGTATATAACAGGCAGAAGGAAACGGTCCGATCATATAAAGTATATATATTCTTGATCAGGATCAATAGCCGAGTCGATCTGGCCATGTCCGCCTTTCCGTCCGTTTGTCCGTCAGTCTGTCCGTCCGTATGTCCGTCCGTATGTCCGACCGTATGTCCGTCCGTATGTCCGTCCGTATGTCCGTCCGTCTGTCCGTATGAACGTGGAGATCTGAAGAACTATAAGAGTTAGAAAATTAGTCATTCATATTCCAGAGACATAAACGAAGCGCATAAAACTGCCACGCGCGCACTTTTGAAATATGTGGAATTTTTTTAATTTTTTTTTTTAAATACCTTGTAAATTTCTATAAGTTTGCCAAAAAACTTTTTGTCACCACCCACAAACCGCCCAAAACTGCCGCGCCCACACTTTTGTAAAATGACGTGATATTTTTACATTTTTGAATATACATATCTTGTAAATATCTGTAGATTTGCCAAAAACATTTTGCCATTAATGCCCACAAACAACACAAAACTCTTACGCCTACACTTTTCAACGACAAATTGCATAATTTTCTTGAATATCGGTAAAAATTGCGAATAAAATTAAAAAATTAAAAAAATTTCTTTCAAAAGTTTTTTGGCAAATCGATAAAAATTTGCAAGACTAAATAAATGCTTTATCTCAACATTCCAGCTTTTGTAGTTCCTGAGATCGACCCGTTTATACGGACAGACTATAATATGTATATACTTTATATGGTCGGAAGCTCTTCCTTCTGCGTGTTACACACTTTTCAACGAATCTAGTATACCCTCTTAATCTACGCGTAACGGGTATAAAAAACAAAAAATTTCGTGTCAACAGAACCCAGCATTTAATTGTGGTATTTTGTGTTCCCCTATAAAATAGTGTGATGGTCAGACATACGTGCCTATCCCATCTGTTACGCATCTGGGAGGAGTAAAAGCGTTTATTATGGGCCTGAACGTCACGTAATTTTGATTGACGAAACCGGCGAGAAAAGGCAGGAGTTGAAAGTTAGGTTCGTCCTGACAAATCGTTGAAAACGAGGTTGAGCTTTGAAACTTTTGGCAAAGTATGTGCACGCAGTTGTCCCCACAATTCCTGATTTTATTCGGTCCTGGAACGATTGGTTTGCTACGTGCGCTTGTTCTATAAGACGAACCTCCTGGCGGGGATAGGATGGTACAAAAATATACAAATATATGTATATACATATACATATATATATAATACTACTAGTTATTTAATCTTAACTGTCCGTCAAACTGTACATCAATTTGCCAGTCAGTCACCCGGCTAGTCAGTCACCCCCAACAGCCACGCCAATATTCTTGTCCGGTACGGTACAGTGGATTAATTGGGTGTGTGCTGTACGAAAAAAAAAAAATTGTTTTTGCGATTACCGCTCTTTTATTTTAATGTTTTTTCGGTTTGATTCCAAAGTAAATTTTAAACCATTTTTGGTACAGTGGATTAATTGGGTGTGTGCTGTAGGAAAAAAAATTGATTTTGCGATTACCGCTCTTTTATTTTAATGTTTTTTCTGTTTGATGCCAAAGTAATTTTAAAACATTTTTGGCTTAATAGACGTTAAAACCCAAACGTCTTATGATTTTTCATAGATTCATTCGAAACTTCAATCATATATTTTTCGCTTCCACAAACTCCACGAAAGACGTAGCGCTTTGGAGTAACTACCGATGGCTGTCCATCATTTTGTCTGCTCTATAAATTTTCTATTTTAAATTGACAGCGCCTCGTCCGAAACTGAAACTAAATCGTAACCGAGAAGAATGGAATGATTTCGAATGGTTTAGTTTGAATTGAGTGAGTGAGTGACGGCCTGTCTGGCTGGGTGAGTGAATGAATTGGACAGATTGACGTACTACCCGTTACCATTCAGACGCCCATCTATTTAGTGCTTGAACTTGAATCCTGAAGCCAGAAAGCTTCTCCAGACTGGCAGGTTGCATTACATTAAATGGCCAAAGCCGAGAAATTTAAGTTTAAACAAACGCTAAGCGCTCTCTCTCTTCAACGTAATGTGGTTTTGCTTGAGCTGGAAATGCTTCCGCGGATTTGTATAAATTGTTGTGGCTGGTTCAGAGATTTAAAGTATGTAGTTCCCTTTTAATTTTTTAATTTTTTAATTTTTTTAATTTTAATAAAAACTAAGAGTTTGCAACTGAATAGGACACTATAGCGTTTTCAAACGTAAGCAGTACATATGTATATTCTTGATCACGATCAACCTAGTGGATCCAGTTCTCCATGTTTTTATACCCGTTACTCGTAGAGTAGAGTAGAGTAGGGTATGTAACAGGGAGAAGGAAGCGTATAAGGTATAAAGTATAAGGTGTGAGGCACAAAATGGATGAGAAGAGGGTTATGTGGGGTAGTGGGAAAGGGGTCCCGACATCCTGATGAGATCTGAAGCGACAGGTGAAAGCAACAGCCGCTGTCTTGACCTAAGATTTCGTTGAGTTAATAACGAGCCAGGACATACATATGAACATATCCACCTCGGATAAAAGTCAATTCAAATAGCCAAATGACCGAATGCGTAGTCACGTTACAGTTTCTTCGAAGCCAAACAGATATCGTACAATAGTAAAATACCGAAGAGACTATCAGATACCCGTTACTCAGCTAGTGGAAGTGCTATCGAAAATTTCAAAATTTTTAGGAATATCGTTAGAAATTGGGGAAAAAAAACTAAAATGAAAAAAACGTTACACATTCTTAAGAGTGTTATGTGTTATATTGTTTGTGGCGTGAAAGATTTCTGGCAAATCAATAGAAATTTACAAAAATAATAAAAAAAAAGTCAAAACTTGTCTCAAAAGTGTGGGCGTGGCAGTTTTGTGGACGGTAGAGTGCGCGTGTCAGAAAAATTTTTGGCAAATCAATAAAAATTTACAAGCCTAAGTAAAAAATTAAAAAAACTTAACAATATTTTATAAAAGTGCGGGCGTGGCAATTTTGTGCGGTTTGTGGGCGTTAGAGTGGGCGTGGCAACATCAGTAAACAAAATTGTGCTGCATGTCTGGAATCTGCAAGCTTAATCGCCTTTCCTGAGATCTCGCCGTTTATACGGACAGGCCAGATCGACTCGACTAGCGATCCTGATCAAGAATATATTTACCTTTTAATGTCGGAAACGCTTCCTTCTATGAATAACTGGCATAAAAACTTATAAGCCACCCAAAACCTTTCTTCTTTCTGTACTTTCAAAAAATAATTTTCACTTCACCGGAAAATCATTCTCCCTGGGGCAGCACTCGTGTATGAGGGGGGGTGAAAAGTTCTTGGCCCGTTGTCCCATGTCCCATGTCCGTTGTCCAATGTCCGTCAACTGTTGGACAGACCAGTGGGTTTGTGTATGCCTGTGCTTAAACTCGGACCATCCAACATTATGTATATGAAAGGATAGAAACCTGTCTCTGACAAGTCATCGTCAGCTGTCAACTTATTCTTTTGAAGTGTATTTAGCGTTCACTGTATTTGTGTTCCAGACGCTGTCGTCTCCGCTGAAAGACAGACGGACGTGGGGAGATATCCTTGGTCCTTGTTGGCCTGGTCAATTTACCTTCCCTCTGCTTTCAGCCCAAGCGGATGAAATGACTGAAGGATTGAATGCTGCAGAGTTTTTCTTCTTCGACAGCACTATCCCAGAATGGAAAAGAAGAAGAGTAGTACTTCTACTTTTTCGATTCTAGGGTAGTGCTGTTGACACTAACACGTAATATAAAAGTAACGGTACAGTTAATGTCCAACAAAATGTCAACCATATCCAATAAATGCAGGCCAACTCTCCCTATTGGACAATCACACAAGTAGGGTAACAAAATAGGCACGTATGGAGGCATGTAACTAAAGTTAAGCCAAAAAAACAAGAGAGAACGCTACAGTCGATTTCCTCGAATATTAGATACCCGTTACATAGGGAGGACTAGTCCTTTTCCTGTTGCTCCAATGACAGCTAGTGGTTCGATCCTGCATCAGAAGAATGCATTTGAGAAAGCTTTAAAAGTGTAGTTTGTGTAGAAACGGACGGTCGGACAGAATATATACTTAATATGGTCGACAATGTCTCTGTGAAAATGAGCCTGTGATTAAAATCGAAATACCCTCTCCAAGGGTATACAAATGGTTAAGATTGTTCTCGGCGAAATGTAATGTAAATCAAATATCTTTGAAAACCAAGGGACCAAGTTCGGTATATGAAAGTCTCAATAGTGACGAACTACATGCAGACAAAGACAGAGCCGTGCGGCCCTTCATGACAGGACGATGAAAAAATGTAAGGTATTTGGCAGCACAGCGGACAAAGTACATAAAACCTATGCGACTGGAGAGGATGGAAAGATATGCTGACGAAGTGCAAGCACAATATGGACAAATGAAAAGCCTTAGGAAGAGGGACAATATTGGACCAGTTCCTATCTTTATACTCACTTTGCTAGCTCACTAGCAAAGAGAAAGGCTAACGATGAGGCAAAAAATGGAATAAGGAGTGGGTTATGCGGGGTAGTGGGAAAGGAGTGCCGACATCCTGATGAGATCTGAAGCGACAGGCGAAAGCAACAGCCGCTGTCTTGACCTGCGTTGAGTTAATGACGAGCGAGGACATACATATTTACACACCCACCTCAGATAAAAGTCAATTCAAATAGCCAAATGACCGAATGCATAGTCACGTTACAGTTTCTTCGAAGCCAAAAAGATATCCTAAATAGTAAAATAAACAAGATAGAATGCAATAGTCAAGTTCCCCGACTATCAGATACCCGTTACTCAGCTAGTTGAAGTGCGAACCAGAAATTTCAATGTTTTCTACAATATCGGTAGAAATTGAGTAAAACAATAATAATATGAAGAAAATCTCAACATTTTTTTACCCGTTACTCGTAGAGTAAAAGGGTATACTAGATTCGTTGAAAAGTATGTACCAGGCAGAAGGAAGCGTTTCCGACCATATAAGGTAAACATATTCTTTATCAGGATCAATAGCCGAGTCTAACTGGCCTTGTCCCTCTCGCCGTCCGGCTTTTCGTATGAACCCCTCGATCGAAGGAACTATAGGTAAAAGGTAGGAAAGGATTGAATGATTTTTATATGAACGGGAGGGAAATAAATAAATAAATAATTAATTATTGGAAGCGTATATAAGCTTCGACGTGCCGAAACTAGGTTGTTTTCTTGTGATCCTGATGAAGAATACATACATTTTTTACTGATATTAGTAACATATTAATAAAGATTATTAATTAGAAATCCTGCAGTTCTTTTTAACAAATTTAAGTCAGAGGAAGAACAGAGTGTCGTCCGAGCAAGTCGCGGGACTTGCTTCAACGCAAGAGAAATTACAAAGTTACTGCCTCGCTCTCCTCCAGTTGTCAATCCGCCAAAGGATCTTTGTTATCTGCTCCAATGCACATGCGGGCGGGGCGGGTGAGGTCCTGTGGACAAGGCGACATTTGGTTTGACGAAGATGCCGATGAGCAACAAAGACGTCGCTAAGTGGACAGTCAAAGTTAAAGGATTTGTGATAAATGAAAAGCAAGTGGCGTATGAAACCGAGGTCCTATGTACATGAGTGCCCCGCACTCTCACATCCTCGCATCCGAGCCAAGTCCTTTGTTGCAGACATGCGACTGACAACTTTGTCAAAGCTGAAATATTCATCTAACTTTGCGCTTGCCCCAAACTGCTTTAGTTGTTAGGGGGGAAACCACTGCAATTAATAAATCGGGGTAAGCTGTTAAAATCTTAGATTTATTGGTCGAGAAAGCACTAATACGAGCTGAATTATTTCCGTAAGTAATACCAACTGCCCATCATTACGTTTTAAATCCATCAGTACGTCTAAATTATAGAATTATTTTAGAGGATATATTTAATATTAAATTTTAGCAGTTAACAATTTACCACATTATTCCGATCATTTGAAACAGAATCATAAAAATGTAGCTTCGGCTATTCTCATCTCATCATTTTGATTTTTAAATCGGGCGCTAACGCATAAAATATTGAACACGACAAACATTAAACATTATTTTCGTGAATTTTTCTTAGGAGCGAGATGGTCGCCCATCACCACAGTATCGGAAGTGTTGTCGAATCCTTCAAATGTGTCTACGACACACGATATAATATTCCGGTTACATCTCAACATCTACTATTGTCGTTGCTTCCTTTTTACTTTTTGCTTCCAGCCCAATGTGATTTTCTTTCATTAGACATTTTTCGGCGTTGTTCTCATCCTCGGCGGCTGATTTTTAATTTCTGATTGAACTTTTCTGTCGACGGAGCCAAGTCACCATTCAGCTCACCTCATTGTTTGTCTGGGAAACAATCGATTGAATGAGAATTCAGCAAAACAGATGTGTTTTGCCCCTTCTACAACTTGGCAATTGTCATTCCGCATTTTGTGCCCGAAAACCCACAAGATGTGTTGGGCTGACTTCACTTCCACCGTCCAGCTTACTAAAGAGGAATTAGTCTACAGCTCTGCTACTTTATGCAAATAAGTTCAATCACCTCGCCCCAATCAGACAAACTCGGACTTCAACTTCGCCTCCGACTCGAACCTTGACATCAGTGGCAAGCAGTGGCTGCTCGTCAATTTTCGTCCGAAGCACTTTCAATTTATTTTCCTGCCATCCACCACTCCTTCAGTTACCCTTTGCCGCTGTCACACTCTGCAAACATCCATCTGATGGCGTCCAGCTTGAGCGTCACCTCCCTCGCTGGTGTGCGTGAAGGAGAAACGCAGGAGCCCCGAAGGATTTTCAATCGAATCTGTCAAATATCAAGAGAACCTTCAATCAAGCCGAAAGCTCGGCGTCTCATTTTTCTTTTCATGTTACCGTCAGGATGACGACGATGATGTGGATCAAGATACTGTTGTTTTGATATGATGAAATCACCTCTCACCCAAACTCCTTCGGGGTGACAATGGAAACGGCTGACAAGTAGCGCAAGCACACGTTGTGTCCGAACGGGAAGTACAAATCATGGATGACCACCTCCTGGATTTGAACAACGTCAGACCGCAATACGTATACGTGTATTAAATTTTCAATTTATTTTCCCATTTATTGAGCATAGGCTTTGAAGTGGAGTTCGGATGTGTTTAATACGTTTTTGATTATTCATAATCGTTTTGTTCACGGCGAAAGCTGCACAGAAAATATCGTTTGAATAGTCTACTCGTATTAGAAGGATTATTAGTAGTCGGTAAAAGCATTAGCAGTTTAGTAATAGTCTGAACTTAATAGTCGTGGCATTGGGGTTATGATCGAACAAACACAGCAGATTTTCATTTGCTCGTATATATATGTATATTAGTCCGCTCAAGACTTCCAAGAGAATTCACAATTTAATTACTAAGTAAATAAATTCGTAATAAATAAATAAGTAATAAATTCTAGCTCACAGGCTTACACATTTTCCTTATCCTCTGCTAAGCGCACAGAGAAAAATAGTATTTTAAGCCAATAAAAACCTATTATTTGCATATGACGTTGGGCCTAAATAAACACAACATTTTTAAAAGAGTGTTTCCTTGTTAAAACAAAATGTACGAGAATGGTCTTAATATGAAACTTCTAAAATGCAAAATACATTTTCACGGCATTCACTCTGTAAAATTGCTTTGACAACTGAAGTTACGATTTCATTTTTTATTTCCATAACTATCACATATGCGATACTCAGGTAGTAAAAAAAAAATGTTCAAGTTTGGCCATTCTAGTTTTTGGCGTCTTGCTTCGTGTCTTTCTAATCTGCATGCTTAATCTCAACTTTCTAACTTTTAAAGTACTACTTAAAACTGTCACGCCCACACTTTTGAAAAAGGTTCCGATATTCATTTAGCTTTATTACTGGTCTTGCCAAATTCTATCGGTATGCCAACATTTTGTTTGGCACGCCCACTATTGAAAAATTTTGAAAAATGGCATTTGACGATGAAAATGTTGTGAGCAATCTGCCGAAAGCGTGAAATGGCTGCAGTTGAAAATATCATTGCGATCAGTTGGTCCGCCTAGCTGTTCCAAACTCGTTTGGATTTGACATTTTGTCACTTAATTTGTTGCCAGGTCTGCTGCTGCAGGTCTGTTGTCTTTTGGCTAGAGGCCCCAGCAAATTGCAGCTGGTTGCAGAATTAACGGAAACTGAAGTCGACTGAAAAACCCAGTCCCAGTTAATGGGGCATGCAACAATGTCTCAGACGCCAGGCAATGCCAGTCTGGTCTTTGGCGCAGGGTCGTTGCGAACTTCGCTGTGGTGCTTAGTTGTAGACCATCTGATTGTGAGAACAGATCAGTCTTTGACATCGACTTTGCCACAAACAGATCGTGGGAAAGAAAGTGTACGTTGGTGACGACACGTTTCGGGCTGACACCTACCATCGGAATGTGCACACGAGTACGTATAATATAAAAGATTCAGATATAGATGGCGATTTTGTAATATACATATATATCATCCTTAAAAAATAAAATAAGTTCAATTAATCAAAGTAATAGTGCATTTAGAGTTCGTTAGGATAAGCATGTTCTTAGCATTTATTCAAAAGTATACTTCCAGGGAGTTACTAGAACCAGATTCTACTTACAAATCTGTAGATCTTTTGGTTCCCGAGACGATCATAGGATGGGATGATGGTATAATGGACCCTGATCAAAGTCTTTTCACATATAACAACATATTTTTTAACAAGTTTAGTTCCGAGTAAGGGGTAAAAATGTTCAACTCTTTAATCCTAATGTCATTCAGTGCCGACTTTTATTTTATCGAAATTTATTTTCCTTCATAACAATCCCGTTGGTGATTTATATTTTCCTTAAGCTTAGAAATCTTAACCCCCCACGAGAAGACGCTGGTCGTCGCCTTGGCGAAACACCTGCGTCTTTTTTCACGTTCCTGCCGCATAGTGACGCAAAAATAAATTTATGAATGGTGTCGTCGACTCCACTCATATGCCTAGACATGCATATGGCAAAGGGTGGAGTACGAGTAGCAGTATAAAGACAGATTGGCACGCTGTCGTTGGTTCGTCGTTCCTGGCGTTGCACATTTTTCAGACGTCACAAAAACTCCCTGCCCCAAAATCGTGGCAAGCTAAACCGACCTAAACTAACAGGGAGCCGGAAAGACCTACAGTGACTTATGTTCGACTGCCGCTGCACCCGACACATCCATCATCTATTCCAGATTAATTCATCTGCGTCACAGGGACCAGTAAGTGTCCTGTGTGGGCCACTATATTTATAAATAAATGGGCACTCGACGGTGCCGGCATCCTTGAATGGTTTCACAACCAAAGTATACTATTTATATTATTTTACCATATACAACTTAAGTATTGGCGGTCAAATGGGTAATTAGCGTCAATGCCTTAACATCGCGTTTTCTTTATACTATCGGGTCATAAATTAACTAACTAAATATCAGAATAGTAATGTACAAAAAATCTATTTTATTATACCCGCTACTCGTAGAGTACACTTCCACTAGCTGAGTAACGGGTACCTGATAGTCGGGGAACTCGACTATAGCGTTCTATCTTGTTTTTATTCCCTTGAGTAGAGTAAAATCCTAGTATACGATGAAAAGTATGTAACAGATAGAATAAAGCGTTTCCGACCTTATGAATATATTGATTAGGATCACTAAGCGAGTCGATATGGAAAAGTGGAGATCTTGGGAACCATAACAGCTAGAAATTGTGAAATTTAATTTTTTCCGTTTTAATATTAGTCTTGCCCATTTCCATCAGTATATCAAAAACATTTTGGCCACGCCTATTCTATATCGCTATATCGACTCGGGTGCATATACCCTGCAAGCCTATAACAAGAAAGAATGCTATGGTCCTGTTTCTGGACAATCAGAGACCTGTTTTTCAGCTAGTGCCAGAAAGAAGGAAGAAATTTAAATAATCAAATTAATTTAAAAAATGTTCATGCCGCAATTATCTAGACTTTATAGTTTCTTGATCTCTGCGTTTATACGGACCGAATAAAGTGGCATTTCTGGTTTCCAGAATCTCAGACAAAATAATTTTGCCATTATTTGGGACATTAAAGTCGAAACAGACATCAAAGTGCCTTCAATTGCACTGCTAAAACTATTACGGCACTTTCGATCTACTATTGCACTTTATACACTCGTAAAAAAACTCGCAGTTGAAGTTTTGTTGGAAATCTCTCACATAATCATAAAACGACGGCGGGAAAGGAAATGAAGCAGGCCAGAGGAAATTTGCGGACAGATTTATGCACTAGAGAAAGCTTTGGCTCCACTGCCAGACGTTCTCCTAGCTCCTTCCCAGCACTTCGTATGTTTCTGTGCCTGGCCTGGGTTACTTCATAGTTAAAGTGTGACTGCAGCGCAATCGCTTGGATTTAGTTGCAATTATTTTTAATGTTGTTTACTTACACTTCAATTGATGATGCCAATAACTGTTTCAAAAACTTTTCGTCCCAAATCGAAGCGTTCTCTCTAATGGCTGACCTAAAATAAGCTTGCAAAAATTGGTTTCAGGCACTGTCAAGGATTATTAACCCGTTACTCGTGGAGTAAAAGGGTATACTAGACTCGTTGAAAAGTGTGTAACAGGCAGAAGCAAACGTTTCCGACCCTATAAGTATATATATTCTTGATCAGGATCAATAGCCGACTCGATCTGGCCACGTCCGTCCGTCTGTCCGTATGAACGCCTCGTTCTCAGGAACTGCAAAAGCAAGAATGTTGAGATAAAGCATGCAGCTTCCAGAGACATAGACAAGTTTGTTTCCAAATGTTGCTATATTTTGTAATTTTTTAATATATTTTGTAAATTTCTACGGATTTGTCAAAAATCTTTTTGTCACGCCCACTCCTACGGCCAGAAACAGCCCAAAACTGTCACGCCCACACTTTTGAAAAATGTGGTGCTATTTCTTCACTTATGTATTTATATATCTTGTAAATTTCTATAGATTTGCCAAAAAACTTTTTGACACGCCCACCCTAACGCCCATAAATCGCACAAAACTGTCTCATTTTATTATTTTTTTCCCCAATTTTTACCGATGTTCCAGAAAATTTTGAAATTTCTCGTTTGCACTTCCACTAGCTGAGTAACGGGTATCTGATAGTCGGGGAAGTCGACTATAGCATTCCCTTTTGTTTTTAATTAGAATCCCAATGTGAAACTGATTTTACAAATATGTTTATTATTTTTAATTTATTTTACAAATTATTCTTGTAACTATGGCTTCGGACTTCGATCAGAAGATTTCCATTGTTCAAAACTGTGGCCTGGTAGCGTGGAAAGATTTATGTCGTCTACTGAATTTAAATGTTTAGACTTTGGAGAAATTAAAGGGCGAAGTGTGACTCAAATAGACAGGTTAGCGGACCTTTACTAACGGTACACTTGTACAATAAAGTGCTCAGGAAGAGAATGGATCAGGATCAAAGTATGTCGACCTATGGATGGCCTGTCTGGAGTTGGAATAGAACTTAACGAGGAGCTTCGTTCCGTAGTATTTCAAAAGACATTAGAATTGTAATGGTATTCTAATGTCTTTGGTATTTCTGTCGGGCCTTCCAGAACAGTTTGAGCATTTCGTGGTGGCTATAGAAACGATAGAAATAATAGAGATCAATTGCCTTCTTTCGATGTTCTCTCCATAAACATAGAAGAGGAGTGTGAGAGATAAGCAATTGCAGAAAAGCATTCGTCACAGCACAAAGGCCAAATCCATTTCCGATACAATCACGGAGATGGCAAAAAGTTGGTAAAACACGCGGTGAAAAGCCCAAGTAGCCTGCTAAATGCTGGGGACCTCAGTAACTTAAGGAGATCAGTATGGTGCTTAGACGAGCCATATGTCTTGTGAAAAAGGGCTTTATGAATTTATAAATTAAAAGAAGCACACTGAACAGATTGAACAGACAAAAATGTGGGAGTAGCGGATGTCCGCAGGAGATGAGAAGAGTTAAGCGCCGCGAACCTGGTTGACCCAAAATGATCCGGACGGGAAAACGAGAAGCTGAATAGTTTGCTTGAGGGTTTTGGGTATTGTTGCCTATGACAACAAAACATGTCAAAAATCCTTGTATATGCTGACGATATTCTCATAGCCTGCCAGACTCAAGGGGATTTGGCTAAGGTTAATGCCGGAATGTACAAGAGCCGTCTAAACCATTTTTGGGGAATGGAAATAGAGGGAGAAGGCGATCTTAATGCGATTTCGGTTGGCCATTCGCAATATATTAGGGATTTATTGCGTACTCATGGCAGAAGCAAGATTCCAGATTGACTGCACAAGTGTTCACCGTTGTTGGTGAGTGATACTTGCACTCAGTATCAAAACTGGATCAACGGAACCAAAATTAGAACATGCTATAAAGCATGTGTTTAAATACCTTGCATCAACCGTTGACATAAAGCTACACTATAAGCAGTGCGGTTAATATTTCAGTGGATTTGTGGACGCGGATTGAGCAGGTGATAGGATATATTTTCTGGCTGGTGGTCCGACTTCTTGGCATTCAGGAAAACAACGGATAGGTTTTGGCCATGCGAAGGTTTATTTTGGATATAGGCTGTGGAGACAACGATACTCTGATTATCGTGTATGGTGACAATCTGAACGCACAGGCATTTTTAAAGAACGAATTTACGAATGAAATGGCAGATATCTTGACCAAATTGTACAATAATATTAAACTTGTTTTGATAATAATTGTAAACATGCATGCATTGAGTATAGGTGTTGAAAATGGGAACCCGGTATTCCATCGTAAGCCAGTAAGCAAACAACGCAAATGCATTTAATATGCAATTATTTTCTGGCGTTCTTAGCTGGTTTCAAATCTATAATTTAATGGAACCCAGGTTATCAGTCTAAGGTAGATTGTTTCCAGCCACTGTCCTCATTTAGTATGACTTTGGGGAGGTGCTTTATATGGGCGGTACGTGTGAATTGCCTGGCCAAATGTTGTCGGCCGACATTGGAGCTTTCTCTCTGGCTGAAGATGTGATTCTGATGGCTGCAATTTCCGAAAGCCTTCCCGACCAGAGTCTCCGTATCAGAGAACCGTATTACACCACACAAGTCAAACTTGTAGTGAAACTGGGCAACTATTTTACGAAAAAAACCTCAGTGAACTCCAAATTTAGATCCACATCTTTCTAACAAAAAATAGTTTTAAACATCGTTGTATATTGAGCAACAAACCAAAAATATCGCTAAGGTCGATTTCCCCACATCAATCAAAAACGCCCCTTGACAAGATAAAAAACAAGTAATGAAAGTAATTTTTCACTTGACTTATAAATAAACTGTCGGTTTTTATGTTCTAATACCTTTCAAACGTGATCTTTTACGCAAATGTTGTAAATTAATTGTTAATGAGTTCTAGAAAGCATCTGGAATTGCCTTTTCACTGGCATATAACACTAGTCTCCAACCCCGTGGCAGTTTTTGTCTATTCGTGGGCGATAGAATGCGCGTGGCAAAAAGGTTTTAGGCAAATCGATAGAAATTCATAAAACAAAAAATCATCATTGAGCTGCTTGTGAGCGTGGCCACATTTTGAAACAAACTTGCGCTGTGTCTAAGTCTCTGGAACCTGAATTCTTAATTCAGTTTTTCTAGTTTTTATAGTTCCTGAGATAGAGCGGCTTATACGGACAGACGCATACACGGACATGGCTAGAAAAAATATCACATTTTTCAAAAGTGTGGGTGTTTTTGCCACGCCCACAACCCGCACAAAACTGCCACGCCCACACATTTTAAAATGTTGTGATATGTTTAAATCTTCTAAATGTCTATACGTTTGCCAAAAAACTTTGTGCCAAACTTTTGATCCTGGTCAAGAATATATATACCTTATATGATCGAAAACGTTTCCTTCTGCCTGTTACATAGTTTTCATCGAATCTAATACTTATACCGGTAGCCAAAAGGACGTCCCATTAGGACCAGTCTGTTAATAAGGATATAATAATATATCCTTATATATAAGGAATATAATATAATAATAATGACTGACTAAATATAATATAACAAGAAAGAATGCTACAGTCGAGTTCCCCGACTATCAGATACCCGTTACTCAGCTATTGGAAGTGCAAATATTCTAGAATACCGGTAGAAATTGGGGAAAAAATAATTAAATGAAACAAATCTTTGCCACGCCCACAGGCCGCCCACACTTATAGTTACGCGGATTTATTATATGATTATTATTAAAATTACTTATAAATGGTTCACAGAGATTTTTACGTTTGGGGCCGTTGGATCAGACAGAGCAAGAAAGGGATGAGCCATGTAATATATCGCAGTCCAGTTCGTATATGCAACACCAGGTGGCTCTTCGACTTGGGGCACCACAGTATTTTTCGCATCAGGTTACGAAAACCACAAAGGAAGACGGCAGCTTCTGCGCTCGTATCGATGTCTTAAAAAAATTCGTTTGGCAAGCTTTTTATTTTTCCGTGGAGCATCTCTGCAGCAGATGATGTGAGATCCTTCTTTCGAACGTTCGAAGTCCCAACAGGACGACAGGCAGCAGATCTGGCCAAAGAGTGATTGGGTGACAGATTATCGCCACTTTAAATTATATATTCCATCTTTCGATCATTCCCTTCCATTGCGGATGTAAGGAATACGTTCAGTGCTATGTGATTAGCCAGCTCCTTGAATAGCGCAGATATGCCATGATATGTTGTAATTTTAGGTGTTTCAAAACGTGCAACCATTGTGTCAAAAAACTGTAACCACTGTTGCGTCCGAATTCTTTGCGAGAGAAATAGCCTCAGGCCATCAATATTATCGATAATATTGATGGAATGGCATGATAACTATGTTAAGATATTAAGATTAAATCTGTCTTCGGATACAGTATTATCCCGCTTGGATGCGAAAGGATGTGAAAGAAATGGAAAATTTGTTTGCGACATTATGTACATACTTACGCCTGCGCTTCCTCGATTTGCTTTAAACTGACAGATTGCGAATAGCCTAGAAAATGCATCCGCGACTACATTATCCATGGACATGAATGATTTCGTTCGTAAACTGCGAAATTTTCCCAAGATAACGAAGTTGCCTTGGTGACGATTTTTCAGGCCGCTTTTAGACAGGATAAACAAGGATCTTATGATCCGCTTTGATGCAAAATATTGCTTAAGGAATACAGTAATTCACGATCGTACGAGCTTCAGTTTTTTCGTGTCGATCTGGTGACCATTCGATCAAGTGTTGGTCCTTTTTGCTAACGTTCTTAAGAAGTTCTGAAAGAGGTGCCTTGATATGTGACGAACGGGGCAGGCATCTTCGACAGTCAAAACACCATCTGATCCTAATTCTCCTGATTCCAGATTCACGAATTTGTCGTCGCCGTGTAAACGAAATGATCGTTAACCTTAGGCGAACGACAAGAACAAAAGATCGCAAGTTTTAGCGATGTTCGCGGGCGAACTACTGCTGTGGTGTCACCCCTATGGTATATTGTATGTTTATTGTCAAAATAACTTATCGAAGGCTCACAGAGATTGTTACGGATGGAGTTGAGAGATTGAGTTGTATAAGGGATGAGCCATGGAATATATCGCAGTGCAGTTTGTATATCCCACACCAGGTGGCTCTTCGACAGAGGCACCACCCGGCTTATTCGTTAGCGCCATCTATATCTAAAGGTACAATATTTTGAAATTAATTACATGAAAAATCGTAATTTGCAGTGATTCTTTTAGTGTATCTTCCAACTCCAAGGCCAGGGCTGCCAAGTTATGTCCCACGCGTCAAATGAATGTTTCATATGCGTAGAGTGGGGCAAAGGACGTGCTCCCGAGGCAGATATCTGGACTTTGGGCCTCATCTGTTCCTGGTCCTGTGACATTTGATTAGATTTTCGTCTGAGTGGTACTTGTCGGTTATTGACAATACCGCAGAAGACAGTTAGGGGACTGTACGTTAGTGCTCTGGCTTTCAATTTGAGAGGTTATTTCCGCCTTAGCCTTTTTTCGAGCCAACCCTGATTCCAATTACAAAATTGAGAGCAAGCCAAGGTGACTGCGTGTCGTCGCAGCTCGAGGGATCTGCGATACACACTTTAGATGCCGCATGCATAAACTAGGTAAGGCTATAAGCGAGGGATATGTCCTGGCGCCGTTCCTTGGGTCCTTCAGTCTTTTGCACGATACTCATAGACAAACTTAGTTTGTGCAATCCAGAAATGATTTGTGCAGTTCGTGCGCCTGGCCCGCACCAAATTGCCACAGGATCCCGAGATGTGAGGAGCTTCTCTGATAAACATTCGTTCCTTGGCTAAGTTGGTCCTTCTTGTTTCGCACCTGTCGTTCATCCCCTTCGCAAAAGGAGTGCTGGCTGCCCCAGCGGCATCATTCCCCTTGAAAAATATGGGAAAACGTTGCAGGTAATTTGTGCAAATTATGTGTTGCCAATGCGCTGGTAAGGCCCTTGCTGCTCCCATGTTGGAAAATTCGTGCACGTGCTAATGGCCAGTGAAGTCGCTGGGGTGCCTTGAGTTCTTCAAATCAAGTTCCATGGCAAATAAAATCTCGTCAGCTGGCCGCGGACCATTAGCGTTTGGTTGGGAATTTACGTTTCCAGTGCGTGATCTGATCGTTTGGAATATTGGCATGCTTTTGTCGTCATCAACTGCCTGCCAAAGGTGTTGAAAGGAAGTCAGATATTGCGTATGCTTTTAAATATTTTTTAGGACAATGTTCTCTCGGTTTCGAACACAAGTATTATATATAGTTTCTTCAAGTTTTCAAATGATTATTCCGATTTTTGCCCGTATAAAGTCCAGACTTCGAGATCTATAAGATCTCGAGATCTATAAGTCAGCACCAAGGTTTATTTATAAATTAAGTTTTACAGTAACGCCTATTCTTTCCAGAGTAATTAGTATTGAAATTATTGATTAGTTATTTTAAAGAAAATTGTATGTGAAATATTGTAAAATATTAACAAACTTATACATAATCTTTTGCGCCATGAGTAACGGGTATACAAGCCATCTTACTCCTCGGGAAGTAACAATCCCTTAATAGCGACATGGTGTCGATATCGGGATATGTTTTCATTTCAACCGGGTGAGGTCGGAGGCAATGTTGCGATGGCGGCTCATCGATTGCTAAACGTCAGAGAAAAAATGTATTACTCCAATAACTTTACCGTTATGATGACTTAATTTATGAGCCGCAGCAGCAGCGAGGACTGCAAAAGCGACAATAACAACGCAACAACAAATGCAAAAAGCAACTGCTGCACTTTTTGCTGCCACGTCCAGGACCTCTCAGTCCGAGTCAGTGTCCTGTGCCCGTGTCGCTGTGAGTGTGTCCCTGGGCTTGTGTGTGATAATGTCCTGTTTAAATGCAATAATTTCAACTGCAATTTTCCGCGGGCCATAACAGGACACCACCCAAGCCCGTAGTCCTTCCCATTCCCGATTCCCGATTCCCGTTTCCCATTCCCAGCCGTAGCCCTGCTGGAACTCTTCCCTTTGTGGCCATTCCTACACGGTCGTCCGACTGTCAGGACGTGTGACGACCAAATGACTGCCAGCTTGCATTTATTTATTGCTGACTGACGTGGCCCTGGTTCACATGTTGTGCATTTACCAGTGCTGTATCTTTGGCTTCCTCGTAGCTCCGGCATATTTTTTGTAAATATACGTATTTATGTTCATGCGTATAGGCATTAAAACAATTATTGTGTGTGTAATTCTAAATCATTTTGGCAATAATCTGTTACCATGGGCCATCCGAAATTTAACAAGAGAGAATGCTAATTCGACTATTAGATACCCGTTATTCAGCTAGTGGAAGTGCGAACGAGAAATTTCATAATTTTCCGAATATTGCGAGAAAACTAAACAAATTAAATATAAATTAACATTTTTTTCAAATGTTTGGGCGTGACAGTTTGGGCATTAGAGTGGGCGTGGCAAAAACATTTTTGGCAAGCCAATGGAAATTTACAAGACTAATAAAAAAATATCAAAACATTTTTCAAAAGTTTTATGTAAGGAAATAATTTTATGTATGAATAATATCAACTTTCTAACATTTATAATTCCTGCAATCTCGATGTTCATACGGACGGACAGAAAGACGGACAGACTTGATCCTGATCAAGAATATATATACTTTATATCTAGTATACCCTTTTACTCTACGATTAACGTGTATAATTATCAACACATTTTTCGAGAGCGTGGCAGCTCTAGGCGGCTTGTGGGCGTTAGAGTGGGCGTGGCAACAGTTGGAAACAAACTTGCGCTGCGTCTTTGTCTCTGGACATCTCAACATTTTAATTTTTATAGTTCATGAGACCTCAACGTCCATACGGACGGACAGACAGACAGACGGACAAATCTAGTATACCCTTTTACACTTCGAGTAATGGGTATAAAAATTAAAGAACGCTCTAGTGGAGTTCCTCGGCTTTCAGATACCCATTACTAGTTAGTAAGAGCGCGAGCAGGATGGAGACTTTTGTCGAGATTACTTACATTTATTGTAATTGTAATTTGGGGGCGTTTAAGTGGTCGGGATAAAAATTTTGTTGATATTTATATAGAAATTGGCAAGAAAATAATAAATTCAAACTAAATTTCTGCTTGCTTAATCAGAGTACGGACAGATCAGTAATCAAGTAATCCTGATCAAGAATATGTATACCATAAATGCTTCGTTCCTGTTACTATTCAGCGAATCTAGAATACCCTTTAATTCTACGGGTAACGGGCAACGGGTAACTTTTTTTCCGTATCTAGTTCCATTAACAACTAAGCTGGCTTCAGTTTTTTTAACTGGACCTGGCAGCACTGACTCAGTTGCAATTGACGACTGCCGCACACGCAGGTTTGAACCTTCACTTCAGCCAACCTTCTCCAGGGGATCAGGGGCCTTTAGCGTCACTCTGTCTAGTTGCAGTCATAAAACCGAAAGTTATGACAACACTACCGGGATTTATGGGCATTTTGCAAAATTATTGTTATTTATTTTATTGATGTCTGGGCTTTATGCAATTTCACAAATATTTTGTTGTATACATTTCAACGCCCCTCCACTTGGACGCAGGGCGTATAACCCTGCATCGTGAACGTGAAATGCACAAATACAGCCTTTCACATTTTTCGCTGTCAGCGCAATTTATGTCCCTGACTGCGATAGGCATTTCCTTTGAAGTTTCAAGTGCTCTGCAATGTTAGTCCTTGCTCTGTTGAGTCCTGTTTTGAGTAGTAGCTAAGAGACCCGCAAGTCGTAAGTCTATTGACGAAAGCGAGTCATAAATAGCACCACGTGTGGCCTAAAATCCACCTTAACCGTAATTTCTTGGAATATGGCATTTAGAGGGCTTCTGTACTCATAGTTATACCCGGTACTCATATGGTAAAAAGGTATAATAGATCCGGTGCAAAGTATCTAACAGGTAGAAGAAAGCTGATCAATAGTCGAGTTGATCTGGCCATCCGTTTGTCCGTCCGTATGAAAGTCGATATCTCAAGAACTATAAAAGCTGCAAGATTGCGATTAGACATGGAAATTCCAAATTCATAGACGCTGAGCAAGCTCGTTTCCTGATGATGCCACACCCACTTTAACGCTCACAAAAATCTTAAAAGCGTTTTGACTTTCTTTCATTATATTAAAATTTTTTGATAATCGGTATTAGTATTTTTCCTATCGATATGTCAAACCTTTTTATGCACGCCCACTCTAGCCCCCACAAACCGCCAAAACTGCCACGCCCACACTTTTGAAATATGTGTGACAATTGCATTTTATTATTTGGCTTTTAATTTCTGTCGATATACCAAAAACTTTTTGTCCACGCCTACTCTAACTCCAACAAACCGCCCAAATTGGCAAAGCCCACATTTTTAATTTTTTTTTAATATTTTTCCAGTTTTTATTTTTGTTGCCAATATCTATCGATATGCCAAAAAAGAATTATTGAACTATCTAGTTCGCACTCCTGATAGCACGTTAATGAGTATCTGATAGCGTTCTATCTTGTCCTTCAGGTTATTATTTGTTTTGCCAATTTTTATCGGTACGCCAAAAATATTTTGACCACTCTAAGGACCAAAATATTTGCATATTTTTATTATTATTATATTTGGTTGCCAACTCTATCCATATGCCCAACACTCCCACTAGCCGAGTAACGGGTATTTGATAGCCATCTAATTACCAATGGATTGCCCTATTTTTGATTCAATTATCTTATATTACGGCAAATGTTGCACATATATTTTAAACAATTTTTGGAATAATATTTAACCTAAGAACCTTTGTGTATTTTGTACCCTGACATTCTCATAGAAGGAATTTCCAAGCAATTGATGCTTTACAGGGACTGTTGAAGAAAGGAATTGCTAAATAGAAAATTGCTGCTTGACAAGAGGGTTCGGTCACGAATGGAGAGATTTTTAACTGCGAAACAAGCAGTGACACATTTCGCTTAGATGGAGCTCAGATGAAAAGGAGAAAGAGTATGCAAAAATCTGGACTAGTTAGGAATAACTTGCCAATGATAAATGATGCCCTGGGCTGTGTAGAAATTGTTCTCTATTTCGGTCAATCGAAATGCTGATGGGGATGGGGCGTGAAATGAATGTGCGGGTATTTTCATCGGTTGACAGTATTGTGTCCTCTGCGACAAGCAAAATATGTGGCCAAGATGTCACAGCCAACAAAAGCTGAATACCACAGAGTTGGGGCGCGAGCTACGAGTTTTTAGAGAACGATATATGGGTTCTAATATTCCCCACCCTTTACGCCTGCCGCTCGAGTTTTGCATGTTTCGCACGCCACTTCTCTCGCTTTGACAGCTCGGCGGACTGCCGTCCGTCCTCAATTTGTCCTTACATTTTTTGGCGTTGCCGGTTTGTCTTCTTTTTCAAATTTTTTCATTTCGACTGCCTTGAGGCATTGTGTGAGGCATTGGGCAATCCGTGCCACACATTTGAATTTTATTGGCGTGCCTGTCAATGAATTATAAAGGCGAGGAAGCTCAAATTGGGAAAAACAAAGGCCAATGGAGTGTAGTCCTTAAGTTTTTTAAGGATTGCACGATCGCACTTAATATCTGCGGTGTTGTGGGTCGATTCCGATATATTTCAGTCGGCATTTGAGAACATCTGAAAACATCTTGAGAATAGGAATATTGAATTAGAAATCATCGGCACAAGAGCGTACATCAACATCTAAACGATAGATGACATAAGTTCCAACTTTTCAAATGGTATTGCGCTGAGTGCCAATACTGTGTGTCCAATATAACACATGCAAATATAACATTTACACTTAATTGTAAATAAGTGGCTTAAACAGATCAGACTTAAACAGATTTTAGTGAGCATAAGGGAGTGCATTCTCAATGTGGTCGCAAATACTTTTTGTACGCCAACAAACATACCGATTAGCGGGTATAAAAACGATTTCTACCCAATTCCTCAATTTTGTATCTCGGTACTGAGCGAAAACTTAAGTCTTTCATTAAACTTTCGTTGGATACACCACTTTTCTCCGAATGATTTGGTACCAATTTCATTCCTTCTAGGCAGACGTCACAACCTCAGAACTGCAGTCTGAACTGCGATCCACCGAAACTCTCCCACGCCGTTTAGCAGAGCAGTCAAGTGAACCGTCCGAAACTCTCACCTTAAAACTATCTGGCAATCACATCGAGCGATCGGCACGCAAGAGGCCTGCCAGGTTGTCGGTGACAGTTGTTCTACCACGAGGTTTTGTCGCAGCGCTTTGTAAGACAAATGTTTTGTCAACCGCATTTTCTGCTTTTCTTTCTTCCTTTTGCTCCCCGACCATGAATGTGGGAGCAATCTGCAATGTAGGCGTTGCAAAGCCACAGGTTCCTGCCACCGGGACCGGCGCTGTTGGAATGGGCAGCAAATTGTTCACAAATTTGGTGGCTGCTATGTCGCGAAACGGGGACAAGAGCGAGTGGGTGGTTTATATCTTTATTAGAACTCGAACCGATCCAGTTCGAGTTCGAAAAGAGTTCGAGCAAGAAAAAAAGCAGACTTGCAGCAAATAAATTATTTTATTTGGTACACTCTAAGCAACTTTACTCTATCTAATGCGCTTTTGTGTTTACTTTCGTTGTGTTTTAAGTATTGTTGTATAGATATTAAAATGCATAGTTTTTACCGGAATAGTTTACGATCCCAAGCAACTATCGCACCGTATTCTGAACATGAGCAGCCAAAAAAAAATAACATATTAATCAATTTCACACTCCTTGCTGTGAGTCAATTAACTCGAATGATTGAAATCATTTTCGTTGGAGAAACGCCGCTTAAAAAGGTTCTAATAAGCTGCCCATCCGGCCCATCCGGCCCATCCCCTCGAGGCAAGAGTACGACAATGGCATCACAGGACAACAGAAGCGCCGGCACCCACAATGCAACCCCAGGGCAAGGGCATAGAGTTACGCATTACAGACATTGTCATTGTCGTCATTGCTGTCGGGTCTAAACTCTGGTCTACTCAGCTTTACCTTCTCCATTTGAATCGACTCAGGACACGGGATCTGACTTGGCCGGGCCGTCGCACCCATCAAAGTGTTGTCACTGTCAGTGCGAATGTCACAGACACATCAGGGATTAACGCGGTGGCGAAGAAGGAGCCGGGAACTCCGGAACCCGGAAGCCGGATTTAAGGGTTTATGCGCGGTCGACAAATACACCGCCAAGCCAAAGCGGCTGAAAGGAGGAGAAAGGTGGAACGTGGAAAGTGGAAAGTGGAAGGGCGACGAGGATGAGACTGAGGCACTTGTCGCCCACAGCGGAATGGTTTGGTGCCGTACACGCCAAGAAAACCCGGGGTTTGCGAAAAATATGCGAGAAGATATAAGAGGTACAAAGCTTCCGAATACTGAAAGTTAGAGCCACAGGGATTCTATGAATATTTTTAGTTAAATAGGTATAGGGTCAGTTATTGAATACTCAAAAGCTTAAAGGATTTTTCCAGTGTTGTCCTACGGGCAAACAAAACGATGCCAACCGCAATAGCAACAACAATAATAATGAGGGCAAACATCAACAGCAGACAACTCAGGCGACGTCAAAGGATTGTGGGCCGGGAAGGCACACCGGAAGTGAGGGGTGCAGGATCGGTGGTGGATGGTAGATGGGCACGGGCACCGAGTCTAGTGCCCATTTCGTCATTACTTCAACCACATTTACATGTGTCAGGACAGGCAGCAGAAGCGCCATGAAAGCGAGGCAGCGACCCTTTGAAGCATCAAGTTAACGGTGACAACAGTGCGGCAACCCCATCTGACCAGCAAGAGCCCAACCCCTGCCCCACCCACCTTTCTCTCGTCCATCAAAGTCGCTAGAAATGCTTTCAAGTTGCGAAAAGCCGGGAAGTTTCTTCTCTTTTGATGCCTGGGTGACCCCTCGGGGTAGCGGCATACCGCCATCCATCCTCCCAGCCACCCACTCATTACGAATGTCCTGTGGCATTGTCGACATGTCCTTCGCATTATAAACGAATTACTGTCGTCTCAGCCGTCCCTGCCCCTTGCCCCTTGCCCAACGCCGCTCATGTGGAACCCGGACCTCCAGGGGGCTGGAGCTTTGAATTTTGTCCAAGCCAAGTTGGGTAATCGCCGGTACATTTAATTAGAACCTGGTGTGGGCAAACTACAGTGAATAAATGCCTGACAATAAGCGGATGGAAGAGGTACGAAGGCTGATGTGCTCCAATCCAAAAGCATTTATTTCGGACCTATAGACCGGTGTTATGCGTTTTGTAAGTCCTTGGGAGCGAACTCGGAGGCTTATACTTCATAGAGTTTATACACAAACATCATTTGAATTATGATGTACTTTGTTGTATTCCTCGTTGCCCTATGAGAGGCATCAAAATCCGTGTGGTTAATTTATTATTCACAAGACCCCATCTCTGCAATTTTCTCCTGAATCAAGCACACACCGCGGCGCCAAGAGGGAAAAGTAAGGGATCCCCATTTGAAAGTTACCTGCGTACGGCAGGTATGGCGGAGCTTGCGATAAATAGCTAAACATAAATGCACTTACACATGCGTTTTACAAGATTGAAGACGCCAGGCCGGCACCCAATGAAGTAGGGGTTCCCCTTCCAACGGGCGACTTCACACATGCGCCTGGCTGGCTCGCTTTTTATCGCCTATTCGCGCACTTAATAATTGAAAAGGAAGCGACGATCTGCCAGGCTGCTGCCTGCTTAGTTCGGTCGCCGCTAACGCGCATCTCCTATTTGGTGTAGGCCCCTGCAACTCCCACTCCCTGGCCCCGCCCCCGCCCCCGCCCCCGACCCCGGCCCCGTATTCCAGGCCTCCGCCCGTCGCCTGTCCAAATGTTTGTCGATAAATTTGCGGATGTGCGAGTGTCTTGTGCGTCGCGCTCTTGGCGGATGGCGGATGCCATCACTCGCGAAATCGCGATTGCCGGGCGCCGTGCTCGAGCCGCACAGTGGTGCGGACCCCGACAAATGTGCCGATGAAAACTTTTTAAAACGGAACAGTAGTTCAAAAGCAGTTTTTAAATCATTAAACACCAAAAGCAACAAAGGGAAAACAATTTCTGGAATTCAATCTTACATCAATAATCAGGTCACTAACGACTTAACCTTTAACTTGGATGCACGGTGTCCGTTTCTTAGGCAGTTTCACAGTATATTTCATATAACTTAAAGTGCGTTCTCTTGGCATTAAGTAGTGAGTGTGCAACAGGTAATTGCCACGATTAGTTAGACTTGTAGACCAAGCTGTTTGCATTTATTACAACTCTAAGACATTTTATCATTTATGATATGAACAACGATGATATAAAACCTCTCCGAATGAAAGCTAAACCTAAAACTGTCGATTGGCATTTAGCTTTTAAGAGCGGTTGAGTTGATTTTCAAGAGCGCTCGTCAGCAAACCTCTTTCTAGGATTCCCTAAATGACGGAGTGAACCAGATTTCGCTACCAGATTTCTAAATGTCAGAGCAGTGTGCGCCGCCACTTCCCTCCACCCTCCCTCCCCTGGGGCCAGTTGCATCAACATCGTCATCGGCTGCATTCTGCGGTTGCTCGTTTGGGAAATTTGAATTTGATTTTGTAATGCGGGTGGGCAGTAGGGGACGGAGCGGGGCGACGAGCAAGCAATCTGCGCGGCGTAAAGTTATTGACAATGGGATGTATCTGTCGGGTTGGTGTCATTAATGGCGAATGCTTTATGATCGCATTGCTTGTGCAATTTTCAACACATTTCGCGCTCGTTTTCAGCCCGGCCGATGATTTTCATGTTTATTGAAGTGAAGATATTTTTATCTATTTAGAGGCGCAAGTGTTTATTTCTACTGATTACATGCCGCTGCATCTTTGTGCCATCGCTTGCACTTAGTAAATATAAATGGCAAGAAATATTCCCTGCTCCCTATTCCTTTTAAACGCCTGATGAAATTATGGGAGCCCACATGCATTTAATTGAAGGTCTGTCTCTTTCAGCGATTCGTCTGGAAAAGCAGATGAAAAGAAAAATTACTTGAAAATTATATATTTTCGCAGATGAAAAAAACTGAAACACAGTTAAGGGAAATTGTATCATTTAATCACCAAAATTGGTCTCTATTCCCAGCTAATAAATGTGGATTTTACATTAAAAACAAGCGAGAACACTATAGTCGAGTTCTCTGACTATCAGATGGAAAAATAATTGTTCTGAATTTTGACAGAAATTTGGAAAATATATGTTTGGTCATATATATTTGGTATACCGTTAGAAATCGGCAAGACAAACAATAGAACGAAAAACAAACTATAGAATTCTTATGCTATAGTCGAGTTCCCCGACTATCAGATACCTGTTACTCAGCTAGTGGAAGTGCGAACGAGAATTTCATAATTTCCTTGAATATCCGTAAAAATTGCAAATAAAACTAGAAAATGAAAAAAAAAATTTTTTTCAAATAAATTTTTCAATTAATTTTTCAAGTTAATTGTTAAAATGTGATTTTTGGTCAAATAATCGGCCACAAGCGTCGATCGATGAACGCATTAACGTTTTGGCCGGGTGGAACAAATTGTTTGTGAACAATACCCTAGGAATCATAAAAACAAATCACCATTGTCTTCAAATTTGACTTCTCCAGCCGCGATTTTTTGGGTTTCGGCTCGTCCAGGCCCTTCCATTCAGCACTCTGGCGTTTCGTTTCGGGATCATATTGAAAACACCACGTTTCGTCACCAGTCACAATCTTGAAAAGGAAGTTCGGGACTTTTTTGCTTCTCTAACGATGTCCTTCGAATGTTAAATTCGGAGCAAATTTTTGTCGTCAGTCAATTTGTGCGGGACAAACCGTGCAGACTCCTTATGTTCGGTCAAAATGCGATAAATCGATGTTGTGGATATGTTTAATTCTATTTCCATGGATTTTAATGGTTTCTATGAAAATCCATCCAATTCTATGGTTTTTTTATGAATTCACGCACAGTTTCTATGGAATTTTCGGTGATCACGGATTTTGGTAGGCCTACATGTTCATCGTCATTTATGTCATCACGACCATTTTGAAAACTTTAAAACAAACCGTGCACTCGGTTTTATCAATTGAAACGTTTCTGTAAAAGTTTTAAATTAAATTTAATGTTGGCTCTTTGTTCAAAGCCCATTTTTGCACCGATGACAAAAAATGACACTTAAAACGCAATATCTTCAGTTGCAATAGATAAAGTGTCATGAAATTTTTACTGGATGTCGATAAAGGATTGCGAATTATACCGCACTAGTCGACATATAGATGGCGCCGCTAGAGGGCGCTAGATTCAAAAAGTCCTGTTTACTTTGGAACACACCATGTATATACTTTATAGGGTCGGAAACGCTTTTCTCTACTTCCTGTTACATAATTTTCAATTTTCACAATTTGTCAACATTTCTCAACTTTACAAACAAGATAAAATGCTATAGTCGAGTTCCCCGACTATCAGATACCTGTTACTCAGCTAGTGGATGTGCTAACGAAAAATTTCCAAAATTACTGGAATATCGATAGAAATTGGGTCAAAAATAATAAAATTAAAAAAAATTTTCGCTTTGTGCGATTTGTGGGCATTTGAGTAGGAGTGCAAATTTATTGAAATTTACAAAATATATACATAATTGAAAAAATATCACATTTTTCAAAAGTGTTGGCGTGACAGTTTTAGGCGGTTTGTGGGCGTTGGAGTGGACGTGGCAAAAAGTTGTTTAGCAAATTTATAGAGATTTACAAGATACATATACAAAAAATGAAAAAATTTCACAATATTTTTTAAAAGTGTGGCCGTGACAGTTTTGTGCGATTTGTGGGCATAAACTTGGGAAATAATCTTGCGTGGCGTCTAAATCTCTGGAAGCTACGTGCTTAATCTCAACATTCTAGCTTTTGTAGTTCCTGAGATCGAGTCGTTCATACGGACAGACGGACATGACCATATCGACTGGGCTTTTTATTCTGATCTAGAATATATATACTTCATATGGTCGGAACCGTTATACACTTTTCAACAAATATAGTATACCCTCTTACTCTACGAGTAACGGGTATAACAACTTAAGGTGTCTGGACTGGCGGGCATGTGTATTTGCAGAACTTCCAAAGAACTCCCATTATGGACGTGGGTGTACCTCAAACTCTTGGACATCGCCCATTGCCCGGTGTACACATGACTTTGTTTGAAGGAAGCTTTCTGAGGGCATCCAATAAACAATTTACGATGGCGCTGATGATGACATGGCCAAAGGAAATGACTCTGTCCCAAAGCTGATGCCGCTAAAGTTGATGATGAAGGCCATTCCGAGTTGCGAGGAGAGCAGCTGTTGTGTCCATTGCACTTAGCACTCGAAACACTTTCCACAACGTATCTTCTTTTCTGTGCTTTTTAAAAATGTGTACGGATGTTTGGAAGATCCTGAGGCGCTTTGTGTGGCAAGTCGGACTCGATTCAACGCCTGTGAATCCTCCCTCGAGAAAGTCCTGCAAAAAGCATAAAAGTCAAATGCACTTGCCGCTTTGTCTGGAAAAGAAATTATTTTTCAACGCGTTATGCAGTTTTGGACATTATGATGTTTCATTCTGTTTATAATTCACCAAAACCCCCGCTTTAGTATCTTTACTAATTGGGCTTTTAAGTTTTTAAATAATCCCTCACTATCTGGAAAAAATCAAAGGTATATTGATTTCATTTTCGTGCTTTGAAGATGAAGATTTAATTAAAAACAAGAGATTAAACGCTGTAGTCGAGATGCTCGTCTATCAGATACCCCTCACTCAGCTCGAGTGAGGCCGAAGAAGGCCAAATTTAGGTGTAACGTGACAACAAATTTTTGTTATATGAATTGAAATTGGCAAGACAAATAGAGAAATGAAAAATAATCTAACCATTTTCAAAATTGTGGGCGTGGCAGCTTTGAGCGGTTTGTGGGCGTGGCAACACTGGTCAGCAAACTTGCGCTGCGTACTGCATGCTTAATCTAAGCAATTTACCTTTTATAGTTCCTAAGATCTCGACGGATCTGATCTCGACTGACGGAGACGGTCAGATTGATCAAGAACATATATACTTTATACGGTCGGAAACGATTCCTTTACTCTACATATAGATTTTAAATGACATTCTGAATTCTTAAACATTGTATTGTAGCAACGTAGGACAGAAGAGCGAAGAATGTTATTCCCATTATTCCACATTTTAGATGATATCTATGTATATAAAGTATTATTAGGGATTTTTTAAAATAATTTAAAAACTATGCGCATTTATAAACATAAAAAATCAATAGACCATCTATATACATTTATAGAGATATAGACTATCTAGACTGTCTATATATAGACTATCAGATACCCGTTCTTGTAGGATTGCTATAAAGAAATTTGAACATTTTGTTGGCATAACTAAAACAGTTTTAAAATTTGAGCAAGAACCCTTTACCACCAAGTATAACGGATATAGGAAAAACTGGGACCACGGAAAGTTTTTGGACAGTTGTTGATTGCTCATTTCATTAAAAAAATAGAAGCGGGAACTTTTTAAATCAGCCTAATAAAGGGGCGATAACAGGTCTCCCTGATTCCAGCCATTCGACTTCCAGCTGCTGCTTTTTACGACCATTCGTTGTTTTAGTATGTAGATCATTGCTGTCAAAAGAACTTATTTCTCCATCTTCAGCGGTAAGGAATTCAAAATGTTGTTCATTCATCTTCTTGGCTCAATTTTTAAAATTATGTTTTATTTATTTAGGTTGGCTTTTTGGAATTGTGTAATCAAAGTATTTACATTTAGTTAATGTTAATAATAAATTTCTCGTTCGCACTTCCACTAGCTGAGTAACGGGTATCTGATAGTCGGGGAACTCGACTACAGCATTCTCGCCTGTTTTGTTTATAAAAGTGCAGGAAAAGGATGTGTGTGTGTGTACAAGACATTCTATTTATGTTTTCTCTGAAAATTTATTGTAAAACTTAAAAGTTTTGATGGAAAAATGAAATAAATAGTGACATCACTAAATGTAAAGAAATTATAAAGTGTCACCGGGCATGATAAGTGGGGCTACAGCAACAATACAAACAGCAAAAACGTCAACAGGAGCACTGGCATAGCCAGCAACAACCGGTCAAGTTGATGTGGGCACCTCCAGGACTTAAGTAAGGACACTGACCGGTGAGGATTGTGGAACTGGTGAAGGGGGGAGCAAGAGCGTCGGCATCAACTCCTGGGCCGTAAACAGATTTGGGGATCAAAAGCCAAGGAATGTTTGATCGACGGCTGAATTACTATTAGCGTGGTAATGTGAATATTTATTGTACTTTTTTTATTATCAAATAATTATTTCGATAATTGACTGATTTTGAAAAAATGATCAAAAAAATATACATACTATAAGTAAAAACAAACATTTCATACCAAGAAACATTAAATATCGATGGAAATTACCACTGCCGCACACACAAAATATTTGGCGACGAAAACCAGTCGCAAAATTTGGATGATGTTTGATCAAGAGGGTAAATGCTGGTGAAGGACGCTCTGCCAAGTGGTCTGATTTCCATGTGAGAAGTTTAAAACTCGACCGTCAGCCAAGAAGGATTAGTGGGCGGGCTTCCCACCAAATACATGTCTAGGACCTTTTCACTTAAGCTGACAGTTATGTACTTGGGAGGGCAGCTGCCTCCACAAAATCCCCACCTCAATCCCTTTTGGGGGTCAGCTCGGTGTTCGCCCAGCTGTCATTCATGAGTTGCCGTTGCCGTTGCCGTTGTCGTTTACCGTTATTAAAAATTACATACTTACTGGTTTGGAGGAAACAACAGAGAAGAAATAATGTCTAAAGTTCCACATGCACTGTATAACGCTGGGGAGCGAGACTCGGACCATTGGGAAGAATTGCGACGCTTGACACGTCACAAGTTTATAGTGGCTTTTGACAGCTTGGACATACTTCGTTCTCCCCCCAGGGTTGCTTTGCTTCTCTTTTTTGACATAACAACGGAAAAGTATTTGACTTTTTCTATATGACGGTTGATTTTATAATTTTTTTCCCATCGCTGGAGGTGGAACTCTCGTTTTATAGGAGTCTTGCTTTTACCAATGCAAATTGGCGCCCAGCATAAGCAAAAAGTGTCTGCACTTTGCCTAACTCCTTGATGATGATTTTGCGGTCACTCGTGCTTAATCCTTGGAGACATGTGTCGAACAGGAATTTCGTTCGCTGTGAATATAAATAATAATTTCTGGAGAGTTAGCTGGTAAAAGGTATCTGAACTTTGAGTGGATGTGGAATACTGTATATGTATGTCCCTGTCGGTCTCCTCAGGTTCTTGCCATATTTGCCACAGACAGCTTGTCGATCTTTATAATGTTGTAATTGAAAACTTTTTTCTCCCCTGCATCCATTTTCGTTTTTGTTGTACCCTAGAAAAACATTTCTTTTAAAATATTTTTACTTTTGATGTGTCATGCTGGCTGAAAGCTGTCGAGCCGGACCAAGGCAAGCAACCAAGTGGACAGCAGTAAATTTTGCCGAAAATATGTTGGTTAAGTGTTGGGTTTGGGGACTATGAACTTTTTGCAAACTGTGACCAAACATAAATGAGATTAATAAATTGTTTTTTTTTTATTTGAGCGTCTCACAGCGAGAGACGATGCGAATGCATCGAATAAAACTATAGCGTAATATAGCGTTTATAGTGTAATATAAATAAATCATATTCTAACTATGGAATTCGATGAGTTAAGTTTAGCCAAAATGTTCAAAGATGGTTGGTCCAAATATGTCAAGTGTCTGGGATTTAGTAATGTGCACAAAGGTAACTAACAATATTCCATTCCATTTCGGTTGCGATATTTCTTTAAAAAAGTTAAGCAAATTTGCCTAACAAACCAACCTTGATCACAATAAATGAGCCCCAGTGCATCCAGTTCCAATGACAGTGGACTGCAGTTAAGACTTGCAAGAGACTCTTGGACAAATGAACATTTCCGAAAAAGAGCCTGGTTGAGTGACAATCGGCAAGGCAGCCAGCAATGTTCAGTTTTAGAATGTTAAGATGACAAACGGCAAGCGACTCTGTGTCACAAGCTCACAAACACACTGCTGTGCAACTCTGTCTAACCGAACACGTTTATATGTCAGAAAGTATTTTTAGGTTTAAGCAGCAACTGCCAATAAACTTTGTTGGCGGATGCATCTTGGACAAATGACAGAGGAATCAGGCGGAGGCAACGGAGGAGTCAAACGACAATTTCGTGATAGACCGGACTGTATAGAAATAGATATTCGAGCAGGAAACGCTACCTACAGAACTCCATTTCGCCCAACCCAGTACCTTATGGGTTTATCGCTGGCCGGTGAAGGCTGTTATGAAATGAGCAAAGTCCAAACTAGCAAAAGCTTTTTGTAATTTCCTTGTGGTTATGTACGCAAGAAATATTTTATTTTATTTTGGGCTCTCAAGTGAGCACGTACTGGCCGATAAAAGCCTTTAAGTCTCGTTTTTGAAATATAAAATAAATATTGGACATTTTGCTCTCGTCCTATCTGTCAGCTGATGACAATAACAGGCATACAAATGCATTGGATTGCGGGTCACAGGATTTACGGTTGACTTGAACTCAAGATACTTGTCAGGTCCCCTTAGTTCTTTATCTTGAAGAACGCACAGCAACCATTGATTTTCATTGACCCACCTTGTCTAGACCATTTATTCAAAAAATAGTCATTGACTTAATTGCATTAGGCATCAACATAAGGAAGTCTGTGTTATTAGAATACAAATTTATTCCCGCCCTATTCCCAAAAAAATTGTGGTTTCCGAATGGAAACATGTCCAGAATTTTTAAAATTGTTAATTTGATTTAGTCCACGAGGTTTTCCTGGGTGTACTGCTTGTACCCGTTACCCGTTACTCGTAAAAGAGTATACTAGACTCGTTGAAAAGTATGTAATAGCTAGAAGGAAGCGTTTCCATACATATAAAGTGTATATATATATTCGTGATCAGGATCGATAGGCGATTCGATCTGGCCAATTGATAATCCAGAATAATGCTAAAATTTCTCGTTCGCACTTCCACTAGGTGTGTAACGGGTATCTGATAGTCGAGGAACTCGACTATAGCGTTCTCTCTTGTTTTCAAATTATAATCGGGATGTTATTCATATGCGTAACTGTAGCTAAATATTTTTCCGGTAAAAGCTAATAAAAATTAAAAATTAAGTATTTAACAATAAATGTATTGTTTTATAATTACATAATTTCTCGATTGTACTTTTAAATAATCGATGGTCTGTCTAACAAGACCGTGGAATCAATTGCAATTCAACTTTAATGACTGTGAGCGTGAGCCTATGGAAGGGACCATTTAAGATGTGAGTTTGTTTCGGTACTAGTGTTCCGGCTGGTTATTAAATGAGCGACAGCATCGACTGGCGACATCATTACACCAGCATTAATATATCACATAACCAAAAGAGACCCACCCCGTATTTTTCACGCTGTCCACCATAATTGGCAAAAATTAATTAAATATTTTACAAATGAATGATTCAGCGTTACTGTGGCGTCCCAAGAGGGTGTGGTACGGAACTGGTTGGCCAACAACAGGGGAAATTCGTTAGCCCATAAAACTCCGGACCCACAAAAACATCAGATCAGCCGCGGCAGGCCCCACTTTAATCTGAAATGCAGGACTGCATTTGAATTATGTCAAATCCATTTTGTTTTAATGAAACGTTGATTGTTTCGCCATTAATTTCCTATTGTTTGACAGTAATTATTATTTTATTATAATTTATACTCATATTGTTTTGAAGGGCAATGCCAAATACAATAGGAACAATAGGATAACAAATAAATAAAGGAAACGTAGCTAAAATTGTACATACTTCGTGTGTGTGAATAATATGCAGAGAAAAAGCAAAAAATGTAATGTAAATAAGACTTGACTCCGGTTTTTCCCGCTTTTATAAATATGTACATATATTATATTGTAAACGTGAATGCTTTCGCCATCTTGAGTATGGACCCATAAATCGCTTGCATTGGTTCGTCTTCGTCAGTTAATTTAAAACATGTCAGACAACTCCGACAAGTTTGGACAATTGATTGACGTTTTAAAAGTTTAGCACAGAAGGCGTTCTTGCATCAGCAACAACCACACGTGCAACATGCAGCTCGGAGCAAGTTCCTCCTTCCCCGATCCTGGCCTACCAGACTGGACAACGACCAACTGTTGGCCGCCCGACCAGAATATCCAGGGACGTTTTGGAATTGCAAAGAGGCCAAGCTCCGACAAGCCTGGGCCAAAGTAATTTATTTATTTTCCATTTGTCTTGACGATGAGCAAACGAGCCAAGTGATGGCCTGATGGCCTGATGGTCCGGCCTCGCTTCGATGAATGGCGTTGGCGTTGGCGTTGGAATGGCCTGTGCGGCCTGGTTGGGCAAGGAACGGGCTCCACAGAATGGATGGATGAGAGCCATGCCGTTAAAGATGAGAATACATTTCTTTTTCGGCTGTGCACTTTTTGTATGTAGTCGGATGCCTTGGAGACCGAGGCTGCAAATAGCGAAACAATGGTGCTGATGCTGGTTTGCTGAAGCTGTAATTTTATGATTTAGAGGTGGAAACAGGTTCGCTCAGATACAATTAAACAAAAACAAGAGGGTATGCGTTAGTCGATACTATCAGATTACTCAACTAGTGGAAGTGCGAACGAGAAATTTTTTGGCATACCGATACAAATTTTGGAAAAACAATAATTAATTTTAAAAACATGTAATTTTTAAAAGTGTGGGCGTGACAGTTTCGGGTGGTTTATGGGCGTTAGAGTAGGCGTGACATGAGGCTGTTTGACAAATCAAAATATACAACACTGATAAGAGAAGGGGAAGAATCAAAACAATTTTCAAAAGCATGGCCGTGTCAGTTTTGAAATATACAAGAATAAGAAAATCATAAAATATCAAAAAAATTTGTAGACTGCGTCTATGTCTCTGGAATCGGACTGCTTAGTCTCAACTTTCTTGCCCTTTCTTGCGAACGGACGGACGGATGTGTCATAGTGACACAGTACCATTAATTAAGGTTACAAATTAATCAGTGTTACAAAATAAAAAAAGGTTAAACAAAGCAGATCCCAAGATCCCAAATTCAGAGCTCCCAATCAAAAATAAACAATAGCACTGAATGATGTACATATGTCCATATTTAGCTTCTTGTTGATTAAAAGAAATTAAAATGCATATAGGTACAAAGGAAGAAAGTTGACTCCCACTGACCAAAATGTCCGTTTTTGCCATGCGTTTCGATTACTATCCTTTAATCCCTTTAAAATTATTTGCACGTAGTAATAGTAGACTCACGAATATTAAAATTCACACCTTAATTTTCTTTGTTATCGTAAGATTCATTGGCATTAATTCAGATCAAAACATATTTTTTAGGCCCTTATAAATGAGTGTTGGCGCCAACACTTGTCAGCCAAAACATCTGCGAAGGAGGAGTCCTTCTTGAAAGCCTTTAGAATCTGTCTCTCTTTTTGCTCATTTTAGATTCAAGCGTCTGAAGCGAACCATCCATCGCGTTGAGGACCTCCGCCCACTTCATCAATGTCGGACATTATTGAGCTTGAATACAGTCCAAGTTGTGCCTTTTTGGGACCCAACCCCACACACATCCATCCATCTGTCCTGGAGGACGACAGCTGCAGAAGATTGGCTTCGCCAGTGTTACGGGAATATCCAAGGACATGCCAAGGCGCTCGACGATGGATTATGAAGCTTCCGCTCGTTGCAAGGAAGCGCAGCGATGCCAGCGTCATCGTCATCAAGCTGGACATCGCATCGCGTTGTTTACTCGAGTCCAACGATATCCTCTTTGTTGCTTTGTTATTTTTCATGTCAGTCAAAAAATTGGCAACGGACATGGCCGATGAAATATGTTATACATATATAGCGATCGAACTGCGGGGGACAAACTTGGTCGTGGAGCACATTGCATCAATATTGAAACGTCAACATCAACTTGCCCAACGGCCAAAGGGCGCTGGCACAGAATAGACAAAGGATGCTGCCTCGACCCAAAAAGCTGATGAAGAGTTCACATTTTTCTTTGTATGATTTGACGAATGAGCTGTCATCTTGCATTGGAAACTTGTCCGTATTTCAGCCCATTTTTTCCTGGACAACTCAGCACAGCTGATGGCCTTTATAGTTATATTCCTTTTTCAAACAATGTTGATGGCAAAAAGTTGCTCACCATTTCGATTGATGCTCCGTTAGGGGGAATAATGAACGACTAGAGAGGAATTTGCAGATTGGACTCTTCAAACACATCGGACTTATAAGCGAAGTTGGGGACACGGAAGTATTCGCTACTCCTTTGGATTTAATAAGGTATTTACTCGTACAGTAGCAATTTCGATGGTCTTTTTGTACTGCATTAAACTTATCAATTATGTGCTATAATATTTAATATATTATAATATAAAATAACGTTTAACATCATGTAATGCTATTATAATATTATTACGTAACTCGCAATGAATTTTGAAATAAGTTGGTAGAGGGGAATGTCAGAGTCGCATACTCTTCGCAGAGGATTCAACACATAAATATAGCTACAAATATGTACAAACACTTTCAAATACCGAACTGATTGTGAGAATCGCACGAACCCAACCACTAAAATGTTTCGCCATTTTGGACTATTAATGGCAAGGGATATCTTTTATTGATGTCCGGACACTCATCACGGCTTCTTGGAGCCGGCAGACGCTTCTTGTCACTCTCACGTTCCGTTTCTGGAGCCTGGCAAATGGCGAATGGCCGTCAAAGATGATACGATACTGTTTTCAACTTTCGGACGACAAGGCCACCGAGCTGAGGAAAAATCAAGAGATATGTGCCAGTGGGAATGGGAATGGGTCCGTGAGGAGGAAAAGAGTTTTGTCGTGACGTACGTTTGTTTGAAAAATGCACGGGACATTACCAGGAGCTTCTGCTGCTCGGATCCGTGATATATGACGACGTGGACGGGGGTGGGTGGTGCTCCGACTGCAGGCGCCAGCTGCTCCATCACACCGTTGGCTCCGTCCTTGGGGAGGAAAGGACTTTGCTTTCGTCATCTTTCGGGGTCCTGACTGACCGTCAGCCCTGTCTCGACGTTCTGCTAATGGCTCCGGTCCATTATCTCGTCATGTTTGTTACGAAATTTAATTACTCTTATTTATTTTTCACTGCCCGTTCTCATCCGCATCCGCATCCGCATCCGCATTCGCGTCCTTGCCCTGCTCCGGTTTATGATTTTCAGCTCGGTCAAAAAATGCGAAAGCAAATATTAAACGTGAAAAAAATGAAATTAAAAATACTTTTTGCATAAAGCGTCCTTACGGCATTTCCCTGCGCCCTTTCCTTTCTGTGGTCCCCTGCTTTACCATCGTCTAAAGTTTCGTCACTTGACCTCTCAATAAAAGCCGTAATTTTTTTCTATTGCCTGGGGCCAGAGGATCCGGGGATGGGTGTTTTGGAAAAAATCGAATACAACGTTTCGGAAATTATATTTTTCATTGTTGACAAGTTGCCAGACAAGTCGTCAGACGGTTATATGGATTTTCAGCTTAAATGAAATAGAATCTCTTTAAATGTTCACACTTTCGCGTTATTTTTATAGGTGTTTCAGTTGCATTGATAAGGTCCACTTTAATATTCAAACATAGAAAGCCTTCAAAGCCCCTAAATATAGAAAGACTATCACTATGCGAGGAAGGACTGACTATCCTAAGAGGAATTGATAGCAAGTATGTTCTCAGATCCCTGAACATTGCTCTTCTTTAACTTGCAGCCGTCGAACAATCCTTTTGAAATTAAATGCCCCACGGATATGCTGACTAAGGAAACTGTTCCATTGACCGGCTATGGAAGATGGAATTCCTTCTGCTCTCCTGCAGCCCGTGCATGTCCATCAATGCTTTTGTCTTTCGGTTTTGTTTGCACACACCGCTTCTTGCACAAAATCCTTGCAACCCCGGTGGCAGCCTCTTAGACCTGCCACGCCCCCTATGCCAACGCAACCGCCCACGCCCACGCCCACGCCCACGCCAACTGGCATCCCTGGAGCTGTCAGTCAATGTGTCGTGTCACAGTGTCTCTCCATCTGTCTGTCACTTGCATGTCTGTATGTCTATTCTACGTGACACCAGGCGAGCGAATTTCAAACTGCTCCCGCCCCCCAACTTGCGAGCTTGCTAGATGCCAGCTTGCTTTCTTGCTTTCCTGCTTACTTGCTTGCTTTCCTGGCAGGACGTGGGCGGGGGAGCAGGGAGCCACGGTGAAGGATGTTCTGCAAGGGATGGATGGATTTTTGGATTCGGAACTTGCACTTGGATTACAAGTCTGATTTTGATGCGTGCATGTTTGTCCCGTTTTCAGTGCAATGGGGGAGGAGGCAATGCACTCGCAGGCGCACTGCTAAAAATCACTTAGCATTAATAAATTGAAAATACAAATATTTCGAACTGACTTAATGCGAATTTCTAACTATCTAACTAACTTAATTAGACATAGGCACACAAACACTTATATTTGGCATAGTCGTAGAATCTGGATGCTTCTACTTCAATTAAAGTTATTACGTTACTAAATTAATTGAGTGTAATAGGTATATTTTTCATCAGAATCAGTTGCCGAGTCAGTCTGGACATATAGTAGTAGTAGTAGTAGTAGTATAGTCTGGACATTTAGTAGTCCACTTACAGATTTTAGTGACGAATGATCGAATTAAAATTACTCTTAATCGGTAGTTAATATTGCGGATTACTATTTTAAAATTTAAGTAGCATTTGCGTCAAAATACCATATCTTTGTATATTTATATTGACTTTAGAATTGCTATGTGACCGGTATTTAATAGCCGATGTAAGCGTATATGGCGTTGTTCTTAGTTAACTACTCCTCTGAAGTCTTTTTAAAAACAAAAGCGTTACCCTTCAACTTTGTACACAACGAAGACATTTTACACACTGATTTCTTTATGAAAAACATACAAAGTCATAGGCCCTTTTATAAGCTTCCATATGTTTGATTGTTGCGATAAATTCACGCAAATTAAATTGCATTAGAAGAATATGTCCAGAAATGGTGCAAGGATACTTAAATGTATAAATGTATTGTATATTTTCTTAAATGTATTGTATATTTTCTTAAATGTATTGTATATTTTCTATACTTCGTTATTAAAATGTCAGATTTAGGCAAATACATATTGTACATAGGAAGCTCTTTCGTATGGAAAAGAATCTAGACTCCATTTATTTTCCTCCGTGTAGTGGCCCCAAAACCCTTCTCTATTATGGGTCAACCTCACACAAATACGGAGGCTGGAACGGTGTGGGAACGTTCAAGTTTTCTTATGCTTTGTCTTCGTGTTCTTTTATTATTTTATTCCCTGGCCTTGTTTTAATTCACAGCGTCTGCTGCCGCGTCATCCTTCTGACTCGACTTTGTCTTCGTGGCAGTATCCTTCTCCGTCTCCGTCTCCGGCAACATTGTCTCAGTCCGCATCCTTGGCAAGGATGTTCACTCACAGACACATGTGCCCGAGGAAAGAGGGAGCTGTAAGTGCAAGGCAGTGGCTCTTGTTGTTGGGTTGTAAGTGACATTCGCAATTTTCAAAACTATTGAATGAGTGACAAGTTCTGCAGACACGATTGAAACTGACAGTTAACTCGAGGCTCGGAAGGCAGTGACTTGCATTGAATACGGGCGTACTGTATGCGTCCTCAAATGTCTTAATGTGAAGCTCAAACGATCACTGAATTCGGATCACAGCTTTAATGGGGATGCATTTTGCCAGCTACACTTTCCTCTGTATTCATTTTAAACTAGATTTGTTGCCCCTAAAGCGTGGCAAGATATTTTTTGTCACCCGCTGCTCTGGGAATATTAGGTAATGTTAGATTCCGAATTTCATGATGGGCAATCGCGCATTTCGGGCCTTCACTGCCACCAATATGGATTCACCAATAAAATGTGCATTTTACAAAACCTTACTCGCCGTCCTGATGCAGCTGACAATAATGACGCTACCAACTCGATAAACTCGGTGACTCACTGGCCATTAACAATTTCATTTATTTTGTCACATCGAACGAGTGAGTTGGGCTTGGTCTGCCGGGGACATTCGACCCAGTCTGTCTGTCAATGTCAACATCAATGTCACTGCGTCCTGGACCAGACATTTTGACAAATAATTCAAACCGCATTTTATAATGAATTTCCCAACGACCTGGGAGGGATGCGCTGCCCAGAGGAGGGTGTGACTGCACCTGATAAGCCTTTCTCCATATTGAGCCAGACACTTGCGGGGAATTTATGCGGAATAAATTCCAAGGCACCAAACTGAAAAAACACAAACTGATAATTACTGACGACTGACGAGCGGGCTTTATTTTTAAATTCCGGTCTTAAGTGCCAAAAAGCGACGACTTGGCGTCACTCATACTGCCATCATACTCCCATAAAAAAAATGATTTTATGGGGCAGATGCTTGTGGTGACTTCGGAGTGCTGTGCGATCGTAAATTTATTCGGTCATGCCTGTATCAGATTGCCAAGTTGAAAATAAGTATCAGCTGCAAAGCTAGAAAACATTTTTCCAGTGCGGCACAATACACAAGGCAATTTTTAAGTGAAAAGACAAAAGGCCAGCATTTAACATGTTTGCCAGTGCAATACAATAAAATACAAAAACCGACGGGCAAACTAGTCGACCTATTTCGCAACGTGTATTCATGAAATCTGCGTTCGTTCATTAAGGCGTCTAAAAACTCAATATCCGCTGACAACTGCAGTTATATTGGAGCGCATCATGAACGTCAGTAACCATAAATACACCCAAAATACCCTAAAATTTTTAATTTGCCAAGCTCTTTTCGTAAATTAGAAAGTTGTGGTCGAGGATGACCCAAGCTACTCCAATACTAAGCTTCTAAGAAGGAGATAGCTTGGTGCTCCTCCTCGATCCTCTTGCGATCTTCGATGCGTGGCAAGATTAGTCCACCAATGGGAAATACGATGCATTTAAAGTTGTCATAGATGCGTAGGGCTTCGAAGTGAAAGCCGTTTTCAATTGCCACGTAGTTTTTCTGGGCCTTAAGCTGACTTGAAACTGGTGACACGTCCACGTTCGCGCAATTCAGAAAGAAATAGGATGAGCTGAGCGCCACTACGAGATCGTAGCATCCCGTGAGCGTTTCGTTCCAAATGGAGACGGATGCGAAGGCCAGTGATTCCCGTCGACATATGGCAATGGCCTCCTGGTTATTGCGGAATGTGTGAAATGTCACAACCCCAGTTGGGTAACTACCCAGCACATCGTGAGTACACTCGCAAACAAAAGTGGGCGAGGCCAGTGGGGGCGCCACCTCAGTAGTGCAGGCCCTAATTACGTTCAAGTTGGAGGTCTCGCATTTCTCCAGTGCTGTCAGATAACTAGGATGCTCGGCCACAATCTTACTCAGGGGGTGTAGCTTGGGCAGGATTCTCTCGACGATCTCCTCCCGGATTTTCTCCTCAACCAGAACCACAGCCACCGCATTGGAGGCAAAGGGATTTTGGGCCGACTCGATTAGGAAGTGCAGTGCACTGTTGATGTCACCTTCCTCAAAAATAATCATTAACTGGGGAGCTGAAGTGGCATCGTCAGCTTCCGATGCCATTTCGATGGCACTCTGATCAGGAGATCTGCCCTCCAGATTATGGACCATGTCGTAGGTTACCGGATGGTCCTGTGACGAGGACCCACTAGGCTCCGACAAGGATGGATGCTCGGAATCAACTGAGCGCGGAAAGTATTTAGTTGTGTCGAACATGGCGTATGCAAATTTTCACTTAGAAACCTGTAACGTAATGAATTTGTTTTTATATATTTTTAGATGAATATATTCGAAGGGCAAACACGATTGCATATTACACGAGTAGAACATATCTCACACATTTTCATATTTCAATTATTTTTATACAAAACCACGGATTCTAATATTACATTCAGCACCCAGCGGCGCAATGCCGTACACTCCGAATCCTGACTATCGGGATTTATCAAAAACAGTATAGTTCTACTGAGCAGTGTCCCTGCCATCCATTCGAAAAACCAATCCCAGTTCGTGGGAGTTCAAAAGGGCATAACCCACGGTGGCCTTTATTTGTTAATCGCTTAATTTATGATCAAATGCGACAGAAAAATTAAAATATCACAAACAGATACAAAACACCAAAGTATTTAGCCAGCGTCCAAACAGCAAACCAAAAATGCATTGGATTTGTTGAAATTAGCATTAATAATCATAAATATTTTGCCGAAATATTACACTTTTTTATTTTGCATTTTAAGCTACACCCCTTTTGACTTACAACAAAGAGCATACGATTATGGAATAGTAGGAGCGAGCAAGCGCGACAATTAAAGCCACACAAATATTTTTATGGATGGCTCATTGGCGCACTGAAAACCCACAGCAAAAAATGCATAGTAAATTTCCTAACGAGTTGAGGGACATACATACATGTGGACATCAAGTGCAGCAACAACAGGGCTACAAATATGCGAAGCGATAAATTTGCTAACGATGACCATTTACATATATCAAGAGTAATTATAATAAAATGCCGAAAATAAAAATAAAATTAATATAGAAAGCCGATTATAAAATCATGTTTATGCTAACAAACAGTTATCCACACACACTCATTCGCATTCGCTGTAGCAAACACAACTGTCAAAAATAGCAAATCCCATAAATCAACAATAAAATGTTGCCCAGGAAAAAAGGAATTGAAACACAAATAGAAAAACCTGCGTGATTTCGGATACAAACATAATGGCGAAAAGCAAAATTTGAATTATTTTGGTAGGCTTTTGTTTCTAGCTGTGAATATTTTGTCAATTTGCGTAGAATTGAGCTCAAAATGGTCGATGACATGATAAGGAAGCTAACTGGTATTTTATTTGGGGTAAGCGCCTAATTAGCAGCCAGTCTTAAAATTTGCAATGACACCTTTATCGACTTCTAGCTCATATTGGCCGTATTATGTCGCGTAACTGTACCCCTCACTCGGCGATTAAAAAATACTGAAAAAGCCATCAATGTAATTAACTGTTTTAATGCTCTGACAAGCACCGTTTCCATTACTTTATGCCTGTATTTGGTGAGCATTTATTTAGCTAACTTAAGTGGTCATTGGCTTGTTTATGGGGTAAGTACTTATACATAAGGCTTATACATAACTGCAAAAAATAATTAGCTTGTACCGCTGCAGATATTCGTCCTTCATTGGACGTACTTCGCAATGACAAAACAACTAGAAGCCATAAACATGAACTATAGTTCCTTCCTGGATAGCTTAACACTCAAGTGGCTGGCTCACTCCAATTTCAACGAGACAGATTGGCCTTCGCTTGAAAATGCCGTATGTTTTATATATTTTTACTCATTGGCCCTTTTAATGGATTTGCATTTCACAGATGCGTTGCTGTGGAGTGGAGGGTCCCCGTTCTTATATGGATTTTCTACAAGGTGTTCCAAGCCACTGCTATAATCCCGACCTAATCACTCCAGGTTGCAGTCACTTAGTTAAACACAATCTTAAGCCGATGCTGCAAATAAGTGTATTGTTGCTGAGACTAACCATTTTTGTGGAGCTGGTAATATTACTTATTTCCTCAGCAAAGCTTTTTAAGAAACTTGTTAGCTTGATCGGTGACAGGAAACGGAAAAGAATAATTATGCACTGTTTAAATTTCATTAAAAATACGTATTAAAAATATGGGCCTATTTTATACGAGACTAATACTATTACCCTATGCCCCACTATGTAACCAATCTTCAGTACTAAATACAGCTTCTTGTAATACGTAGTATTACTTATACTACTATTTTTTACTACTTTGGTACATAAAATATGCAGATGACAACTCCGAATGCAACAAAGAAATATATTGAAATATGCTGTCTTTTATTGCCGATGACAATTTGAATAAAATTAATATATAGTTTATCCTATTTTTAATTAATAAATGTCAAACATTTTGCGAGTATTGAATGTGAGTATTTAATTGTCTGATTTGTAATTTGTTTTTTCCCTGTTGTCTTTTTGCCAGCATTTCATGGAAAATTGGTTTTGTTATAATTCGTTCGGTGAGTACAAAAAAAGTTTTGAATGGAGTGGTAAAAGGGTAGCGGAAACACACTTTGGTCTCGTGCAGCGGAAACGGAAGTGAATATTAGAAGCCAAAATAAACTTTCGGGATGGGAAAACATTTCACATTAAGCAAAATGTACACATTTTTGACAATTCCATACAGTTATTATTGGTCTGAATATGTCCCTCTTTGCTATCCGAAATTGTAATTTATGGTCCTTTTTTGGTTTAAAAATGTATATAGATAATGTCAGGAAATCAATTGTGGGAAATTTAAGCAAAGTACACTTTTTTTATTATGGGTGGCTTAAAAATACTAAAAATGGTTATTCATTATCAACTCGTACAATAAAATGATAACATATTATATACATATCCAAAGGTAAAAATGGATTCAGTTTGAAAACATCAATTAATTGAAAATCTACTAGAAAGTGTAAAAGAACTGCTCACTGAAACTGCAGAAAGCATGCATTTTCCAGAGAAATAGACGCAGCGCAAGTTTGTTTTGAAAAGTTGCGATGCAGTATTAATACCGTTTCTTTCTTTTCCAAAAAGAAATCATAGAAAACCTTTTCCTAACGAAAAGAGACACTATGGTACCCTCCAAAATTTAGCACTAAGCTAAAGACGATGGAAGCAGCGAGTAGAATTTAAAAAAAAATCATTTGTTTGCATTTTATTACTTTTTTTCCAATTTCTACCGATATTCCAGAAAATGTTGAAATTTCTCGTTTGCACTTCCACTAGCTGAGTAAAGGGTATCTGATAGTCGGGGAAATTGCCTAAAGCATTCTATCTTGTCATAATCTTATATTATTGATTGCCCTTTAAAATATACTAATCAAAGACAAAACATTGCCCATGTTGGGACTCTTCGTTGAACAGCCAAAAAGTTGTGAATTTACCCAAGAATGTAATGAGAATAGGAGAACTTGAAAAACAACTTGAGAGCAACTGAACTAGATCACTGTTTCTAAATTAGAGAAACGAGCACAGAATTCCTAAGCCAAAAGCGAACACCTTGCCAGACCCCAAGCCATGTTGGGCATCACTTTCTACTCATGGTAGAAATAGTGAATAGTCAACAGTGTCATAGTCAATCATTAAACCCGTGAACGATCCAGCAAAACCCCAAACGGCTTCGGGTGTTGGGGAGATGGCTAGGAAATCAGTTTGATTGATGGCCGTTCCCGATTTGGCGACGAAAGGAGGACCACAGAGCTAAATTTAAAAATATACACAGCGTGTGCGATAATAATTTGGGGCCCAGGTCATAAATACATACTCGACGAAAATCCGAGCTGTGCGGATTGGGTGCTCGCAAATATTTTGTGGCTGGCAAGTGCCAAACACTGGCCATCGCAGACAGGCAGTCATCAGAGTGAGACTTATCATTTGCTCATAAAAATGTCAAAACTATCATGCTGACATTGACTGATGACGGCGACTTGAAAGGGAGGAGTGACATTCCATTGGGCTCCATATCATTGCCGGGCTGCCAATGTTAAATGCTTCGTCTCCTCGAATTGTCGCACATCGAGCTCGACCAGCCCTGCTATCCCGGCCATCCTTCAACACGCATCCTTGCATTGACTGATTCCATTTCATCCTTTCTCATCGCTGTATTTTTTACTCAGTGCCACTGCATTCACCCATCCGTCTATCAGTCAATCGACTCAGAGATGCTCCGGAGCCATCAGCATAACCATTACCGTCTCCTCCGTTTGGCATGATTCATGACTTCGATTGAATTTTGATTGACAATATCGCAAGCATTTAAAGTGTCTGTTTCCGCTTTCCGTGTTTTATGAATATTTTTCTCGACTCTGCTTGCAAGTGGCTTGACTTTTGGACGGCAGGGCTTAGATTTTAAAAATCATTTGTCCTTTGACAGATGAGCGATTGATTGACATTGTCAGCTTTGAATTCATGGCTATTCCAGAAGGAGTTATCGAGACATGCAATAGCCTTGAGGTGTTTTAGTTGAATATAAAAGGCTTATTGCAGAGAATGAACTATCCAGTCAACTTTGGAACACTGCGTTTCTACACTTTACCCATGTACCCAACCAATCGACCTGATTTTGTAATGCTACCAGAAAATAATAGAGGTCGTTTAAATTTATAACCTCTAATATGTGTCATTCTCTGCTTGGTATCGATTACAATACCCAGTATAAGCACCCACACATTGAGCATGGACGCCCACATTAATTAGCGATAAGATCACTTTCAGTTCGCTTCATTTTGACATTGATGGAATTTATTTATGAGCCGCGCTTTTTTGAACGTCCACACCTCACTAGCTTATTTATGACCGTTAACAATTCGAACCAAATCAGAGCGATTTGAGTGATTACCGGCTAGACCAATTTGAGATTTATGCTCCGCAACGGACTGAATTTCGTCGTGCCAACTGGAAATCTAATCGATACGGAGTGTGGTGTTTATAACTTTCGAAACAACTGGGGTTTTAAAAACAAATACTTTGTTTTATTACGGCTGTCCATATAAAATGTAATTCCAATCATACTCGTCTTGCACTTTCATGCAAGTAATCGGGCTTAAGAATCGATTCGTCGACATGCTGGAACTCCGGCTTAAACAATTGAATTAACCACACAAAAATGAACTATCATTCTCTATAATAATAGATAACATTAGCATTAAAACCAATATTAAGGCAATAATAATCAATATATTACTATTTAAATTTGATCTATGTTTACCTATCATGTCGAAAACGCAAAACTTACACTTGTATTTATTGCTTCCATTGATTCCTAAATAAAATAAGAGGAAGATAAGGAATCATCCTTATAAGAAAACTGTATACACACTGTACCGTGGTGTATATATTCAATGTCAAGCATCTAGTATATTACAACTGGATGAATATTTTAAAATGTTGTGGGTAAAATTGGTTAAATGGACGGGAATTATAGGTGAACAATATTATTGAACAACCCAATAGGGTATTTTTCGTCTCTTAGCAAAAATGCGCTACATGTTACTAATAACACAAAGTACCCAAGTATTGAGAGAATGTCCATACGAAAAGAGTAATCAAATTTCTTTTACCGAGCTCGAATTAAAAACTGGGGTTCGGTTCTGGTTCCTTCATGAAATAAAAAACCGCACCGGTTTTGGTTCTGCTCCTTTTACAGCCCTGGTTTAGGAAATCACCTGTTGTATCAATATTGGCGGCATATTTTGCAATTTATTGGCTGAGAAACGGGTATCTGCTAGTCGACGCATTTCTACAAAAGGCACTAGTTCTTTTTTTATACACTGCCGAATTTCACCGATTGGTATACAATTTAATCTGTGAGCCTAAATTGTTCTAGTGTAAATCAGTTTAAGATTTGAGCGTACCAACTGCGTTGGCACCAACCATGCAGGATTTCAATTTAACAATAAAAAAGCCAATTATCCGCTGCAGCCCGGGCGAAAATATTTATATAAAGCAAATGGAACAGTCACGCACTCTCCGCCAAGAGGCTGAGGTGTGGAGGTGATCACGTCCAGTGGACGGAACATTTCAATTTACCCATTGTGCTAGTCACCTCGTGTGCAACCTGAGGCCTGCCAACAATCGCGAACAATCAATGGGAAAGCGTTCATTTTAGGACATTTTGCGGTAATTGAAAGCGACTTGTCATCCAAATGGTTTTTAATTATTTTTTTAAATTTATAACTCCCGTGAACGCCGTTCCAGGTCAGCACGGGTATAGAAGCTTTACTCCCAGCAAATAAATTGCAAATTATTACGGATTTTGGTTGCGATGTGGCATTTAAATATATTTTCATTTTAATTCCATTGCACGTCGCTCATCGAAGCAGCCTCTGTGGAACCACTGGCTCTTCAAACAAACCGACATTTTGACGCAAATTATCCGCTGTGGGCCCAAGGGCTATGGACCATTGTCTTTGGGCTTACTGTTTGATTAATGAAATTTATTTCCATCCTTTTTTTAAATTCAATGACACCGCACGTGAGTACTCAGACCTTAAACTATAGTTCTATTAAAATACGAATATAGAAGCAGCATGAACCTTGACAAAACTTCCCTTACAGGTATCAAATTCACACGTTAAGTTTATAAAAGGATTCATACCTATTCTCAGTTTTAGGGCAGCAAACAAAAGGAATTCGCAACGAAAGTTTTCAAAAATACACTATAGGCCCACTAATAGAAATATACCCATAAATGGTGAAACCTTTCGTTTATTTCGCATACATTTGAAAACATTTTACTAGACTGGTGGTATTGTGGTTTCCAGCTCGGAAATGCCAATGTGTGACTATATTTTGGATGAGTCGACCAAATACACCTCTCAAACGCACAAGCAAAATAATTTCAGGCCCGGATCGCCGACGCAGTGGGACTGCCCTAGGTAATGGTTGACCCGACTAATGGGACTGGTCAACAGAAGAACGTCAGAGAGCCGAACGGTGGCCTCGAAAACTCCACTCCCCGGAGTCGTCCGCACCCGCAGCCTCAACTCGTAGACGAAGGACTCGTCGCCGAGGTCCAAGAAGTAGGCCAGTAGAACCATTTCGAGCTTCAGCTGGCGGCACTGTCCGAAGGGCTTGATTAGCTGGTTGATGGACTCCACCAAAAAGCGACTGCTTCGAAGGACTAGTCCGTCGTCCGTGGGAATTTCGGTGAGTTCGCGGCAAAAGCAGAAGAGGGGAGGAATGTGAGCCAACTCGCAGGTCCTGTGGTCAGGAACCGGGAGAAAGAGGCTGATGCCCCTGGGCAACTTATGTGCGGGTTGCGACTGGAGCCTCTTCATGCCGACCTCTATGTTGGCGTTCTTCAGTTGACCGAGAACTAAAACATCCGCCAGGGTCTCGCGCAGATCGTACGGAGTGATCAGGCTATGTGCGTTGCCTTCAAGATTCCCCACTGCCAGGGGGTATTTGCGCTTTAGCCATTCCGGGTATATTGCCACCATTAAGGGCTGTGATTCTTCCTTCATGCCCTGAAGGCTCATGCGGTATTCTCCAGCTCGCAGGCCGTGGTCGGACATCAGAAACAGCAGGGTGTTGTTTAGAATATCCGCGTCCACCAATTTCTTCAAAAGCATCATATAGGAGAGATCCAGGTGCGAAGCGTATTCGTAGTACTCTTCGACACCCTGCGACTGCCAGAAAAAAGAAAAAAAGAGCATTCCTTGCATATAGGGTACCAGCTGGAGGATGAAGTGCCTGAGAACCTCTTGGAATTTGCGTCCTGCCGTGCAGTGGATCCTCTCCTTCAGGTCAATGCTATAACGCGTGTGATTATCCATCTCGACAAGTACAGGAGTCAAATCAAAATCGACTTTATTTTTGGGCAGCTCTTCGTCCCCGTTCCTTCCGGAGAGGATCCCTTTGGCGTTATCCTCGCCATAGGCAGTGCTGTAGCCTTGCATCTTGAAGCCTTCCCACAAAGAGAATTTCTCGTCGGATAAAAAGTCTGATACCGCTACTCGCCGGCTTTTGCCACCCAGAAACGGCACCAAATTGGCATTTGCATCCAAGCCCACTCGACTATAGCCTAAGAACATCGTGTGCGGGTGATTTTCTAAAAAGGACTGTACAAGGGGAAAATATCGCACAAAATGCATGTGCGATACTGAGTCAATGCCCAACACCATCACTGACAATTTTTCAGGACTCTCTGTCGGCTTCAGTTTGCGATCAGGCGGAGGCAAAAAATAATGCACGTCGTGGTATTTGGTTTCATTGAACTTGTCCGAGCACCTAATTCGAACTATTTGCTCTCCTGTGCCGATCTTAATTTTTCTGTTCGCGCCACTTTTCAGATCAAATCGTCCATCCGTTGTGTACCGCCCTGAGTGGATGCGGGTGTATCTAGATTTCAGCCAATACCTACAATTCAAGTCCTCCGAAATCTTGTTGGCCTCCAGAAAATTGCTACCGTCCTGAGTTACCGCAGTTAGTAGTTGAGGCATGCGACACCGCAACTTGTTAATCGGCTCAATCGCACAGCAAAACGCCGCCGGATTCCTTGGGCCACTTACATGACACACGGATGTGTTGACAAAGACAATTTCCTCGGGTGCAGCCACTAGATCCTTCCTCTCAAACCACTCAGATAGGGGCAGGAGCCCAAGGTAAAGCGTGCAAAATAATCCAATCAGGATCATGGACACTTTTATTCGCAACATCAACCGTGCCATTTCTTCGGGTTTGTTACGATCCGGATAGGGACGTTTGATTGATAAATATCGATTGACAAAAAGACGTTAGTTTTCAGGCCTGCTGTAGCCGTCACTTTCCGGACAGGAAACCGCGTGTAAACTATTAAAAAAATAATTAAATTAGCTTAGTAGTTTAGTATTAGTGTGGTAAATAATTAAAATCCTCAGAGCACTTAATTAACAATGTCGAACTCGCACCAAAGAGGAAATGTTTTAAAAATTCCCTACATGAGCTCTGCAGGAGAAACTAATTAAACTGGCTAAAAATGATTAGAAAACATGGAATTGAATAAATACACAAAGAATAAAAACTCAAATTGCAGGCAATCGCTGATCCCGCATATCGATAGTGCTTGAAATGAAAAGGGGGAAATAAAATAAAGCCACTAATAAATAAGAAAAACCAAATACAATTTCAAAATAATTTTTGCCATTGTTTTAAATAAATAATGTGCACAACTGTACTGCCGAACATTTTTGGCTCGGCTTAGCCATGCAAATTATAAAATCTAATCACCTGTGCTTAAAATGTAATGAACGCAATAATTTTAGCGGATTTGTTTTCACATATCATTGGTAGTGGGGTGAAACTTGGAGGGAAAAGGTGTTCGGGTCGTTTGCCGTAATTGGCGACAGGCGCTTAATGCGCCGCGGGATGTAAAAAACACCAACAAAAGGCATAAAAACTAAACAACATTTTCAAAAAACAAATAAAAAGGATTTGTATCTATCGACGTCCGAAACAAAACAACAGAGATTATGGAAAGCATAACAAAAGAGTTTAATTTCTCATTTTTATTTATCATCGTATGCAAATAGGCAGTTTACAAATACCAGCAACCAAATATTTGAATAGTTTGAATAAAAATCGAGCAATTTATTTAACAAATTATCCATTTTAGCGCTGTTCGCTTTGTTTTGTCAAATGAGGTTAATTTGTGTTTAACCTGACTTGTGCTGGTCTCTGCCTCTTTCTGCGGTCAAGTGTGGGCAAACGCAGTTTGCTGGCTTTCCGACCCGTTAACAGTGTGGGCAAATGCAGTTAGAAGCGTCAACGTGGCGGAATTAAACAAATTGCTGGTCATATATGTACGTCTTTCTCGAAATAACAGCCAGAAAACGCCTGTTTCCCAGATTGTGAGCGTCACCTACCGTCGGTTACAATTATTGCTCACGACTCTCTGACGTCATTGACCGTGGTGCCAATTGAAATCTCAATTTATCGAAAACTTCTAAACCACGGATAATTCAGACAATTATGGTGTTTCTCTTGTTGGGGCTAAAGCACCATTTTTAACTGAAAATAAAAACCGATATTACACCGATATACTTATAATACATAATACATACATATAATACATAAATTGTCGCAAATGCGTAACTAATACAATAAAAAATGTACCAGCATCAATCAAATTACCAAAAAAAGTGTTTAAAAGTGTTTAAACTGTGCCTCGAATTTGATTGTCAGAAGTAACGCACGGTCTACTTATTTCTGCTTACTAGAAAGTAAGTATTCAAATAATTATTTGTTGTTCTTTTATATTTGTTACCTTACCTCATATTCCATTTTAAGTAATTCCGTTAATACTTTAAACATTTAAAATATAATTCATATAAACCCAATAAAATATTGTATGCTTAGAGTTAACCACTTCAACTTTGATCAAAATTGTCGCTCATTTCAGTGGCATATATATTACATAACTACCTGGGCTTATTTGAGCATTCCAATTCACATATATGTAAATACATAAGTCCAATACAGGATAATTGCAGTGGACATGCCAAAAAGCACACCACGGATTGTTTTGTGAAAAAGGGCGACGGGCTGGACTGGACTGGTTGGTGATGGTGATGGTGATGGTGCGTTGACGTTGTCATCAAAATAAAAATTAATTATGCATTCTATGCGCTGCATTTGAATTGCTTTTGTTGTTTATTACTGTCATTCCCATTTTGAGTGCGTTTGTTGCGGCGGCGTCGTAGTTGTTGTTGCTTTGTATCAGGCTTTGTTGGTCTGTTTGTTGTGCGGGATTAATGTGGCATTAAAGCACCGCGCATACTTTTTAGCATTTGGATCCGATAACTGCGGGGCAAATAAATTACAAATATAATAATTAAGCAGCATTATTTTTGACAAAACAAATGCACACACAGTGCCACGTCGCGTACCACCTCAAAAATGGTGGCAAATCGGGACTGACGACTATCGTGTAGGGCCGTAGTTCCACCCCTTGGCGGTAGAGGGCGACGGCGCTAGTTTAGGCGTGCTGCGCGTTGTTATACTAAAATGCATTTGTGCATAGGAATTAATTACGCATAATGACAATTTGATAAAATTGAAAAATTACATTTTATTTAAATTGATTTATTGTAATTAAAAATTCTATAATGGCTCCCAGAGTCCGAGTTCGCGGTCCATCCCAGAAATGCGTTTGTGAACAATGCAAATTTAATTTATCGGCATTGAACATTGTTGTTGGATGAGTGTGTAACATTTACTGGTATTTACTTTACGTGTATTCAAAGTGTATTACGTGTAGCACAAGTGCACTGAAAAGTTCTTGAACAAGAAAATAGTTCTTACGTTGCTAATCTTATTTATATACGCGTATGTATGTATATACACACATACGCACAAAAATATATATATATCGTGGTAAGTAAAGGGAAAACCAGAGCTCATTAAAAATCTTAAGCTAATTCAATAAATAATTCCCTGGGTTCCAACCCGGGATTGTCCTCTTGCATGGAAATTTTTATACCCCTTAGTCGTGGAGCAAAGGGTATAATGATTCGTTGAAGAGTAGGTTACAGGTAGAAGGAAGCGTTTCCGACCTAATAAAGTATACATATTCTTGATCAGGATCAATAGCCGAGTCGATCTGGTATGAACGTCGAGATCTGAGGAAATATAAAGGTTAAGACATGCAGATTGCAGACATATAGACATATAGGCGCAAGTTTCCTGATCCTGCCACGCCCACCCTAACGCCAACAAACCACTTAAAACTGTCACGCCCACACTTTTGAAAAATGTGTTCAAATTGTATTTTATTCTTTGTCTATCCAAGTTCCATTTAGTTCCAAGTTCCACAAGCCACACAAAACTCCCAAGCACACACTTTTACAAATTTTTCAAATTATTTTTCATTCTATTATCTTTGTGCCAAATTCTATCGATATGCCCACTCGCTGAGTAACGGGTATCTTATAGTCAAGAAACCCGACAATAGCGTTATCTATTTTCCTAATTTAAAGTCGAAAATTGCCTAACCACTAGCAAACGCATAATCTTATTAATGTATATTCGATTTGAAAACTTTAAAGGCAGATATCAGCTATGATAATATTGCCATTTTTCTTAGACTTGCATTAGGGTATTAAAATAAATTAGTTTTTGACGAAATCAACTAAAAACCAATCGTTGTCTCAAGAGGTTTGGTAGTAACAGAACTTCAAACAAATCCTTGAAAAAACTGGTGTTAGAATTTAATAAAAGTAGAACACATAAGATAGTTTTTCTTTAAACCATTGTGATAAGCAGACTTTTTCATTTGTGCCTTTAGACTTATTTTCGCCTTGGTTTCCCATCTTTAGTTGATCACAAATTAACTTCTCGTCCTTATTATCCTCGACATAGACGATGGCCGTCTCTGTGGTTTTATTGTCAGTGGGATTGCCATTACACTCTGAGCACTGCTCCCGAAATTCAGTGACGGAATTTTCGGTAACGTGGTTCTCAGCCCTGACTTTGACGCGAATATCACCGCCATATCCAATTTTTTGGCCATCGTAGCTCAGCGCGATTTGGGAATCCTCCATGCTGAAGTACCTCAGGTACATGCGATTAGTTTTCGTCAAGCTTTGGGCAACAATGCCACCGATATCGTGAAAGAAGCGGTAGACCATGTAAGCCTTGTCCAACTGATAGTCGCTCACGGATATCCAAAAAGTGTTCCTGGGCTCTTCGTCATACTTCTTTGTATAATCCGGAATGGTATGATCTGAATTAATTCCAATAACTTGATGGAACGCCTTCCGCGACAGAGCATCGATGATGGGTTCTCCAAGACATGTTGGTAAGCAACGGTCTTCTGAGTGCCGTGAAAAATAGGCCCCTGCGTGCTCCGTATTTTCGCCTTTCCTGTTCATTTCTTTATTTTTAATTTCTTTATTCTATTTAATCTGACAATTTTTTTTTTAGTATTTTAGCATTTGAAGTCATGTTCAATTTTGACAAGAGATAAGGAGTGGCATTGCCTTGATAATGTGATTACCTACACAGAAGGAGAAAATAAATACAAAATGTTAACAGCTTTACGATGTAACAGGTAGAAAGAAGCGTTTCCAACTATAAAAAGCATACAAATTCATGATTAGGATCAAAAGCCGAGTCGATATGGCCATGTCCGTCTGTCCGTCCGTATGAAGGCCGAGATCTCAGGAACTATAGAAGCTAGAAAGTTGAGATAAGTTTCCAGAGATATAGAGGCAGTTAAATGCTGTTGCCACGCCCACGAAAAACTTTCACACTTTTTAAATAGTTTTAAAATTTTGTCATGTTTTTATTTTTTTTAAATTTCTACCGAAGAAGTGTTGAAACTTATCGTTCGCACTTTCACTAGCTGTGTAACGGATATCTGATAGTCAGGGAACTCGACTAAAGCATTCTATCTTGTTTTTTGTCAAATCGATTGAAATAGGCGATAAAAATATTAAAATACAAAGTGTGGGCATGGCAGTATTGAGCGGTTTTCGGGCGTCAGAAAAGGCGTTGCTAAAATGTTTTTGGCATTCCCATAAAAATGACTAATGATGACTAATAAAAAATATGCATACAAAAATTTAAAAAATTTTTTCAAAAGTTTGGGCGTGACAGTTTTGGGCAGTAGATTTGGCAAAAAGTAGATTTGGGTGGCAAAAAGATTTTGGGAAAATCGGTAGAAATTTACAAGACTAATAAAAAATATCAAAACATTTTTCAAAAGTGTAGGCGTGTCAGTTTTGGGCGGTTTGTAGGCGTTGGAGCTGGCAACGTTCTGAAATAACCTGAATAAGAATATATATACTTTATATGGTCGGTACAGAGTTTTACATATAACTTGTAAATTAATAATTTTTAAATACCCTCTTACATATGAACATATCTTTTTTAAAAATGATTAAAAGACAAAAAAAATTAAAAACAAGAGAGGACGCTATAGTCGACTTTCTGGTCTATCAGATAAACATTACTCACCTGGCATACCCTTTCACTCTACGAGTGAGGGGTATCAATTTTGGCCGCTTTTTGTGGCTTGGGGGTCTACTGAAACAAACTTGCGCTGCGATACGCCTCTTCAATCTCCATTCTTGGTATCCAGTTTCGATCTTTAATAGTTCCCGAGATCTCTGCGCCCGAACGAACAGAGGATAGACGGCTTGTAATCCTGACCTAGAATATATTCACTTTATCGGGTAGGAAACGCTTTCTTCTACCTGTTACCTACTTTTCAACGAATCTCCTCAGAACGAAGATGAATTTACACATAACCAATTCAGATGGGCAAGCCCATCCAGAATTTTATTTATAAAATGTGTTTTTCGATTTCTGAGGAAATATATGATTTAGTTTGCCCCTTGACCCCACCATCCGAGTCACAAAAGCCGAACAACATCAAACGGTCGGCGGACCCCGAACAGACGGCTTTGCTTTATTTACGCATAATTTCGTGCAATTTATGGGCTAGGTACTCCTCCATACACATAAATATCTCAGCTCCAGAGCGCAGGGGGATCCGAATCAAGGCGAGTTCAAAGCGTTTTGCAGGCCAAGAGTCCATAAAATATTAAAAATTAGCTGATACAAATACATATAAGTTATACTTGTAGGCGCCAATTGCTGTGTGGTGCGTGGAGTGCTTGAGATTGTGATTGCGTGATTGCGGCTTCGGCAGCAGTGGTTGCCACCCACAATGAGCAACAGAAAGGCCGACACGGAAGTGTCTTTCACCTAGGCCCATTGTGGGCCATTAGCCGGATCGGAGATTAAAGGCGGCTGCTTCCGAGGCCAGGTCAAAGGAACTTCAAACGGCGGAACGGTGCCATTGCTGATTGGTTCCCATCATAATTCTAGCAATCGAACGAGTTCCTAATTTGTTTGTTTGTTTGCCTGTAGTGGCGGCGGCATCCCTTTGAACCGGCGGAGTCTACCGAGCTCAGGTGCGATCTTATGAATCTGCGTGCCCATAGTACGCAGTACTGTACTGCCCTTCCCGCTCTTATAATCCTCGATGCCTGCGAGGGCATTCCCAAGGTGTTAATCATCCGCGAACCGCGAAGTGCAATCTCGGAAACGCTCCAGATCAAAGGCTTATCTCAATCTTGACCCCATAAAATGCAATGAGCTATTCCCTAATGAACTGTGATCTACCTGTTGGCCTAATGATAAAATATTTTGGAACGAAGCGTGCCGTTTGCACTTTCCTTATCAGGGGTCTGTTTGGTGTTGTGAAATCAAAGTGAAAACAAACAGGATATAAACAGGATACGAGAAAAATGTTAAAATTTATACAAGTTTTAAAATAACCATACCCCAGAATTGTGGGTTATCTGTTTGTAAAGCTTCTTATTTTTCCTTCTTCTCTCTAATACAGACAACCCCAACTAATATTTAGATCTACCTAAATCGTAGTCTCGTATATACATTGTAACTAATAGTACAGTCTATAATTAAAAATACTTGGACCAAGAAGTATAGAATTCTTTTTATATAGTAAGCATATAAAACTATATTCTCTTTTTCTCGTAGAGTAAAATGATATACTAGATTCGTTGAAAAGTATGTAACAGGCAGAAGGAAGCGTTTCCGACCTTTTATATGGTATATTATATAATACTCAACAGCCGAGTCGAACTGGCCATGTCTTTATGTCCGTATGAACGCATCGATCTCACGAACTACAAAAGCTAGAATGTTGAGATTCAGCATGCAGATCCCAGAAACATAGACGCAGCGCAAGGTTGTTGACCCTTGATTCCATATTATTATTTGTCTTTCCTATTTCTATTGATATGGTACAAAAAATGTTGGCCACGCCTACTAGCCGCCTATTACCCACGCTCTTGAACGTTTTGATCATTTCTTTTATTTGTTTTGCCACTAGCTGAGTAACGGGTATTTAATAGTCGTGGAACTCGAAAATACCATTCTCTCTTGGATGGAAATAATATATTTTAATTTATCAATTCTTTTCCATTTACATAAAACTAAAACTGTCAAAAATAGGATTGAGTTAATGGACAATTTTTAAAGTCCACTTAGTTTAAAGTCGAGTTGGAATATATCACATTAATAATAACAAATAATAATAACCGCTTTGCAAATATATTTTAAAGTTTATTTTTGCTAGTTCTAAAGATAATAACTGGACGGTTACTGTTTCTGGACGACACCATTAGTAATACCTATAGAAATGTTACATATTCGTCACTTCTTTTTCCTTTCTCTTTTCTTGCAAGCTTTATTAGTATCTATTAGAGTGGGATGTATCATGTAATTGAATTTCAGAAATCTGTTACTCAGCTAGTGTCAATACGTGGAAGAAGTTGCAAGTCTTTTTCGGCATATCGATAGGAACAAGAAAGACAAATACTAAAATGAAATTAAAATCAAACATTTTTCAAAGTGTGGGCGTGAACTTTACCCAAGTCTCTCATTGCCGTGCTTGCGCCTATGAAGTCTTATCTGCGGATCAAGTGCTTCCCCGTGCATCAAATTGGACAAGTTTTGTCTTTAACCAGCTGATCGTCCCCGACTCCAATTGTAATACATATCATAACCATCTGTACACGTGAATACGATTTCGGATTCCCCTGGCCCACAGATTTTCGTTGAACTGCGTTGCTTTGCAATCCCTACCGACACAAGCTACTGGGGTTTGATTATTGTGACTTGTGCGGGACGGGGTGCTGCGGAAGTCGTGCGTCGACGCCTCTACCGATACCGATGACGTCGTCGAAGAAGTGCCGGTAAATTCAGCACATGCAGCGCTGTTTGCAGGCGTGTGGTTTGTTTGCGTTTGTGTCTCTCCCAGTGAACGCTCTCTCGTGCTCGTGCAGCGCTGCTTCCAATCAGAAGGAGAGAGAGAGAGAGAGCAAAAGAGCGAAATCCACATTAGATATTTCTCTTTATTTCCCCTTTTGCAGAGACAGCTGCGGTTTCATTTCAGCCGTTCCTATCGCCCCGCTTTTCCCCTTAAACAGCAACATCGTTTGCGTGGCTCTCCCTCGTTCGCTCTTTTGATCTGTCTTGTCTTTCCCTTCTGTCAGGCAGCGGCGCACAACGCGGTCTCGCTCTCGCACCCAATAGAATTGGGCTAGATTAAGTTTTGCTTCTTTTTCCACCATTATTTGTTTGACTTTTTGCGCTTTCTTTGTTCTTGCCTTCGTGAAATGAGTGTGCGAGGGTTAATTGTTGTTGGTGCCAAAGTGAAGTGCAATGGAAAACGGGGAGGTGTATTGTCATTTAGAGTCCAGCTTAATTTTTGCAATCTTCAAGTTGACGGTTATTTCACAGTTCTCCCTTCTGCCTTCGTTGACCTTATGCTCTTATTCGTCCATTCGGCACTTACGCATGCATACATGTGCATGTGCATGTGCAATAGTTCATTTCAAGGTGAGAATAAAAAAGGAAATTGGGTGGATCAAGTAGTCCCAGAAAGTAAATCTATATCAGTAATAATATTTTATTTATACATTTTTATCAATATAAAAAGTGCTGTAAAATATATATTTTGGTGATTGAAAATTATAAGCAATTGAAAGCAATTGATGCTTAAGGAATAATGAGTTTGCCTTATTTTGGATTCCTAATTTCACAAAATGGGCACGACAAAGATCGAAATTGTGCAACTATGCAATTATAAAAATGAATCTGAAAAGGCAAGAAGCTAAAATATAGTTAAGGATTTATTTAAATCCATATGTTCAATAAAATATTTACCTTTAAAATGTAAACAATGTAAGCGCAAAACCAAATTAATAAACATTTAACGTTTCTTTACATAACCTTTAGTAACAAATATTATAGTTGGTAACAGAAGATTCTAATCGCGATCTCTCTACTCTTCTGTCTTTCAAATTTATGCAAGTTCCCAAAACCCTCGGGATTCCGATTCCATGCTGGTTTTGCTGGACAAGAGAAGGCATTCCTTACTCCGGAACGAGGTACTCTGCTAGGTGGACCAATTCCTGCCAATTTAGGAGCTGGGAAATATCCGATTGATTTTCAGGGTGACGAAGCGCGCTGAGACGTCTTTTACAAATTTCACATGACAGTTCTATTTGAATTGGGGAAAATATATTTTGAACTAAGCCCGTAATTGCAAAAATGCTCAGCCTGAGGAATGGAATCTTCGCGGGCAATCTTCTCGGCAGCGGCTCTTGCCTTCAGCGATTAGCTCCCTGCTCTTGTCGCTCTTCGCGAAAGCCTCCGGCGGGAAACTCCGCGAAGAACCCATTCAAGCAACTGAACGATGACTCGGAGGAGCAGAAACGCATGTCGGTCCTGATGGAGCTGGGGTGTCAATGTCCTCAGAAGTCGCACAGGGAGCGTTGGTTCTCCACCAACCAGCGCATTATTCTGTCGCTGGCCACGGCCCTTAATCGTCCGCCGGATTTGGTGTCCGACTTTTTGCACACACTGACCCTCCAGAACTTTGCAGCGATCCTTTATCCCGCCGAGACCGTGGGTCCCTCTTGTAGAGTTCCATATGTGAACTGCAGTGCCTGTGAGGATTTTATGAGAATTTTCGATACTCATGGGAACGTTAGGAGCCGCTTCAGCGAAGACTCCCTGCAGCTACTAATGCGCGCCGTGCAAACTGTTTTGAAGCAATCTGCACCCAGGGAGCTCAGTCCAATGGACGCAGGCTTCAGCAGCCCACGTGGGTCAATTAAAAGGGATTCCAGAGCGCGTAGAGCTGGCATCGATCGCGACTCCGTCGCTTTTCAAAACGGCAGGAGGCGATTGAGGAACTCGGAAGCGAAGGCCTCAGAGAAGAGAAGCCATCTTAACACCGGCCTGGAACGTCGCTCGACCGAAGATCCTGGATACGTTTTCGGGGCAAGTCTGGAATCCGCTGGCCTAGATGCCATGTACACGCCCGGAAATTGGGCGCTTGAGGATTCATTACCCTTAGAACGCACCAGGCGGCTCGCCAAAATGCTTTTCCAGGTAAATGATAAGACTTATCTGACGCGCGATACCGAGAAACTAATAACTGCCATCAAAGAGCTCAAATTGGATGGCACGGTCACCAATCCAAAACAGGCCCCAAGTCGTACCAGCATCGCCACCGAAATTGCCGATTCGTACTATGAAAGGGTGAAGGCTTCTGCATCGAAAGCCGTGCTCAAGAGCCGCTCGGCTCGCGGCTCGAGGAAGCGAAAGAAAGCAAGTGATGGTGAGGCAGTTCCTAGGCGGACCACGAAGCGAATGTACTATGGCGATCCGCTCCCGGTGCTCTTGCACGAACCGTTTAATCGGGAAAAGCCATGGACCTGGCTGCGCCGCCATCCCCAACAGATGCGCATGGATGGAAAGGGTCAGGTGACACAGGGAACTATCCGTCGCTACCGGCGCGACACCATAGAGCAGCTGATGCAGTCTGCCAAGGAGCGGTCATCGGTGATCACTGTGATTACCATGGGTGACGATAGCGCAGCTGCAAAGGCGCAGCCCATGTTTGGTCAGAAGGCATCCAGGAACTAGTCAGTGGCCCAGTGGCCCAGTGGCCATCCCCGACCGTGGATTCTTCAAATTGCTTGCTAACGAAAATAGTAGAACAAATTATGTGTGGATGTCAGCGGTCCATAAACTCTCATAGTCTATAAGTAATTAAATAATACAGATTTATAAAACTGCAATACTAAATAAGCATAAAACACATTTTTTCATTGCAACTTGGAAATGTCCATCAAGAATATCGAAATGATAATGATAATGGAGCATAGGTAATGAAATACGAACTAGGTGATGTTTAGATCGCAGTTCATCTTCAGTTAAGATCCCAAGTCTGACGTTAAAGCTTACCCATGCGATCGGTACGACCTTTACGATGGCGAACTTGAAAAGTTGTCGATAGTTTCTCTAGTTCATTTAATGCGCCATCAAATGGCACTGGAAATCTGCCTAAAGCTAATGCCACCGCAACTGTGCTGTTAAATCATTTTGATAATGTCACCCGAGGGGCAGAGGCCCCAAATAAAGAAGTCTCCTGCCTTTCGGGAGCTACGAGTATTATTTTTAGACCGCCCAGCCGTAGCGCTTCGTGGTATATTTTCGTGATTTGAGTTTTATGACGTGTAGTAATTTGTTGGCTCGTTAAGTTTCTTTAAAGGGCGGGGGCAGGGGAGAGAAGATTTGACGCGGAGCAAGCCGTTCGCTGCGTATCCAAATGATCTTGCATTGCGCCTGGCTCTCTGGCCAATAAAATTCCAAATTTTTACGACCAGCAAAGGGAAATCCAACCGAAATGCTTTTATTGCACCAGAAACACTCAATAAAAGCGAATTATTAGTGTTGGATTGCTGCTCTTTGTTTTTGTGTGCTGGCGCGCCTTCCCAATCTATTCCATATTTTTGGCTCGCTTTTTAAGCTTTTGTTGCTTCTTCGTTCCTTTTTTGGTTGAGGTGTAAATGCATTTTTATTACACTTTTAAAGCCGATAGCCGTTTTTAGTTGGGCTTTCTGTTCCCTCGTATTTGTCTGCATACTTACATACTCGTGCACATCTACTTGTGTGGTCCGTGTGGAGTCCTAAACTTGTGTTAAATGGTGGCGATCTGCTGTTTGTTTGCAGTTCTATTTACAATGGCACTTTTGTTGGGAGAATTAGTGCCTAGTTGGATTGTAATCACCAAAAAGTGGGGCCATCAAAAACATGCTTGAATGTTTGAAGAATAAATGTAGCAAATAAACTCTTGGGATGCTTTATTCAAATCAACTGGATACCCTATACGTACACACATACTGCTAAATACTTGGCGAGCTGCACCTATAAGTAACAAGTCTTTATTTGGGCGAAAACAAGGCCATGCTCGTACAATAAGCCATACTCCACTCCGCGGCCCAGAATGCGAACGAGTGTGTCGCCTGTCAGCCAGTGACATCATAATAGTATCATTGCCATCAACCGATTGCAGCGAGAAGCTGGCTCCACTCAAAAACTGTAGAAAAGGACGTCGAAAACAAGCCGAAAAGAGCGCCATAAATCAAAATGCGCCGCATGACGAGCGAGCAAGAAAAACAATTAGAAATAAGCGCAAAAACTAAACGGCCCCCACAGGCGGAGGATGGGGATGTGGGGCTGGATGTGCGCTATGAGCTCCATATGAGCCATATGCCGGGCATAAATAAACAATGCAGGACCAAACAAGGACAGCACCGACAACGACAACGACAACGACAACGACAACATTTCATCAACGCAAACGAGCGAAACGTTTATCAACTGCTCAAATGGCCATTAAACGTGTGTGTGTCCCGACATCAACGCCCCAAAACCGTAGGGCTGAGTGGGGGGAGCGGAGTAGCAGGACTATCTGCCAGGACATTCATCAAACGATAAATTGAGTGAATGACTTCATGATGGCGATGCAAAAGGGGCGCACTTCCTCACTTCCGGCCTCACGCACACCCCCAGCCCGGACAATTGGCCAGGACATGCTGCAGTTGCTGGCCCGGAGGCGGTGCGCTTGCCACGCCCCCTCGCACCATGGCGAAGGCCAGATGGGGCCCGGAGAAACTCCATTTTGAGCGACTGTCTGCTGTCTGCCGTCTGCCGTCTGCCTTAAATTGCCATCACATCCTGTTCGCTGGCCGGAGGACGACGGCTTGCCAATTGTTTCTCTGATTGGTATTCATCCAAGTACTATCCAGTAGCCGTCAGGACCTGTTATCCTTTCGGCTCCCGTTTTTGGACGTTTGGACGTTCTTGCTGCACTCTCGTCTTCGTCCTTGGGTCACATCCATCACTCGGCGCCTGACGTGACGTTAGTGTTTTAATGGACTCCACTTGTCTGCCTTGATCGCAGGACTCTGAAGTCCTCTGAAGTCCGCACTCCGCAGTCCAGTCACTCTCCCACATCCTTTGGCTGCATTGTTTGTCTACGTGTTGGCATTCGAGTCAGTCATTCGGTGTGAGGGTTTTTTATTGCAGTCCAGCTCGGATTCATTTGCATCTTTATTTGAGTCCGTTGCTTGCCTAGCATTCGTCTTTGAAGTTGATTTGATACACTTCGGAAATATTTTCTAGTATACTCGTACAAGTGCGAAGGCGTTCCTAAAAACTACGATAAATTAAATAAAAATTCAGAGACTCCCAGAATAGATCACAATAATAATACCGATCGACCCAGCTATATATGAAATAGATGCATATATTTTAGAGCGTAGAAATAGGTGACAAAAGTCCTGTAAATACTCTTCTAGTCAAATATTTCCTAATTAAAATTTTGGACTACAAAAAAACCATCTGTCAGGCGATATGAAATAAATAGATTTTCGGTTTGAGCTCCTTACCGGACAGGTCCTTACCCCACCTTCCAAACTTTGTTATATAACTATTTATAATTTATAATTTATATATTAAAATATTAAATATTAAAAATATTTATTGTATTTATACTTTAATATTTTTGTAGTGAAATAGGTGAAATATTAAATGCACACGTGATTATCCAGTGCTTACAAATTATGAATGTACGAACTTGCAAACCGGGATGTAGATTAAAATTCATTAATTCAAATTAATTATTTAAAATCACTAAGTAAAAATTAAAAACATTCAGAGCACTGATCTAATGCTTAGCTGGAGTGACTGTTCAAACAGATATCCCTCGTAAACACCTAATGACGAAATTCCTTGATAGAAACTAAATGAAATTTTGCAGTAAGGTACATATCCTAGTTTTTGCATCCACAGTTAGTCTACAAACTTAAAGATTCCAAATTTAATGATACGACAGTGGGACCATTCTGCGACTTAACTTTAAAATAATAAATCATAACGCAATGTACTTCGCTGCCGAAGCTGAGGATGACAAAGTGATTGATTCCGCTATAGAACTTGTTAAAATTCTCAAAGTTCCGTCCTCAAAATATAAAATGTTGTTCAGATAAAATTCTGTACGGGCTTGGTCCTTTTTAATAAATGTTTTTGTATTTATTTTCTTATTTTTATGTCTGATCCATTATTTTGTTGCTGACTGCTGGCTCAGCTATTTAATTTATTTAAGCCTTCAAATCATTTTACTTGTGAAAAAGCGAAAAAAATAATGTTTTTGTAATTATAGGTAGCCTAGTTTCACTGACAAGTGCTTAATTATCATTAAACTCCAATTTCACGATCTAAATGCCATACTTATCAAAAGTTTGTGAATTTCATGGACTTAGAGATTTTCAGACTAGAGCAGCGCTGTTTCTATATGATGTTAATGTATTAACACAAGAAAGTATTAATATCCATTAAAATATTTGCGAATCGAGGTACCATTAAGTAGTATTACTTCCAGCATTTGCTTTTTATACCCGTTACACGTAGAGTAAAAGGGTATACTGGATTCGTTGAAAAGTATGTAACAGGCAGAAGGAAATCTTTCCGACCACATAAAGTATATCTTTTTTTGCTTAGGAAGCATGCAGCTTCCAGAGAAATAGACGCAGCGGATGTTTTCTTCTAAATGTTGTCACTTCTACGCCCACAAAGTGCCAAAACTGTCACGCTCACAATTTTGAAAAATGTGATATTTTTTCGTTTTTGAATACATCTTGTAAATTTCTACAGATTTGCAAACTGTAACGCTCACTGTAACGCCCACAAACCGCACAAAACTCTCTTGCCCTCACTTTTATAAAAATTGTAATTTTATTATTTTTTCCCCAATTTCTACCGATATTCCAGACAATGCTGAAATTTCTCGTTCGCACTTCCACTAGCTGAGTAACGGGTATCTGATAGTCGGGGACCTCGACTATGGCATTCTCTTGTTTTAATTTGGGAATAGTATTAATGTCTTTACGCGTAAATGTAAATTCAATCTTTTCAATCTATTGTGGCTTTAATTGTTCTTCTTAGCATTTCTGTACAGGATAGTATCCTTTCCTAATTCGAGTTTATCCAAAATATTCCAATATGGCACTTATAATTTTTCTATAAACATACTAATGCACCAGGGTATGTCGTTCAATCCTCTTTGATTCTATCTTGTTTGGATTACGCTCCCAATTCTATGGACATTGCCGACAGAAGTTACCGTAGTAAGCGAGTGGACTAGGTGCTAGGAAGAAAACCCGATCGAGTGGCGGCTTGGAGCAGAACAAAAAGTCTTCCCAGCTTCATCAGCCGGAATCGCCTCTGAACGGCGCAGGAACGGAAGTACTGACAACAGTGTTGCACACTTAATGAGCTTACCAGCGATTGGAGGCGACTCCATCATCCAATATCGGCGACTTACGTCAGGCGACTTCCTGACATTAGCGAGACGAGGCGACGGGCTCCCAGCCGATTTTAATCGCTGCTAATATTAACTAATTGGCATACTTAGCCGCAGATAAGTGCGATGGGAGAGTGTGCGGCAGTGCGCCTGACAAGCTCTCCATCAAGATGCGACACGGCCTGAAATTATCTAATGAATTTTCTCATAATCCGAATCACAAGTGGCGATCGGGACGGGGCATCCGTTGCATCTGTTGGCATCGTCAGCCAAAAGAAAACTCTTGCTTGTGCTGTGTCGTTGGCTGTCATAATCCGATCATCAGGCAAATCCGTGGCCCAAGAGGCCCAAGGCCCAAGGCCCAGAGTATCGCAGAGTATCCCCAGAGGCAGGCGGTCCCGGAGAGAGGTTGGCACCCAAGATATGATCTGTGGGGTCGTCAGCACGATCTCCCCTCTTTTCCTCCATGCTGATCCGGTGATTCCGCGCGTTGATTTTCATTTCATTCTCGCTAATAATTCGCCTGACAGATATTCAGGCATAATTAGAGATTAATTGTTCTACTCATAATTGGTCTTGGCTTGATATTTTTGGACATTTGGCAGGAAGAAGACGAAAATTGCATCAACGTGGGGCTCTTGCCGTCACAAATACTAATGGATGGCAAAAGGGCTCAGAGTGACAGCGGCAGTTGTCCGTGCGGAATCGTTTTTGCATGTTTGCAAGTGGCAAGTGTTCTTTCTTGAAACACATTTATGAATATTGATTAATAGTGTCGTTTAGTCTGCAAAGAAAATCAATTTCACATGACAAAAGTAAAATTCTTTGCATTAAATTGAGCTTAACTTTAGTTAGTTTTATTTGCAAGCATTAATTGCATACTTTCAATTTCATGCAGGGACATTATCATATTGATTGTATTTGAACGTTTTCCTAAATTATTTAATTGCCTTACCAGCCTTAAAAAACAGGACATAACGCCATAGTCGACTTCCTCGACTATCAGATATTTCAAAATATTGTTGGCATGGCGATAGAAATTGTCAAGACCATTAATAAAACAAAACAAATCATAGCATTTTTTAAAGTTATGGGCGTTACGGTTTTAACCGGTTTGTGAAAATGTATCAAGACAAATAATTATACAACAAAATATACGCTAATTTTTTAAAAATGTGGGAATGGAAGTTTTAAGCGGTTTGTGGGCGTTACAATTTTTGAACGATAGAAATTTGCTTGACAAATGGTGAAACTGAAAAAAAAATTTCCAAAAGTGTTTTCGGCGGTATGTCGTTAAAATAGGGTTGTCAACGTTCTAAAAAAACTTTCACACCGCAGTCGTCACTAGAATCCGCATCTCATCTTTTATAGTCGCCGAGGAAATAATGGCTAATGAAGCTGGTGACCGGACAAAACCCGGACAAAAAAAACCTTAAAAAAGTGTTTAAAAAATCATCGACTTACATCTCATTTGTTTAAATCCAATGCTCCGTTCAAAGATATTCAAGATTTTGGTGATATTCTTTAATTAACATTTTTGAAGGTTTATTTGTCTGTCTGCAAAACAACACTTCATTTTAAAGTCCTCACACTTTTGATCCTCCTTTTTTGGGAAAATCGCTCTAATTTCCCCAATTTGCTACGCACGTAACTTTTGAACACCTGAGGCTATAGATTTGTGCTCTATGTATTACATTGTGTATGACCTTCTCTTCGTGTGCTTTTCTTGTTTCGGCTATTATTTTCCATAAAGTTGATGGCTGCCTCGTTTGTTTGACATTTCGCAGGACATGACCAATACGCAGGTCCCGCCAAGTGAAAGTAGTAGCATATTTTATTCCCCCTAATGACAGCGCGTAAAATGTCTCGAAGGAGCAAGGGCCGGTCAAACAGAAGCTAGAGCCATGACAAAATGGCCAGGCCAGGCAAAAGAAGGAGCACATAAAAAGTGAAATTTATGTTCTGGCTTTTCTTTGTTTTTACTCAAGTCGTTCATAGATTATACGGAATTATGACGAGCGCGTGTCTATCCATCGAGCAGGACAATGGACGAATGTCGCCATCAGTTGGGTGGACCCAAGACGACTTTCTTGTCCTGCTGAAATAGTTTTCATAAATTAAGTTTATTTCATTTGCGGAGCTCAGAACAAAACTCCTGCATTCGATTCTAGACAGTTACATATTTCTTTCCTAATTGTGCGACAGTTTTCCTTTGCCTGCTCGGCGAAATTTACGTAGATTAGAGCACTTTGCGTCGATTTGTAACGATTTGGCGTACAAAATGGTATTGCGAATCCATAAATATTTATATTTATGGCTTGGCGAATATTATGAATGGCTGCAAAACTTTTCTATACGCGCAAAATTGGGAATGGCCGGTCTGCATAGCAATCACGTTACGTATATCTGGATCGTCAGCAATTTCCGGTTTACTTACACCAAATTGGTATGATTGCGGACTTCTAGTTGGACTCAAGCAAAATATCGATATGGAGTAAAGATAAATTGTATAGCCTGACTATCAAGATTATAAACAGTTCTTATACTCGTTCGTTCAGTAAAAGGGTATGTAACAGGTAGAAAGAAGCCCTTCCTACCCTATTAAGCACAGGGTATCTACAGGGAATCTATTCGAGTCTATAGTTAAAGCTACATTGTTCAGATCAAGAATGCCCACTCTAAAGAGCACAAGCCGCCAAAAACTGTTAATCCTAAAAATGTTTTGAGCCTTTTTCATTTTACTATTGGTCTGCCAATTTATATCGATATGCCAAAAAGATATGCCACACGTTTGGATTTTATCTTATTTCACTATCTTAGCCGATTTCCATCAATATGTTAAAAGAATTTTGAAATTTCCTCCTCGCACTCCCACTAGCTGGGTAAGGGGTATCTAATAGCCGGGGAACTCGACTATAGCATTCCCTCTTGTTTTTCTAATGCAATGTTCAAAACTGGACTTGAGTAAGATATTTATTCATATACTGTATTGTTGTAATGTTAGATGGTCGTGGACAGGTTAAAAACAAATTTTCACAAACACGTAGAATAACGAAAATCCGAATTTATTATTACTTTCATAATTTTTTCTTCCATAGCTAGTTGGATTAGGCGACAGTCAACATCCTTGCTTTGTTACCAATCCCGTTCGCTTTTTTTAATAAAAACTGTTTCGCTTAAATCCCAAGACTGAAATCGTAAAAATGAATTTTTAATGCCTGGCATGGTTGGGTGGACCGAGGCGATAGATAGGAAAAGAACAGATTCACTCGGAAATGTTCACACAGATAGTGGAAGGTCGAAGGAGACAGATATTTGGCTTGGACAGGCCAACCATCATTTCAAAATAACGTATCGTAAATTTTCAAGTTAACATCAAAATTGTGAAAATTATGTACAATTCCCAGAAAGAGAAACGGGTGCAGACCGAAAACATTCATAACCAAATTTATTGCAAATAAGAAAAATGTCCGCCGTCCGATAGACGGAGACGGAATGAGAGTGAGACTGGGAAAGCTGGGAAAACTGGGAAAACCAACAGATAGACAGGAATGTGAGAGAGTTGAGTGGAAAACTTCAGAGCCAGGAGGACATGGCAGTCGAGCTGTGAACGTAGTAAAAGTGGCCACAGGACAACAAAAACAACGGCTCCTGTGCTCTGTAGTTTTCCCACTGGGTCCCTCCCTCTGTGGTCAGCAGAAAATGTGGAAAAATAGATGAAAAGGAAGGCATAAAAAACATAAATTCACTAAAAAAAACAACAAGAGCAAGAATGAGGAAAGACAAACATGCGCCGCAAGGATAATGGACAGTGGCATCGAAGGGGGTATAATTTAGCGAGACTGGAGTCGGCGTTTCAGGACATCGGGGGCTTCCATCCAAGCAAACATGTGCCGACCGTCCGAAGTCCAAAAGATCCACTCCAGAGTAACCGGGTTGGAATGTTTCAGAATCAACGGCGGTGGCTAGCTGGAATTGGCAAAAGAAATCGGGCGGGATACAGGTATACTTTTTGCACAGAAAGTTAAGGTAAAATGCATACCGCTATTTAATGGATCTCTTGTTTTTACACATAGATTCGGTTTGATTATTATACTCACATCGATTCTTGGCACTTAGTGCTAGGTGGCTGAATAGCTTGGATCAACTGGTTTTCTTGGCTTTTATTGATAACAGTTTTCAGGGCTTTAGTAAGTTCGGGGAGACGCAGATTTACCATTAGGACAGCTTTTGTTTTCGAGATTACTTTCGAGCGCCAATATGTAGGCGTAAGGGAGGGCTTGACCAGAATGCTTTTCTTATATTGACATTTGAATATCAAACTAATATTTATTAATAATATTTTATAAATAATATATATTATATATATATATTAGTATATATGTTATATATTATATATATTTAAACACTCTAATATTTTATATAAAGACAGATTATCGGACGGACACAGCTGGATCGACTGTTGAAATTATTTATGCTTTATGGGGACAGAAAAGCTTTGAGCTGCCAGTTGGATGGTGAGCAACAAATATAACATACCCTTTTACTTTGCGAGTGGGAAATACAAAACCCAAAATGAAATGTCAAATTATAGACCGTCAAGTTAATGAGCGTAGTTGGCATGTAAGGGGTAAGTAATGAAGTGTCGTGAAAGGCTCTCGATGTGACAAACAACGAATTGTTTTAGAACGAAAAAAATATGTTTGCAGACTTTCCAGCTGCGTCAAAAATTGTCAGCACTAAATAAATGACAGGCCTAACTGTCCTTCCAAACACCACAGTCCCAGTCCCAAATTGAGTCGCACATACCCCCTTTCGAGCCTCAGGCTACACATTCGAATAAGTCGTGGTAAATATGAGTTACATTCTGCTGCAGAAATTTGACACATGATATTTTGAAAATTGTCTGCCAGCAAGCAAACAAAAAGAAGAATTACCCGAGTGGAAATGGCTTTTGAATTGTGGATTTCTCGATCCATTTCTAATTAGAGACAGCTTTTTGGTAGACTTTGTGGTCCGATTTCGATTGTTTTATGCTGCAGTTATTTGGCAGTTGTCATTTTGACAGATTTTGTGACAAACTCAAATGTCGATGTAGATGCATATGTCGCGTTTATAAAAATAATATTTTCATATGCACTGGGCATCTTACTTACGACTCATTCCCTTCCGATTTTTCTTCCTTAGCTGTATTTTCATCTTTTTGACGAGCCAATTTGAGAGGAGTGCCGAGAATCCCATTTAACATGTTGTACCCCATTAAGAGAATTCATTTAGCCAAATTAATTAGCTTGTTGTTCTTAGCGTCAGCAATTACGAATGAGAGAAAAGAACGCTTCCATCATCATAAAATATTTGCCGCTGAGGCGTGAAAATTTATAAAAATTATACAAATATATTTGCGAATTTCGTTTAGCTACTTACTGCGTTTTTTTCGTCCGCGCTGCTATTAAATCATAATAAAAAATGATAATTGCGATTCTCACCCGACAAGCCGTAAATTAATGAAACGCATGCGAGTGAGACAAGTGTAAGTCGTGATTCAAATTGACGCGCCAACAATTAACATAACTCTTGGCCGAGAAGAAATGCCCAAGGAGTACGCCCACGTCACCGAATTTCCGCATTTTGGTCCGGGTTCGGGTTCGAGTTCGAGTTCGGGACCCGGGATCCGGGATCCGGGACCAACGGCATTCGTCAATATCTCTGTCCGCGCCTTCATAAATTGCACCCCAGTCTCCCAGTCCCCCAGTCAGTGGCATCCAGCAGCTGCATCATCATCACATTCCGGCCAAACGGTTCGAAGACATTTTCCGTTGACACCGCGGATTTGCTGCGCCGCAGGCCCCTCGCCGACCTGCGTGCGGTGCGTGGGTTGGTTCTTCTCTGTTGTGAAAGATCTCCGCTAAGGAGGAAAATATTTGGAAGATAAATAAACTAATAAATCATTATGTTAAATTGGCATGATATTTATTTTAGTGCCTTGGTTTTCGGCGCGCTTTCCGAAATTCAAATAGAATGGTAACATGTGTTATGTGGGAAGTGCTCTTGGCGTGTTCGACTGTCAGTGCGTTTTAAGTTTACATGAGCTTCGTTGGATGGACAGCTGATGGATGTGTAGATAGCTGACTGTAGATCGCGAACAACGTGGTGTTAACTGTATAAATGTCGACTTTGAAGCGAACCCAAGTACTTAGGTATCGCTATTTGGAACTATATTCTAATCTGGAACTATTTAAAAATAAATATACAAATTAATCAACAATCTTGCGATAACTGCACTGAAAATTAGGTTCAGGGGCTCATGAGGATAACTACGAGTTCATTTGTGTAGGCATGAGGTCAAGTTTAATAGTAAAATGCCGTGTGGCTGGTTCCACAGGATTTTTCGTTTCTACTTCAGTGATTTTCCCAAACGAGGCACATTCAAATAGACCGGCCATCGTCTGAAAATTGCGGTTTTTATGTGCTGAATTCTGGAGTTCATGTGGAAATGCCAAATTTAATGTTATACTTCAATAAAAACTTCGTGAAGCAGACGCCACTCAGCTTACCCAGCGGCAACATGTTGCAGGCATCGCAGCATGTGTATGGGGGCGCTTATATTTGAGCAACGTCCGCATTCCTGCATCGAACATAAATTTACAAAATATTAACAACGTGCAACAGCAACGAGATGCAACAACAGGAGCCATTTTTTTAATAATTGCAGCCAAGCGGCAAAAAAGATTTGCTACAAATGAAGAAATGAGGAATTGAAGAAATGAAGCCCATGAAATGAGGCATCATCACCGAGCCGGAATAAGGGAGCCTATAATAATTCAACCTCAGCCAGAGACAAGTGCTTGTCTTCTGGAAAGATCGGGGGAAACCCGACAAGGAGGCTTCCACGTCGCCGCCGTGGACTGGACCAATAAATAACAAGTGAAAAACAAATGGAAAATATTGAAAAGTGATCGATGCCTCCTATGCCGATGGTCTGTGTCTGCAGTGGGGTGGTGGGGGGTGGGGCCATGGGCGGTGGGGGCTGGGGGCTGGCAAGGGCGAGGCGTGAACAAAAGCGAACGGCCAGGCCCAGAGAAAACAAACGAAAGCAAGCTGTGCACTGCGATGCAAGCACAGTGGTGCCGAAACATCCTATAACCCACCACAAAATTGTGCCCACTGTCGTAGAAGAGCGATAGATACTTTTATTTTATGAAAATTATCTGAACATACCCTACTAGCGTGCGTATTGGGGCATTTTACCACTTTATAAGCTAGATTATAAAATTTAAGACAGTTTGTAAATAAAAAAAAAAGGAAAGGAAAAAAAAAAAAACCTAGATATATATTATGTATTTCTGGAATTAGTGGATTAGAACCTTGACATTAGGAATAGTATATAGTATATATGCCATTTTTACCCAGAAATATTTATACATTTTTTAACAGAGCACAGGGTTTCTGATTGTCAAAACAATAGACTAGAACTTAGTTCTTAGTTAGTTAATCGAAATCAGGAAAATATCGCTAGAGCCTCTATGATAGCATAGAGATACCATACAGAGATAGAGCCTGGACGAAATGGGATATATAGCGGCGCATATATACTGGTGCATATTTGAATGCTGATGAGCCTGTGTCAACGGACAGTGAAAGGCATTTTACATAATAAAACGTACACGAACAGATCGTTTTGGTTCGACTACAGATTGGTCATATGTATATGCTGCGGAGAAAATTTGAATAAATATCCAAACTGCTGTAAATCACAATCAAGTCAATCGAATGGGTTGAGCAAGACACCCACTATTTATAAAGTATCTCTTGGCGACTTGCCGCCTCTATTTCCATCGGATTTCGGCATATGTCGTCTTTTTGGGGCTGAAACAAAACTAAATCTTATTATATTTATCGCCGCGAGTCCGTCATAAATTTGTTATGTAGGACGCACATTATCAAATTGACCGATAAACATTTCATTCAGACAGCACAAAGCAAACTAAAAAACCGGTCCAAACACTTTCTTTAAATGGATGGCTTTGACAATTAGTTATTCATAGTATTTATTGATAAATCGTTCAGACGGTGGAACATATAAACGATGTGGATTAGACGTGGGACAGGCAGTTGCAGGAAATCTTTTCTCCTCAGATCCATAAATAATCGTCAAAAATATGTAGAACGCCAAAAAAACTTATAAATCCCGCGACAGATCTTTGGATCTTTTTTGCTGTCATCCTGTGCTTCGACGAACTTATTTGAAACTGATAAAAACAATCGTGACTAATAATCATGGTTTTCCGCCATGCTGTCCTCTCAATTTTTAAGCTAATTAGCTTAGTCCATCTAAAAGTCACTCAAGTAGGAGCTCCGTACTGCAAATGCAACCTGAGCTTCCCAGCCAATGTGACGTCGATCAGGATGTGACGTGAAAAAAGTCGGTCGATATATTGGAGATTGGAGATGGGTGGTAGAGGGTAGAGGGTATGGTATAGTGTGGTATGGGAGCCAGCACTTCTGATCTCAATCACAAGTGTAATCAAACCGACTGCGCGTGGTGATCTCACAATTTATTATCACGCATCACGACCAGAACAGCAAAACCTGACAGCCTGAGCTGCTAATGAATGATTGATGTGTGTTGCAATTGCAAAGGCACTCAAAAAAATAGTAATAAAATCTGCCAATGAAACATAAACTATATTATTAAAGGAAATCAAGTAAAACCTAAACATTGCTGATGGCTATTTGTTTTATTGGACTGTAGGTATCAGCCGTTTTGTGATTTTTCCTATATACATATGTGTACTTTTTGTCAGATGAAAATGAATGAATGCAAAAAGAAATGCTTAAATTATCTGGTTTGATATTTTCTACTTCTTTAATTATTTTTAACTATTTATTTTTAACTATTTTCTTCAATGGATAATGTCAATCTTATATTAAACATGTTTGGGATTCAAAGAAGGGACATATATGCGTTCATATCGCTGCATATTGTTTATAACGATATAAGGCATGCTTTGTTGAAACTCAGATTATTTTTTAATACTTGGCTGTAGTTTTAAATGTCATGCAAATGACAAATTTTCAGAGCCGTAACGACTGCTCCAAGTTTATTACTTTGTACTGAGGTGGAAAGGCTGTTAAACTAGGTATCGCTGATGAAGACCAAATTGCATAACCCTTACAAGTTTATAATCGAATACAGATAATACTTTGTAATTTATTAAAAATAAGTTTCCGTGCATTAAAGCATGCATAACAGCCCACGACTGCGATTTGTGTGCCTTGCACTTGCATTAATCATCATTGATTGATCACTGAACGTGGCTAAATTCTGGCATCTAGACTGCGTCTCGGTTTTTGCGGTAGCAGTCGAGAAAGAATTCGATATCAGTTGACTGACTGGCTGACTGAATGGTCGGGAGACTAATTAGTGCGACGAAAGCGGAAAGAGGGGTCCAGCTTATATAGCGTATAAAGCCAGCATTGGATCCGTCTTGATTGATGGCACCGCGAAATTCAAGAACACAGCTGCTGTCAAGTCATCGCGAAAAGGATTAGTTCGGCGCGATGCGATGTGAGCGGATGTGACGGGATCGGATCGGGATGCAAAGCGATCAAATGGTGCCGACACATCAGCTTCCAGCAAAAGTTGACACTGGCAAAGTTTGCGCTGCGGGTTTGATGGGTCAGGGGTTTTTGGAGAGACAGGGACCCAACGCCAACTCGATGAATATTCCATCAGCTGTCACAAAATATGTCACTGTCAGCCCTGATGAGATTTGCTCAGAATTCTCCGCTCTCCAGCAGATTCTTCTTAGTTTTTGGAGTGAAATTTGCCTGACACCACTCATTTGCTCTTTCCTGCTTTTCAGGAAGATTGACAGGGGAACGCTGCTAATCCAATTTAATTTGTATGTCAGTTCGTCTGTAAGACAGGACTCAGCTCCAGTTGAGTTGATCCGACTCCCTAACTCTCGGAAAAGAACTACCTCGACCGGGGAAGAAGATTCATGGGTATTAAGGAACTTCTTCTTCTGATTTGCCTCTTACTCCTACTACTAATTTTATTGTTCTCGCTTTGCTTGCTGCTGCTGTGGAGGCATTTAAAATTTGTTTCCCAGACACATGTTCCACTTAATTTGGTCCAGTGGTTTTCTTGAAAAAAAAACATAAAGCCTTGACGAACATTTTAGGGCCCAAAAACAGAACGCAGACGACAGAAGCTAAAAAAAATTTAAAATGGTTAGAAACTCGATATGATTTGGATTATCACAGAAGTTTGCTTGGGTATTTAAATTAACAAAGCAGCGCGAAGTTCAATCAAAAGGAAACTTGTCTCTGTATACACATTTACCTTATAACCACAGTAGTCCTTTTCGATTTCGTGACGAAACCTTCATCAGGAGTGATGATATTGCAGAGGGAATCGAAATTATTCACTTTAACGATATCTCTTTCGTAAGCTGCCTAAAAATATGCTTCCTTCAAAAGATATTAAAATATAAACATTCTAACGCCATAATAAAAACATATCCCTTTGATTGTCTGTTTCGTTTATTGTGAAATCCTCGTTTAAGAGTACTGAAATCACCTTTTTTATTAAACAGCTCAAGCTAAATATCGTATTACCTATGATATTTTGGAAGTCCAGCGCCAATGATTTTTAAATTTTTACAGACATTTTTGTGATTAAAATAAAATTAATCATATTTAGTAACCTTTTATTTAATGGTTAAATGCAAAAAATTCAGTTATACCCAATAATTCATCGAAGATGTTAAAATGTTAACATATTCAAATAGCTACTTCTATAGAAAATACAAAACAAAGTATATACCTGGTTAACAGTACAAAACAGTTTTTTCATTTCAACTTTTGAAAACGATTCTTTTAAAAATATATTATTACGGCCAAATTTATGTTAAAATAAGATAGAATGCTACAGTCGAGTTCCCCGACTATCAGATACCCGTTAGTAAGCTAGTGAAAGTGCAAACGAAAAATTTCAAAAAAATCTTATATCTCTGTAAAAATTGGGAAAAAATAACAAAATGAAAAAAAACTTAAGCATCTTTTAAGAGTGTGGGCGTGAGAGTTTTGGACGGTTTGTGAGCATTGGAGAGGGCTTCGCAAAAAGTGTTTTGGCAAATCTATAGCAATTTACAAAACATATTAAAAAATGAAAAAATATCACATTTTTCAAAATTGTGGGCGTGACAGACTTTGGCGGCTTGTGGGCGTTGGAGTGGGCGTGGAAAAAAGTTGTTCGGCAAATCTATAGAAATTTACAAGATATATTCAAGAGTGAAAAAATATCAAAACATTTTTCAAAATTGTGAGCGTGACAGTTTTTGGCGGTTTGTGGGCGTTAGAGTGGGCGTGGCAACATTTGGAAATAGGCTTGAGCTGTGTCTATGTCTATGTTTAAAGCTGCACGCTTCAGCATTCTAGCTTTTGTAGTTCCTCAGATCGAGGCGTTCAAAAGGACAGACGGACGGACAGATCGACTCGGCTATTGATCCTGATCAGGAATATATATACTTTATATAGTCGGAAACGTTTCCTCCTGCCTGTTACATGCTTTTCAACGAATCTAGTATACCCTTTTACTCTACGAGTAAAAGTATCTTCTGAAAATAAAGTTGGGAAATCTAGTTACGCCCGTTACTCTTATTGAATCTTCTTGAATTATCTAGATATATTGAAAAGTGTGCAAGTGGTAGAAGCCGGCGTTTCCTATCTAATGATGAATATATTCTCGATCAGGATCACTCGCCGACTCGATATGGACCGTACGTCTGTTCGTATGAATTAATATTGATTGTTTAAGCATGCCGATTCTAGGAACTCTTTTATTATAAGCTTTTCAAATTTATTTTATTTTTATTAAATTGTTTTTTTATTATATATATTTTATATTAATAATATAATACATATATAATGTTTTATATAAGAAATAAAGTATATTTATATATATATATAAACGTTATGGATTGTCTTCATAAGCTGTTGCCCTCCGAGTTGCTATGATTTTCATATCCAAACGTCGGACTTATATTTTGACTTGCTATTGTGTCCTCTGCTTTTTCATGCTCCTGTATTGTTTCGTCTCTCATTTCAAGAGCCGCTTAGATTATCCATCCATAATATTGATACTCTTACTCCCCTACGGCATTGTTTTCGCTGTGACATTTTTGGCGAGCCATTCGCTTCAAGCCTTGACTGCTGGCCCCTGGAGTAGGTGCCTTTATTTATGTTTATGGCTCATGAGACACGACAACACTGCATTGCATTAGCTGAAGCCGGAGCCAAAACCTTGCTTCAGCCAGGTCCACCCAGCTCCAGATGCCTTGAAAACGAAAATAATGGCACACAATGTGATCTTTCCCATTGACATTTTGGAATTTGCTAAGCGCGCGCGTCCATGTCTCATCAGCTTGTTAGGGAGTTGAAAAATGCTCCAGCTTGTGACACAGGAGAAGAGTTGGACTTAGTGATGGGCTACCACACCAGGCGGGTTTTGTAAACGATTGAAATATTTTTCTATTTCTATTCTATTTATATTTTAAGGTATTTGTTATCCCTGTACCTTAAGTTTAAACATTCGGCTACAGTGTATAATAAATGAATAAGATTTTTTTTTTCTTCTCTTTTTACAATCTGTCTTAAGAAAGTATGACAATAAGTAAATATAAGATACAGGTAATATTCAGGCAAATCCAACTAGTTAATTTTGGCTCTAAATGCTTTCAATCGACAACGTATGCCGATGAATTGTACCCAATTATATTAGGATCACGAGGCCACCTCTAGAGTGAGCCAGACTGACCAGATCGATTAAGTTGAGACCAAAAAAGAGAGAACACTAGAGACGGTTTCCTCGACTCTTTGATACCCGTTGCTCCGCTAGTAGGAGAAATGTAAGTTCACTCGATCGAAAAAAACTGAACGTTTTTCCAAAATTGAGAATGGGGCGGACAGAAAGAAATAGCGAATCGGCTAGTTATCCTGATCAGGAATGTATATACTTCATATACTACTTTATATACTTTACAGGGTCGTCGACGGTTCATACTCCCTGTTACATACTCTTCAACGAATTCAGTATACCCTTCCTCCTTACGAGTAACGGGTATAAAAAATCTATAAGAAAGAGACATGAAGCGGCAGCAAGAGAGATGTCCATCGAAATTGCATGGCGGTAACTGAGTTAGTAGCTGCTCCTCTCGGCCCTATTACCGATCGCAGCTTGATCCTTGACAATGACAACAACATCGAGGAAGAGAAGGAGGACGCGACTTGGCTGACGATGTGGATGAGGATGGGAATCAGGAATCAGGAATCAGGAGGAGTCAGAGTCCCAGGCGCGTCTGTTGTTCTTCGCACGCGTGCGCATTTAACGAAATTTATTGGAGTCTTCGCTCTGGAATTTTGGGCTTGTGTTCTCTGTCTTTCCGTCACTCGCTGGCTACTTTAGCCTCAGCCTATTGGCCTGTTTGACCAGAAAGCCAGGCGGTGCACGAGCTGGCTTGGAGCTCCGAATCCATTGTTTTTGAGCTCGCTTGATTCGATCGATTCGCGAAGAAAATGCATTGCCAAAGGAGAACACAATGTGGCTAGTTTTTTGCTGCTTGGCCTTACTCTCGATCTTGGTGGCTGTCATCGGTTTACGCATCCCCGCAACAGAGTCAAGTTTTTTAAATATTTTATCAGTCGAGTCGGGTTTGGTGGAAAACGGCGATAAAGATCGCGCCATTTTTTCCGCAACATGGTCGTGTAATGAGTTAGTTTCACAGACTTAACAAAAGAGAGAGACCTGAAAAGAAAATACATAGGGAAGTTTCGGCAGAGTCATCTGGGAATTTTAAACTTAAAAAAAGCCTAATGGAATTCGAAAATCGTGTTTTTGCATAAATCGTTGTTAAATAAGTTTTAATAGGTATAATAATTAGATCGACACATGCAAGTACTTGTAGAGTTAACAAATCTAATATACTCCTACTTTTACTTCTCGATTAGACTTAAAATTATAAAATAATAAAAATTAATTTAAAAAAGAGAGAATGCTATAGGCGTGTTCCTCGATTACCAGATACCCATTAGTCAGCTAGTGGAAAAGAAATTTCAATTTTAGTGTTGGCAAATCAGAGACTTTTATATAAAAAATCAAGAGAGAATGCTATAGTCGAGTTCCCCAACTATCAGATACCCTGTTTCTCAGCTAGTAGAAGTGCGAACGAGAAATTTAAACATTTTCTGGAATATCGGTAGAAATTAGGAAAAAAAAATAATAAAATTAAAAAAATTAAAATTTTTGTATGTGTGTGTCGGCGTGACAGTTTTTGGTTGTTTGTGGGCGTAGGAGTGGGCGTGGCTGCGTGCTTAATCTCAACATTCTAGCTTTTGTAGTTCCTGAGATCGAGGCGTTCATACGGACAGACGGACGGACAGACGGACATGACCAGATCGACTCGGCTATTGATCCTGATCAAAAATATATATACTGTGTATAGTCGGAAAGGTTACCTTCTGCCTGTTACATACTTTGCAACGAACTAGTATACCCCTTTACTCTACGATTAACGGGTATAAAACAAAACAATTTTCAAAAGAGACTTTCCATGATTTGATTTGCTTGCACTTCTGAAAGTATGATATCGGCACCCAACATCTACCTGAGTGGCATTTAAAGGATAGAGGATCGATTTAGCTTAGAACTCTATATAGGGCGAAATAGGTTATATGGATCGCTGTCTTCTTCGTTGTCTGTCAAGCTGAACGCAAAACAAATTTATTTATTTAATGGTATTCAAATTGTAGTGGCCGAGATGGCTGGGCTTGTCTGCTTCTGACACACTGTATTCCAATTCAACTTCACATGGTATCTCAGCGTAGATCTCTGCATTCAGCGATTGCTGCACAATGCACAAAGCGCAAGAAAAAGTGTCGTTATCCGTTTTCGACTTTTAAAAGTAGCTCGATCCCTTGCAACAAGAATTCCCACTTGGTCGCCATACCCAGTTCGTTCCTGGATGGTCAAAACGAACTGAAAGCCGGCACAAGTTCGCAGTCGTCTGCGCAACAGTTCAAAGTTTTGAGGGCCGCTGCCGGTGCCGCTGCCGCTGCCAATCGGTATCTAGAAGCCGGGGAAACAGCCAGCACAAAGCCCGATGGGAAGACTGCTCTTCCTCGATAGTCATGTCCAGCTCTCGAGCTGTCCGCAACAACGGCGACACAAGCAAATCTCTGATCTCTTAAAAAAACTGCAAGTTTTCGCTGCCGTCCTACTGCTTTGCCTACACTTCGGGACCATCAGCATCGCAATAAAAAGCGTTGGGCACAGGTCAAATTAAAATTACATTCCGATATCGACAAAGGGTAGTTTCGGCAGTTATGCCTATGAAAATCCACAGCTTTTGGGACTATTATTAATAAGCTATTTTAAAAATAAAAACACCCTCTTAACATAGCCATCCTAATATAAAACATATACATTTCGGGCGCAGTAGGCGCCTCAGGTGTCTGTATATTACAAAATGATAATATACAACGTTATTATTTATTTATTTGTATGGTAATTTTTGTATAATAAAAGATACACGTGACCTTAATATATAAAAAGCGGAAAAAGAGTATCCCCAGATCCAATCGTGATTTTCGCCTTCACTTCAGGCTGAGGCATCCACTGTTCCCGACATTGGGGATCGATCGCATTTGATATATTTGCTTCTCGAGCTCCGCGACTGCTTGGATGTGGTGTGGTGGCAATGGCGTCGTTGTTGCAGCCTCTTGACTCCTGCCTTATGTACTCCTTGCCATCCGCGGCGATCGTTGTTTTTGGGACAGCATAAGCTGTTGATTTTGCTGGTAGCAGTCGCAACTGCAACAGTTGCAGAAATTGCCGCTGCCTTGCTCCTACACCTCCGCAAAACACGGAGGATTGCAGAATGGAGGTTGGAGGATGGCGAACGAGGCTGGTCGTCGAATGCACCCGATCTCCTCGCAGTGTTTATGTCGTTTTGGTGAAATATCAGCTGCTCATGTATAGAAGGCTTTTGCTACCTTGTTGCTTCTGCCACATTTGGTGCCTGCTCCATGCTGGTGATGCTCGGCAGCGTTTTGTTTATGCCATTGGCGGCCATTGGTCAGCGATTGGCTGCCGCTTGAGTTTCAAATCATTGCACTCCGCTTGCCAAGAGGCTGTAAGGCAAATTATACAGACAAAGGCGGAGAATTATTTGGCGGAGAGTTTAAAAATTGTCGTTGCCTTTCACGACAAACTTTTACATGGCAAATCATTTTAATTGTGCTCTTGATGGTGCCAAAGTCTCAATAAAATATATCCAATTCGATTAAACCGAGGGCCCTATAGATATAATAGCTGTAATAGATTCGTAGAAAGATAGGCACAGACAAGAAAAATGCGATTTCGAGCCAATAATGTGTATACGCTTTTAATCTGAATCACTACCGGATTCCATATAGTAATGACCGTCTGTCTGCGTGAACGTCGATTTCTCAAAATCCGTAAAGTCGGAGATTCAAGAATAAGATAACATTATTTTATTTAGTTTGTTAATTTATGTATCTTTAAACCTAGAGTTATCATTCAAGTCCAGGTCATGTAGTAATACAGTTTAAACTAGCTAGAATCTTTGTTAGGTGTATATAAGGTAGAAGAAACCGATTCCGATTCTTAATTAGGATCACTAGTCATGACTGTCCGTCCGTATAAACATCGAAACCTTGGAAACTATAAAAGCTTTACATTTTAGATTCGGCATTTAGATGCTGTAGAAGTTTGTTTTTAGAATTATACTGTAGTGTGCTTCTGGTAGGAAGTAATATATATTTGGTGACTAATTTGGTAACTACAAAACAATTTGATAACAGAACTTTTGCATTTCCTAGGTGCAGTCGTCATATTTATACCCGTTATTCGTAGAGTAAAAGGGTACACTAGATTCGTTGAAAAGTATGTAACAGGTAGGAGGAAACGTTTCCGACAATATAAAGTATATATATTCCTGATCAGGATCAATAGCCGAGTCTAACTCAACTACAGTTGAGATTATGTTGCCACGTCTACACTTTTGAAAAATGAGAAATTTTTTAATTTTTTATATATCTTGTTAAATTGATAAGTTTGCCAAAATCTGTTTGCCACGCCAACTCCAACGTCCACAAACCGCCCAAAACTGTCACGCCCACACTTTTAAAACAATGCTAAATTTCTATTCATTTTATTATTTTTTTCCCCAATTTCTACCTACACATGTATATGCCAGAAATTTTTGAAATTTCTCGTCTGAACTTCCGCTAGCTGAGTAACGGGTATCTGATAGTCGGGGAACTCGACTATATCATTCACCCTTTTTTTAATTATAATAATATACCTTATAATTTACCTTAAATTGGTTTAAGTGTATTTTAAGTGACCATCGCTTAAGTTGGATCAACTTAATAAAAATAAGTGATTTTTTTTAAGAATTTAAGGGTTCTTAGGAATCCGCTTGCTAGAACTATCAAACAAAAATTTGTTTATATTTTACCTGTCAAAGTGCCCCTAAATTATCATGAGCAGCCCGCCCTCTGCAACACAAATCCTTGGAAAAAAAGTCAAAAATAATTAGGGGCACACGATAGGGTCGTGTAAACTATTTATCTACCTGCTGCAACTTTCACCATGTTATCGAGGCGGACCGCCTCTTGCTCGAAGCGCAGTAATCCGTACTAATCCTTCAGAAAGGATCGCAATGTTGCCGAATCGATTTTCCGGCAACTGCATCAGTTTCAAAACATTTCCCGCAGATTTCCCGCGGAGAAACGTGTGTTGGCATAACATTTGCACATTGGCAGCCTGCATCCGATGGACAACAAAAGGGCAAAGTCAGGACGCTGGTCTGATTTATTGTCCGCAGAACTTCACTTTCGATGCAGTTGCTGTTTAGGGCCTATTCTATAGTTTCTTTTATTTGTAATCCGTTGCTTTCCCTTGTAAATCACTCAAGCGCTAAGTCCTCTGCTTGACGTCTTCCGTCGAGGACAATAAAGCAGTCGGAATTTCGTCAGTCTAGAGTGCTACCGAAGTGAAAGTGAGCTGAACTGTCACTAGGCGAGTTTCGGAAAATTTCGTTCTTTCGACCTACAGGGTAATTAGAATTTATTGGAATGTGTGGCTAAAGAATTTGTGGAACATGGTAGAGAGTTGTAAATGGTCAGGCATACGTAACAGTGCAAAATAAAGCAAAAATATTTTAAAATATATCCACCTGGAAAGCTGAAATAAACTTTCATGTCTACATTTGTGATACTCCCTGATCTGAAAGCATTTCCATGCATTTTCATCACCTCCGTGCACCTGCTTTTTGTTTTCGGATTTTGTTTGTTTCCGACATTGTTTTAAGTCTTATATATTTTTGACAAATAATCGCCGGCGGTTAATTTTAATTGGATTCTGACAAAACCCAGGCAACAAAACCAGCAGCCGTCTGCAAACTCAGCAAAATCAACAAAACTGAACGGCAGCAGGAACAACAAAATCCTTTTAATAAAATTAAACATCAAACATTGCGTGGAATTTTTTGTCGTATTACGCTGACAGGCGCAGGATTTAAATTAAAAACACGCCAAGTCCACAACAATAGCCGAGGCCAAGATCAAAAGGCATCAAAAATTGTTATGTGCCAAGAGGCAGAGGTGAAGCCCCCTCAGTCCACCCACCAAAAACAGCAAGACGAAAAACCCCGCCGAAAAACTTTTGCCAGCGTCGACGGCGGCGAAACGGAAACGGAAATCGACGCGCAAAAGGTTGCAGGTGTCATGTGACAAGGTCGGGGTCCTGTGGGTGTGGTGGTGGCGGTGGTGGTCCTGCCACGCGCACAAGTTCGCGCATGTTAGTGGGTAGTAAAGGATGGGTTGAACGGGGGTCATCTCGGGCTTTCCACCAATTGATTAAGCGTGCGTTAAAATCGCGAACGCAGCTCGAAAAAGAAAACAAAATCAAATCGAAGTGTTGAAGCGCCTAAGAAGCTGAGCGATACCGGAATGGTTTAAGGGTTGCCTGCCGCCCTGTAAGTGAAGTGAAGCAGGTGAACGGGGTTAATTTGCGGCGTCTCCGGGCATATGGCGGTCTCTCACTCTCGCTTCCAAGAAATTAGTCCCCAAGGCTTACAACAAAAATCATTAAAAAAGTTCAGCGAGTGTCTGGCCTTAAATTAAGGCAAAGAAGTCGCTCGAGAGAAACAAAAACGCAAAAACAATTGTGTTCAGGCTGGGTGGTGGAGGTCCAGGCTGAGAGTCCCGCGTCGGGCGCCATTAAAGTGACAGCATTGCCATAATTTTAAATCGCGAGCTTTTCGAATCCGAAGAAAGACCGAAGAAATAAAGGTATTGGCAATCTTCACTCAGTGAAAACGTTGGTTTGTGTTAGTGTGTTTCTGGTGCTGAGGCAGTCGTGGGGGTGGCATAAGAGAACTATTAAAGTGTTTTATGGTGGCCAAGACAAGACGAACGTTGCAAAAAAGGCTGCGGGAAAATAAATGGCAACAGGGCCGGCTCTTGGACGAACCTTACCAACACGATTTAGTGGTTTTCCCTAGCACATTTTCTTTTCTTTTTTGATTTTTATTTGTGGCCTTCCTTATCTGTTTGGTGGCCTCAGACAGACTAAAGGCTGACGAGTGGATGAGCAGCATATTGCAATGTGATATTCTTCCACTTTTTGTTACTCTTGTAAAATTCTATCGATATGCCGAAAAACTTTTTACCACGCCCACTCCACCGCCCAAAACTGTCACACTTTTGAAAAAATTGTTCTTAATTTCAATTTTATTCGCAGCTTTTAGCGATATTCCAGAAAACTATGAAATTTTTCGTTCGCACTTCCACTAGCAGAGTAACTAGCAGAGGGGTATCTGATAGTCGGGGAACTCGACTAGAGCATTCTCTCTTGTGTAATCTAAATAACAAAAATTAACACATAACATTTTTTGTCTGGCTGTGATCACCATTTACATCTTTAAGAAAATGTGTTATTTTCCAATGGTCTAATTCACGCGATGCTTTCTCTTGGGCTTATTTATTTCAGAGCATCATTTCCGAAACATTTAACAATAGAACCTGAGCGACTTGGAATTGCAATACCCAACAAGAATAAAGAATACCCGAGCTAGGAGCAAGAACGACAAAAGTGTCGCTGCTCATTTAACCCCAAACTCTGCGGCTCAGTCTGGAAAGTAATCGAGTAACCCGGGCTAGCGAACCGCATTGAAAAGTACCTTCAGTACAATAATTTAACGGATTTTGGCCAGAGGCAAGGAGTCTAATGGGTGGTGGTGAGGTGATGGGGAGGGGGGTGACGGGTAGCGGAGAACCCTCCTCGGCACAATGAGAACATTTTTGGGAAAACATTAACATTAGCCTAAAATATTGTCCCATAATTTGCCGCAAGCACTGTGGATGGTGACAATACCGGGTCCAAGCTCTGAGGTGGTGGGTGTAGGATGTTGGGGTAGGAGGACGCTCGGTGGGGCGGTGAAATATTTCAGCGCCAGCAAATGAAGCCACTTGCCAGTCGGAGAGGATGTGAGGACTCGGTGGATGTTTTTGGCGACAATTTTAAAATGCCAAAAGGCGGCCAGCGGGCGTTTATCAAGCTGAACGACAACATTTGAGCAACGAAAACAGGAGCAGTAGCATCAACCCTCGCAGCGTTTAGTGGGCCCATCAGTCAAGTCGCAAAATTAGGCAATTAAAAATATGCCGAAGGCGCGCTCAAGCAAATAAATGATTTTACAGGGCTACAAGGAGCAGGGCAGGACGTAGGCCCACAACATCCATTGACATCGAAGATATCTTAGCAGGCAACCGAGCTGCCATGACGTATGAATCATCAGTTCTACAATCTCGCAAAAGATTGCGCCTGTGATGCCTTTAAGCCGAGTTAAAAACTGGAAAGGAAGAAACAATTAGAATGAATGTTATATGTAATGCTGGTTTACATAGCAAATGTTATTGAACTAGGCTAATTAAGTAAAGAGTGAGAAAGTTACAATTATAGCCCGCCACGTATCCATCTTATTGCCAATAATCTTCTTTCGTACAATCTGATTATAGATAATAAACTGTAATTAAAAACAAGATAGAATGCTATAGTCGAGTGTCTCGACTATCGGATACCCGTTACTCAGGTAGTGGAAGTGCAAACGAGAATTTCATAATTTTCTAAATTATCGGTAAAAATTGCGAATAAAATTAACAAATGAAGAAAAAATTGATCAAATGTTGCCACTGCCGTGGCAGTTTTGTGCGGTTTGTGGGCGTTAGAGCGGGCGTGGCAACAGTTGGAAAAAAACTTGCGCTGAGTCAATGTCACTGGAAGCTGCATGCTTAATCTCGATATTCTAGCTTTTGTAGTTGCTGAGATCCAGGCGTTCATACGGACAAACAGACGGACAGACGGACGGACATGGCCAGATCCTGATCAGGAAGGAAACCTTTCCCTGTTACATATTTTATAAGGAATTTAGTATACCCTTTCACTCTACGAGTAACGTCTATAGCAACACAGCTGTAATTTTGTGTCTAACTTTTATAGTTCTTGAGATCTCGACGTTTATACGGACGGACATGGTCCGTTCGACTCGGCTATTGATCCTGATCAAGAACATATATACTTTATATGGTCGGAAACGCTTTCTTCTGCCTGTTACATACTTTTTGTATACCCTTTAACTCTACGAGTAACGTGTATAACAACACAGCTATAACTTTGTTTTGAGCTATATGAAATAGACTCCTGATCTAGACTGATCCGACTTAGGTTCTGCGAACGTACGTTTTGATTATCGGACATGAAGAGTACATTAGAGTGATAGCGGACGTTTGCCACTCTAATCAATACTGTGTCCTCCTCCATCCCATTTAAGCCAAGGTCCGCTATCTAATATGCAATTTTCTCAGAGCAAAGCACCAAACTTTGATGCTGAGGCATTTCGCCTGATTCAACAAACCTCAAGGAGTCGTCAACGACGCCAACGACATCTTGCGTTGACTGCCTGCCAAGCCAAGTCAGGGGAATGGGTCATAGAAAGTAATGGGGCTTAGTTTGGTGGCCGAGTTGGCAACCTAGCCACACCCAAGACGGCCACCCCCGGCAATCCTTTTTGCGCCGTCCTGCCAAGAAGACTATTCTAAATTTTCGGCTGCTCTGTCAGCTCGGGTGTGTTCTGTTCTGTTCTGTTCTGTCCTGTTGGTTAGGTTTGGGCTGCTTTGCTTCGGTCTGCTCGTCAATAAATCGTAGAGTGCCTGTAATGATGCCAGCTTGGCAGAGCTCTGGGCATAGCTCCACTCTGCGATAGCAGCCGTTAATGTCAGGCGAAGGAAAATATATGGGGCCGATGTTAGTGGTATGGCTATGGCCGTGCTCCTTCCCCCGTCCTCCTTCTGCGTCTATAAAACCCTTGCGACTGTCTTCGGGCTTGGCCAAAAAGACTTTTCGTCTCGGCCACGATGACTGCCACTGATGATAATGATGACGAGCCAGCCGGCGAAGCCGTATTCACCCTCCTCCATCAAGGCAGGTCCGTCAACTCAGCGCAAGGCAGACCTTGGGGATTGGGGTCTTGTGCTCCTTGGATTTGTTTTATGCGTCATTCGGCCAAATATTTCCTGCCCCGCCTTGCCTAGAACTCGAATTCGTTCCCGGACTCTGCTCGGACTTTTGGACTCATCATTTATATAAGCAGTGAGCGGCCATTCCCGTTGTCAGTTGTGGAAGGATTTACGCTAGCCAAGGCAAGACGTCCTGTCTGTCTGTTGGAGAGAGTGTGTGTGCCTGTGCCTGTGTCTGTGTGTGAGTGAGTTATGGCCTCGGCTGATTTCTTTTTCGCCCTTTTTCGTCCGAGAGCCTCAGCTCTGGCACAGTGGCAAATTTATTGACAGATATAATTCCTTATGCGTATAATTAGAAATTCGGCAATCATTAGGCGGTCGATGCTCGTATATCAAGTTAATGGCCTTTCCGCACAGACTCTAGATTGGATGGATCGATTGTCAGGGAATGGCAGAGATATGTCCGCGCGATTTGTATGCACTACAGACATCCGATACTGGCATGGAATGGAGCCAACATTGCTTATTTACTTACGGCAAGGACACTTTTTAGAATTACAAATCGAACGACTGCTACACCTAACTGCTAGGTTGTTCCTTCTAAAACAAAGTAATGGGTTTATTTACGGTTTAAGTCCCGTTTGCCATAAAATAAAATCTTTCACTCAAATAAATAAACCAAAAATTCCCAAAAAGGGAGTGAGATAGCGACAGACACAATTACCAAATTTGCATGAAATGCAAAATAAACATATAAATTCCAACAGCAAAATGAAACATAAATAAAAAAAAATTATTTACGACTTGGGCGTAAAACGAATGACATCCAAACGGAATCAAATACTTTTATTTAATTTATAAATTGTCAGAAATTATAAAATTAAGATGGGATAAGGTTGCAATGAGAGCTGAAAAAGAAAACTATTTAAAATTTTGTAGTTATTATTTATTGTTGCCTATTAACACTTACCTTGATTTTGCAAAATTCAAATGCCAATTTTTCCAATTTTCAACTATTAATCCCCGTGTTTGGTTGTTGCTGCAGATTCAGTCGCCTCAATATATTTAACCGGATCTGCGTGTTTTTCGCGGCTCCCTCGAGCGGGTCCAATCCACACGTGCACACTCCTCCCAGCTCTCCTCCTCACTTTATGGCGGTAGAGCTCGATGATGATCAAGCTGAAAAGCGGTAGATGTGGGGTAGAACGTGGAAAGAAGATGTTGCACAGAATGGTGCGCATATATTCTACATGCGAGTATTCATAAATAATATTTATTAATGTATTTTTATGTGCGCAAAGAGTACACAGTGTAATAATTTATACAGTTGCCGTCAACGATTTTCGTACTGCTGCGTTGCTACTGTTGTCGGTGCTGCTCGCCCTCAACATTATGACGTCTACAATTTACAGTCCATGTTCAGTTGTTTACTTAGATGCTGATTATGATGATGGCTGACTGGCTGACTGGCTAGGTGGATGCCCGGATGGCTGGGTGGCTGGGCGGCTGGGTGCCCGGCAATGTGACAAACTTGCTGGATTTTTGCCGTTGACGAGGGTGGCCACGCCGCCCGCCCATTAACAGCCCTCTCCGCCTCCAATTCCAGTGGCCCAACTGCGGCGGCGTGCAAATAAAAATGATTAATGATGACGCCCGTTGCCATAGTCAGCTGAGGCGGATTCACGAGCAGCAATGACCGCCGAGCAGGCGACAGTTCCTCCTTTGACCCCATCTCTGATCGCCGGCATGTTTGTCGCTCAGAAGCAGAGAGGAAAAGGCATTTGAAATAGAATCTAATTTTAATAATTAGAAAAAAAAGTGTTTATTAATTAGTAGTTACTATCCGAGATGATACCTGTAATTCTAATACTATAATACCTATAATAATAATACCTTTCTAACTTATCAGGAGGAGGAGGAGGAGAGGAGGAGGGAGGAGGAGGAGGGAGGAGGAGGAGGAGGAGGAGGAGGAGGAGGAGGAGGAGGGGAGGAGGAGAGGAGGAGGAGGAGGAGGAGGAGGAGGATAGGAGGAGGAGGAGGAGTATGAGAGGAGTGAGGAGGAGGAGGATAGGAGGAGGATGAGGAGAGGAGGAGGAGGAGGAGATAGGATTACGAGGAGACAGGATGAGAGGAGGAGAGTATTATTAGTATTATATGATTATTATGATAGAGTATATTATTAGGAGTAGGATTATTATTAGGATTATAGTATAGTATTATTATATATTATTATTATATTATTATTATTATTATTATTATTATTATTATTATATTATTATTAGTATTATATTATTATTATTATATTATTATTATTATATTATTGTTATTATTATTATTATTATTGTTATTATTATTTTTATTATTATCTTCCGTCTATGTACCACTTTTCTTAGTTGGCTCTGGCAAGCAGATCGATTTTTTGTCACCTTTGAGCAATGGGTACTTGCTATTTTAGCCCCAGTGTAAAAACAGGAACTGTAGCTGGAAGTTTGTCTAATTTCTGCAATTGCTACCACGGCAAGCTCCTAAATCAGCCGGATGGAAGCGGGGGGACAGGAGGATCAGAGCAGCGAAGATGTAGCGCGGGATGTAAGATGGAGGGCGGGGCAGGACAAAGGTTAATAACTGCCATAAGATGATGCATAGCATGACGCGGGCCCAGAACAGTTGACAGTTGACTGGCAGCCGGGTGAGAACGAGGAATGGTGAACGAGAAACGGGGAAGCCATGTTCTCTCTTGGCAGCCATTTTAATGCCTCTGGGCGGCCAACGTGAAATTTGGCCAAGTTTAGTGAGGCCCCATCCTCCGCTCTGCCGCCAAACAGTCGCGATAATCGCACCTTTGCACCTTTCTGCTAGCCTGTCTGAGCGACTCAGGTGTGCTACGAGCACAGACACAGCCGCACCGGGGCACGGACGCAGGTATAGATACAGGCACAGGCACATGCACAGATACAGATACAGTGGCGACTGGATCTACGGGGCAGCCAACCAGCGAGTGAACTCAACTCTTGCCAGCGGGGTGCATTTTCATTAAGAATGAAAAATGATGAGCAATCAATCATTTACCCGGGAGGGTGTTTCTTATATACGAGTATACGAGCTGCCTTTCGTTCCCCGCCACTCAGCTCCATTCCATCCCTTTCAACATGGTATAGTGCCGCCTCTCTCGCACTGCTGTGCATCTGTTAGATACAGCTTGTAGATTGATAGCATTACCTGCCTCTGGTGTTCGGAATGGCTCGGCGTCTTCCAGTCCTCCATGTTATGGCTGCTCTTTGGTTGGCCAATGCCTCACATTTCGTATAATTTACATCTTCATTTTCATGTATATAGACTCCTCGATTTTTATCGCTCGCCGAATATATTTCACCCTTGATTTGTGGGCTGTGCCGAACGCAACCAAGTGCAAGGAAGCTCGGTTGTGGAATGTGCACTCCAAGCCAGGGTCTCCAATAATAAGTCGTTCGCCTCCGTTGTTGTTAGACTGATGATCTCGAAAATTTGGTCAAATTAACACAGCATCGAAACCGACTGCGAGGGAAATGTGAATGTGAATGTGTGAGGTGGGAGGGTACAGGGAATAAATGGGAAAGCGATAATAATGGGTATCAAAATGATTTGCTGCAAAGGCTTTTTTATATAATTCTAGAAGCTTCTTTTAAGAAATATGGGGCTATAATATTTTAAGGGGGAAGGGTGCATAGTCGCTGCAGTCGAGTTCCTCGATTATCAGATACCCGTTGCTCAGTCCAATTGCGAACGAGAAACTAAAAATTTTTTTGGTATATCTATAAAAATTCGCAAGACAAAAAAAAATTGGAAATAAATTAAGAGTGTGGGCGTGGCAGTTTTGGGCGGCTTGTGGGCGTTAAAAGGTAAAAGGAAACGCACTTGCGCTGCAACTACATATTAATGTATCTGGAATCTGCATGCTTCATCTAAACATGGCCAGATCGAATCGGCTTGTGATCCTTATCATGAATGTATATATGCTTTATAGGGTCGGAAATGCATCCAAGTTTACGTGTTACCTCCTTTTTAAGGAATCTAGTATATCCTTTTACTCTACGAGTAACGGTGACCAGTTTTTGTCTGTAACACGAAGTGATCGTGTTATGTCAATTTTACTGAAATAGGACAGTACTTTCTGTATATTTGGTAGAGAAAATAACGTTGGGAAACTAAATTAACAAAAATGCTCTCCAGATGGGACCCGCAGACATAAAACAAAAATCCTCCGGACAGCCACAATAAATACACAATTCGTCGGGGTGCGCGGCTCAAGACGAAACCTGACTCTCCCAGATCGACTTCCTACTACAGATTCAAAGGGCGCGATTTACATAAATTCAACGTTCCATCCGTCGGTTTACTACCAAGATGAAACGGTCCCGGTCCGGGCTGACCAATAATAATAAGCAAATGTCAGCTGGACTCGACCAAGGGAATGAAAGATAATAAAAAACCACCGAGAAACGATAATCGACGATGAACGCCATCAAGCAACGGAATCAATTCGAAAAAGCTATTGAAAAACAGACGCAGCAACTGTCATCGGACAAATGATTTGTATTTTGGTTTTAGTTATTTATGTTTCATAAATTATCGGATGTATTTTTTACGATATTAATTTTGCTCCGTCTGCCCCTCAGCATGGTCTCTATGTGCCTCAATACGGATGCCGCGACTTGGTCTGCCTGCCGATCAAGATTTTATTTAAATGGAACTCATCAACGCTCATTTGGTGGCTCTGTGACTTCATCTCCGTCCGCGATGGCGATGCTGGAGCTTCCATTCCCGCCTTTTGTTTTCTTTCCATACTCTCTACTGACAAGGGGATATACATGTGTGCATTAAGTGGTCAGTGAGTACTGAACTAACTAACAGTCGGAGGGTTTGAGAATATAAAACATCAGCGAAATCATCCTTGATTTCTTCACTTGCTCTAACTTAAAAAAAGGCTGGAAAACGTTTGCTACCTAGGCAGTTCTTAAACGATTTACTACTGGGTATACCATAGTCGTATTCCGATTCATTGATACAGTTTTATCCAGTTGTTCTTCTCCACATTTCGCTGCTCTTGGGCTCTCTCCCGGGTTCAGCCTTAATTATAGAGGTCGACTTGGCTGATGATGCCTTAATGTCAACGTCGTCTTGGTAGTTAATTAATGGACCTCGTCGTATTAGACTCATTAGTTCGCTTTCTGGGCATAATTTGAATTAATCACTCAAAAATCCACGCACACGCAACCGCAGAGGAGACTGCGATACAGAGTCGAGTAGAACGACAAACACGTTTGGATCGCCTTATCAGAAAGTCTTTGCATATTAAACGATCTACTGACTACCTAAAAACACAAATCGAAGTCGGATCGCGAATCCGAAAGCGAATCCAAATCGGAACCGAAATCCATATTTGGACGAAAATTAAAATTCGCTGAACAGCGAACAGAGCGACAGATTGTTCGTTACTCAATCGATTTTTAATTTTAAAATGAAATAAATCAAAATTAAGAAAAAAGAACGCAGAAAACGAGCGCTCAAAAGATACTCGCGCAAAAATACGAATCGAATTAACATTCGCTTGCCCGCCATTCGGTTTGATATATTAAACTCAAAATGTATATTTCATCATTAAAAACGAAGAAAAAGGCAAAATAAGAGCCGAGCGCTAAGGCGAAGAACGAAATGCTGGAAAAGATCGAAACTAGTTTTACAGGTAAGCCCAGAGATGGAGCTGAGATCGGATCGGATCAGATGCTACGAGATTCGTCCATCGCCATTGGGTCTCGCGCCCCTCTCTCTCGCTCCCACTCGGTCGCCGCTGCAGCCATCTCGCTCGCCCCGACGCGACGCGACGCTCGTATGATAAATAACAAATCAAACGCTGAAATGTCGGTAATGTATGTGGCATGTCAGGGTTCTCCTAATTTATGGCCTGGATCAATAAGAATAACGCCCCAATCAGTGACTATAAATTAACGCAAAGACAAATACGAAAACGTACATTTACGTATACAACTTCAAAAATGTCGAAGGCTGAGAATGTTTGCTGCTGTTATGCATTTCATTTACTCCCTGATGCTGATGCTGATGCTGATGCTCAGCCCAGAGTTATTTAAGACTGAGCCCCGAAAAGCTTTGATCCGGAATGTCGTTGACTCAGGCGGGACCTGAAAGCCGAGCCCGATATCAAACCAATTCGCAGGAAATACATACATTTGGCATTCGAACACTTTTGGGAAATGGGCATAAACAGGATGTCTTACTAGGGACCTTCTATTCAGATTTTGAAATAATCAACTGGTTGTGTAGAGGTACATGAAACTACTTAGAGAATATATCCATCTTCTTGATTGTTGAAAAGTTTGTATTGATCGCTTTGAGAGCGGCAGAGAGTCAGGATAATTGGACAAGGTCCTTTCTAGTCAGAAAACAATACTCTGTAGGGAACTGATTAAGTTTTAAGCTGGCTCCATTGCCTGTCTCTAAGTCTTGGGAAACAAATAATATTTAATACAATCGCATTATTGCGGCATGAGTTATGGAAAAGTGCACCAAGCACCTCTACTGAATGCACATGGGCCAGTGGGACAAAATGAAATTATCAACGCGCAACTGACAACTGCCAGGGAAACCGAAGTGGAAGAGGATACCGTTAAATACAAGCCTATACAAATGTCGCCGACGCAGCACACGCACTTTGACACACGCAGTTTTCCGGAGAGGTGGAAAACCAGGTTTCACCAGTGATGAGGTCTGCTGGAAGCCTTCCAAAGCTACCTTCCTAGTTGAAAGCACATATCTTGTTTTCGGAAAGCATTCTGCTGAATTATTGTTCTTTCTGTTCTTGTTGTTCAAATATTTTAACCGCTTGACTGTTGTTTCGTAAAGGCTTTTCTAGCGAGCTTTAAATTAACTTTAGCTAAATTAATCGAATTAGTTGGAGTGGTAGTATAGATTTTACTTAGCCACAATGTTATCCTAATCGAGAATGGTAAAAAACTAAAAAGTTATATTATTATACCCAGGACTCAGGTAATCGGGTGCTCAGCTTAAAAATATCGGGTAGAGTAATTGTACCGTCTCTGGGGAGAAACCACCACTATAAGTATGACGTATGAATTGCTTTGAATTTAGTTGTCAAAGCTATGTTCCGCTGAATGGCGAGCGCTATCAAAGCGCTTCATAAATTGTTAAAATGTGTCAGAATTGTGCAAAACGCGGCATAGCATGTAAAATAGGACCAGCGAAAAATAGCATAGTACCCAGCTGACAGCAGAGTTGGCAACAAAAGTGAGAACAACTGACAGCATGGAGAAAAGCCTACAACTGCTGTACAAATCAAAACAATTCCCTGAAAAGTGAAAGAGGATTGTGTGAAATTAGCAGACGTAGGGTAAGTCAACGTATAATTTTTAGGAAATTTACTCAAATCCTCTTACCATGACAATGCTTTAAGTTTCAGATTCTTTTCACGGAGTTTTCATTGCACCTTTATAAAAGTAACATAGACAGTATTCCAGTTGGTAAATAATAATTTTGTAGCATTTCCTAAGCCTTTCCTACCACAGTACCACAGCACAGGCACTCACACGGTGGTTCCCCCGAAGTTGCATGCTGCACCCGCCTTTAAGATCGCAGCGATTTGTTTCCCAGCCGGAAAATGCATATTCAACAAATGACACCTTCACGTGCATTGGCAGCAATCTTCGCCTGTTAGCCACCGCACCTTTCCACACTCCACGCTCCACGCAAGCACGGAACTTGGCCGAAGAAGTTGGCCCAAACGCCTCGCAAATTTGGATGCCCGGCAATCGAATACGTAGCCGCATTGTCTGTGCCGACATTTCAATGCTTCGCCTTGCGCGAAGTTGCATGTTTTCAAACCACTCCAAATCGAACTACTGGGAAAATAACATACTTCGCTGCTTGCCTTTTAGGCCGAATTTTGCTTATTTTGGCATAAGGAGCGGGAATTAACCTGTTGCATTTCGGCTGAATGCGCGAAATGGCCAAAAGGAAACGAGGCAGCTGCTCGCGTTGGCGTCGCCAATTGGCAGTTGACGTTTTGTCCGCACATATAGAGCACACACGTTGCCAAAACAGAAACCCTGCCTCGAAAACTCTCACTGGAGAAGGCGTTCATTGAATGAGTAAGTAAGTAAGCATTTGCTGGACGAACCACAGATTACTGGGTATTTATATGTTACTTCGTACTATAACTGATAATTTTGAATCTTATTCCAAAACCCCATGCTCCCCTAAGAAGTCAAGGCAAGTTAGTCTATATAACTACCTGTCTATAATAGATAATATATGAATGATCTTTTTGTTTCTGATCATTTCGGCTTTAATTTGATAAAAAAGTATTCTTTTCAGAACTCCGAATTGAGATTTATAAGTTGTATTGCAATTGCATTTAGAATTTTCAGCTGCCGACGATGAAAATAGTTTTTCTGCATGTGCCATATGCATGATCTTGGTACGAAATTGGTATGGAAAGTAAGTTAAATAATTTAAATATTTCCACAGCCCAATGAATTTGTTTACATGATCACTCAGTGCAATCTTTCATTTTAGTGGAAAATCCAGTAAATCCACTCAAACGCTTTGCGCTGCACGAGGAAAGAAAAAACCATTTGAATCACACGGGAGGGAAAACCAGTTTGCTCACAATCGTGCGAGAGCGAGCGGGACGCCAGACGAGATGGCGCGCGAAACAAATGTCAGAGGCACTGAACATCAATCTCCAGCGGTGTTGGCCGACTAAGCTATAGCTGCATATAGCCGCCAAGCCACCGATCCCAGTATATCCTATCCGATCCGATGCGATCCGATCCGATCCGATCCCATCCGAGCCACATGGCAACCATTCGGTCTGGCCAACAAGTTCTTTGGTCTCCGCAAAAGGAGGCGAGCGATGGAAAACCGGCTGGGAGGTGGCCAAATGCGTTTCGGTCACCGCCGCTGGTGTTGTTGCTGTTCTGGCCGGTTGGGAAACTTCAGTTGGGTTCATAACCTTATTTCAAATTGGCCAACAGGTGCGACACAAATCGTGTCCACGTAAAGTATGTGAAAGACGAAAAATTCTATTTGAACAGGTCAATACAAGTGGTTTCAAAAACATTGTATGATGGTCTAATAATCTTTAAAAAATATAAGATCGAGGTAAATTTTTTCTTTTACGTATGCAATTCTAACCAAAGTTGCACAAAATAGTATGTGCAAAACTAGGCCGTTGTCCGAAAATGTTTGCCTTGATTGGGACATCATAGAAAATGAAAAAAATAAGTTGCATTTGCATCCAATTCTCCTTGACGTCGACGTCAATGTCCAATTTTAATAAGCTAGTATATAACGTCTACAAATGAGTTTGAAAAAAGCACAAGTAATTTGCAATAAAAAATGTGGCATGTTTAAATAGAACGGCCAATTCAACATCAGCAGCGGCCAAGAAATAGCCACAAAAGCTGCATAAAAGCGTATATCAAGTGGGGAAAAATAATGAAAAATATAAGTCGGAAAAGCTGAACTCAAATCGAATGAAAAACGATAAAAATCACACAACTGTCCAGAGACCGCCTGAGGCCGAATGCAAAATGCTTCGATTTGAAATGTTGCAACAATAATTGTCACAAATTGAACTCATGTCATGATTTGCGACGACGACTGTACACCTGATCAATTCCTAGACTAGAGGGAACGAGTGGAGATTGGAGGGGAACCAGACGTGAGTCGGGAAAAATTCGATTGTCTGGCAGGTGCAATTAAAAAAAAGAGCAAATGCAACCCTGATTGCCTTTCAGTTGATGAGAGAAACTTAATGGATTCGTATAACAATTGCGATTACAATTGCGGTAACGAAATTGTCTAATCGTTTTTTAATTGCAACTTAGTTAATATGGTAGATTTTCAAAAAATTTTTGTATTGGAAATATAAATCTTCGTCCCAGATCCTTAAAATATATATGATATTATTATTTCATTTAATTGCGATTTAAAGCAATTTAGCTTTAAGAATGCACTTAATAGTTATTGCCCTCGTAATTTTGTAAATATCAATTAATGGAAATGTTTTGAAAAGGAGAATTAAAAAGCATTTAATGACTATTGGAAGTGATCTTTATGTATTTGTATATCCATTACTCCACAAGTGAAAGCTTATACTAGATTCATTGAAAAGTATGTAACATGTAGAAGGAAGGAAAATCTGTCCGTTGGTATAAACGTCGAGATTTCGGAAACTATAGAAGCTAGAAAGTAACGAGTATCAGATAGTCGGGAAACGCGACTATAACGTCCTCTCTTTATGTTACCGGGAAATTAAAGGAAATTCAGTCTTCGAAAAGTATAAGCTATATATCTATGCTGAGCTGCATGATAAATCCCACCATTAGATTCTGATCTAACAAGAAACTAGATCAAATATTGTTCATGGGATCGCGATCGGCCAACTGGCCTTTTGAAATTTAATAAGGTTTATCTCGGAACGCCTTTGATAGAATTGCATAGTTTACTAGGTTGGTAAATGCTCGGCAAACACATGCCGGGCTAAAATAGGCCATAATAGGTGCTTTATGACTTTTTAAACTCTGTGTAAATATTGCAACCGGAAGGCGGCTATAAAGCTCAGGCAACAGCTGCCGTGTGTAAACACATACGCCCCACCCGATTTTCAGTTAATTAAAAAGACCAGGCGTTGCAGAACCGCCGCGAAAGTGGTCCATTTGGGCTTCAGCCCTCCCAGATTTGATCGGCAAACACTGCGGCTGGCTAATTGGCTTCCCCAAAAGCGATCCACATTCCGCCGCCACCTTCACGGCGATGGTGATAGTTCATTTCTTAATTGTTCTGCCGCCACCGCCACCGCCGCAGTCACGGACCACAATCTCGGGCTGGAGATAAAAACGTATCCGGTGGATAATCGTTAGGAGGAGACCAGCGCCATCGTCGAAATTGTGTTTGCTTCCCGCCGCGATGTTTTCAAAAACAAATATGAGAACTTATTAACTCTGTACTTCAAAGGAAACTGATGCGCGCGGTTCCCCAATTCGGCATGACAATCAATATGTGGCACAAATGGGTGTTCGAAACCCAACGCGTTTCCCTCGCATAGCTGCAAGATCCAAAACGGCGACAATAAGGCTTCATTGAAGTGTTCCTTGCTCGGAGCTCCGGGCACTTGAGATCCCCAATTTAGGTTCAGATTTGGCACTGTCGGGCCCTCTAAGTACTTATTGCCTACTGATTGCGCTGGCATTGCGTAGGGAATCTTACACAGCCCCGGGAAAACCCACTTAATTACTAGTAACACAATTTGGGTTTGGCTTGTTCGGCAGTAAAATTTGCATAACGCCAGATTCCGTCGATTTCCTTCGATTTTTTCCTATAAACAATAAGCCATATTGCCCAACCACTCCCCTACACTTGCCGAGCCGACTCCTCGCCCCAAGCCGTTCTCTGTCTCGAATGTTGTGGCAAAATTATGTAGCACGTCCAGTGCTGAATATGTTTAAAAATTATTATGCACGACAAGTTACATGCATCACCCTGCGCCTGCTGAATTTCTGCGGCCACACCGCTGCTTTCCGCAACTCGACCAGCGAATGCCATAAAATCAAGGCACAACCAAGAAGGCGGTAGGTCCATAGAAGGGTGATGGTCTCTCGCCATGAGGAGGGGATTTTCGGCTTGGCCTGCCAGTTGTGGCCAACACACACGGGCACACACGGACACTCACGGACACTCACGAATGCAACGCTCCAGCGGCCATCGAAGCCAGGCAACCTGTTGCACGTCCGACGCACTCTCTTCTGCACATACATACGTCTTTCGTAATGCATTTCATTAGGGGCGCAGGCGACCAACAAATTGTCGCTTCCCGATAATCGAGGAGTTGATGCCGACCTGAAATAAGAACGAACTGCAGAATGTGTCTGGATACCAGAACAAGGCAAGCTTAAGAGTTTCGGGTGAGCATTACAATATGAAATGTTTAGAGCCCTGGCGCGAGGTCCGTACCTAAATTACATCGTGAAAAATGCGTCCATACGGATAGAACTCAGTTCTCAATTCAATTATTTGAATTCGAATTTTTTTTTTTTTTTTTTTTTTTTTTACAATCTGTCTTAAGCAAGTAAGACAATAAGTAAATTTTATAGAATTCGAATTATGACTTCTTTTCTATTACTTCAATTGATTTTCCTATGGTAGCTATAGAGCACTGTTAGAAAACTGGTGAGTAACGAATGTCTCCCACTGTTTCTATGGCAACTATTTGATATAGTAATCCCATTTCGCATTACCTAAAACAGAATTCATATATGGTCAAAAAATTAGTGGACGAGCTAAACTCAACACTGCTAAACTGGTCCCATTTTTAATCGAATATTCCTGTGACACCTATACAACCAGTGTACCTGCAATATAAAGAAGACTTTTGGGAAAGTTTCTTGCGAAAAGCTTTTACGCCAAACGGTCCGCTTGCGTTGCAAAAAATTGCGGACAGACGGATATCGCCATATCGATTCGGCTGTTAATAAAAGATATAACACAAAGTATATAATATACGAGTATATTTGTATTTGGTCGCCTATATCCATTACTGCCTTGCAAGCTTCTGATTGAAATCAAAATACCCCCTGCAAGGGTATTAAAGGAGCTTCGCAGATGTGAAAGCACAGAAGAAACCATGATGAACGTAATCACGGCATAATTCCACAAACCGATTTCGACCACTCAGCGGGGTGGTCTGCTCCTCATCCCTCGGCCCAGAATTTGCACTTTAGCCTGCCGCCTCAGTCCGATAATGCCGAAAGCCAAGGTGACGATTCGGAGAATGGAAAACTGGGCCCTGTCCGTCGCATTGTTTCGCTGGCTTTGTTCGAGTCAAGTGTGGACAGGGGTATCTACATATGTACAGACGGGAGATGGGAGACGGGAGACGGGGTGCTCTAGTGGCCGGGTGGGTGGCGTGGCGGTCGCACGACGTTTGTCGCTGTCAATTAAAGCTGCAACACAGCAGGAACTGGAACTTGTTGCACAAGCAGCACTCTCTACTGCAGTTGCCTTTACAATTGCAGTTGCAGTTGCAGTTGCGGTTGGCGATGACTGTGCCACTTTTCTATGGCACGGTGGCACTTTCTGATACTCTCCGCCGCTGCAGCGTCTGCTCCTGCTGCTCCTGCTGCTCCTGCTGCTCCTCCTGTCTCTCCAGTCCACCACTCCCGGGAAATCGAAAACCTTCGTCCTCCAGTGCGAGGAACCATTCCGCTTCGCGCCTTGGATCACGGCAGCTGCATTGTCTGCTGTTGACCAACTTTGGTGACAGTCCAACTGGGCTCGTTTCCCTTTCTGATATCGGTTTTCTGTCAATGATACGTTGACAGCCTCTGCACCAACTGAACGCAGCTTTTAATGCCTGAAAGGAGAAGCATGACTTTGGGACGGGCTTTCAAACAGACAATATGCCATTCGGATAATGTGGGCAAATTTGAAATTTCGAATTCCTGGGTAGGGTATTTATTTTTGTAACTAGAAGAGCACAGTTTATATATTTTTCTCTTGGATCGCTAATTCTGGCTTGCAGCTTGAGCTACTCCTCTCCTCGTCGTGCCACACGCACTTATTGCAGCACCCGACATTGGGAGAGGGTATCTGCTCGATGCAGCAAACCAGACGAGATCACCATCATCCTCCACATGATATAGAGGCAGCTGGCGATCCGAGGCCTGCCAATGGTGATATCCCAAGGGCCCGGAATGCTCCATGCCAACTGTGTGGGCCATGGGGGCAAGTGGTGGCTACGATGGCAGCATTTGCTCAGCCACGTCAAGTTCCTCTGGTTACCAGCCTTCTTCACTCGGTTCGGTGCGTTGATTCGTTGTAATTCACGCGGTCCTGGTGCCTCTCCCCCGCAGGAAAACGTTCGAAGTGCGATTCGTTCGAAGGTATGTATCTGTATCTGGCCACGGTACAGCTCCCATTTTATTGCTGCCACTGACAGCGACCTAAGGATGACGATAATGATGTTTGTCCCAGTTGATCTAAGCCGTCCCTCTCCTTAGTTTCATCGCATGCTCGCACAGAGCAAACAAAGTCTTTACCTGGGCAGCAATCTTCCATAAATTAGCATTTAGTAAATTGATTAAATTCCTTATTTAGAATTAGGCCCAATGAGTGGTCCACACTCATTTTGGGTGTCATGTGTGCCAGAGCCTTCCGGTCATCCGAAAGTTCCAAGTCCCCCAATCAAGTACCAAGCCAATAGTATGTTTTGCATTTTTTCGCGCATTTTACGATTAATTTTATTTTATTGATTGATTCATTATTACTACACACTGGTAAATGCGAGATTGCAGCGATTAGTGAGTGCTTAAAATATTCATATGGTAGAACTTATGCCTATAAACTAGATAGCAGACTGAAAAAATACTTTTCCCGAGAAACAACATTTTAAATCAGAGACGATTTCAAGATACCAGGATTTGATTATATTTTAGATTATATTTAGAAAAAAAACTTTTCCCGACAACACTTTTTCCGAAACAACATTTTAAATCAGAGATGATTTCAAGAAACCAGGATTAGATTAATAAGTTAATCGCCTCTTCAGCCTCGACTTTTAGATACCTGTTACTCAGCTAGTGGGATTGCGAACGAGATGTTTCACCCTTAGATGGGTTGAAAATATATGGCCCAGTGGACCAAAACTCGATTAGAAAGCCATAGGGACAATGGGACAAAGGCAAAATAAAAAGGCCCGACTCATCGCACACCAAAAATAATATTTTCTTCCCATTATATGGAACTTTACGTTCATTAAGATGGTTCACCCCTAATCATTAATATTAGTACTTCATTCAAATAATTTTATATTAAGTAAACTTTGGTTTTAACTTAGAAATATGTCCCCTTCTGTAGAGGGTGTAGTATATAGCGCACTTCACCAATCTAATCAAATGACTCCCTAGACCGGTGGAGCAGCTCGAATCACCTCTCCTCGACGCAGCTTCGTCCGAGCGTCTGTTTATACCACAAATCAAATGGGAAGAAGGATGAGAAATGGAATCACGACTGTCTCCGTTTCTGTGCGTGCCAGTGCTCCATCTCTTTCTCAGACGAGGCCTCATCTCCCGACTCTCTCCCACTCGAAAGGTGGACCGGCAGATCCATCCGCTGCAGGGCGTCGAGCAGCAGCGTCATAATCACACGCCTGCATTTGGTGTGTGGAGGGGCGCTTGAGTGGTGGGGAGGGTCCTCGGAGGTTCCTCGGAGGTTCCTGGGGGCTTGGAGCTTTGGAGCCCTCCTCCAACTCCTCAATAATTATTAAGAGAAATAAATTGTGTATGATTGCTTGATTGGCGATTTATTGACTCACATTATTGGAAGCTGCCGCGCTATCATCCTGTGCCCAAGCGCATCTATAGAGCCGGGGTCCGGCATCTGAGCGCGACTGCATCCATGAGTATTCCTAAGCGATGCGGGCCTGACAGAGTATTTATTACCAAATGCGTATAATAATTCTCCTTTTCCTTTGACAATGCAAAAAACGGGCAGGATGGAATGGGATAATGATTGAAATGGCAAATGTTTTTTAAGACCGGAAGCTTTTAGAACGCTGAGATTGAGGGGAGTGCCCTTTAGTTTTGATAATAAGAGACGATTATAATATCAGCTTTGGTAAATTTTTTTATTTTGAATACCCAAAATGTTTCTACTATATTCATTTAAAATCTTATTCTAATTAAAATTTGTTTATTTGTAATTACAAAATAAATGTAATTCGCTGGAGTTCGCCCAGTTCCATGATAGCCCAAAGCAATTTATTGCGATTGTTGGCAATTTTTCCAGTCTACTTATTCTTGCTCTATCCTATGGATAACCATATCCCGAGTCCATTGCAATAATTCGAAATGCCTTTACAAACAATTCTTCTCAAACAGTGCATTTCATCTAATTTTTAAAATTCAATCCTTTTCCAAGTTTATTTGAATTCTGGTGTTCCTCAAGGGAGTCATCTGGACCACGGATGATGTAAAACTGTGCCATTAACAAACTGTGATTCCCATGTGAGATTAACACAGCACTAAGTGACTTATGTTGGCAAAAATGAGCTAGTTTTGGAAATAAATAAATTTAAAAACTATTATCTAGCTAGGCTAAAAGAAAAAAAGCGAATTCGATTTTAATGAAAATCAATTGTTCTGATAAAGTTGAGACAACACACAACAACATTTTATTTTACTGGTCTTGGGGGCGAACTGAACCTCAAATGGAGAAAAACACGAAAAAGAAATGGGAGATATCCGTAGAAACAAGGCATTAACACGTACATAATTCAATGGGTAAAAACAAAAGCACATCCAACTTTTTTACTGACGCCAAGGATGGAATATTCTTTTGTGCGAGTGTATGTGTTGCTTCATAGCCACATTTTCCATCAACCCCTACTTTCACCCAGGAATATAATTTTGATGTGTTCTGTTATCTAGTCAGCAGAAGAAATGACCCGGGAGATGCATCTAAGGGTAATAAATTAACCCCGATATTGAAGAAAGGTTCTGAAAAGGAAGAAGGCGCAGAGAACTGTCAACAAATAAAGTGTGTGGTTCCAAATTCAAAGGCTGTAACTCTGAGAGACAACAAGAGATACACGATGTACGTTCCTGTATCTCGCGCTTGACTTTATGTGCGTGTGTGTGGGAAACGCAATTTCAACTTTCCAATGATGCGGCGATAAATCAAGGATAATCTACTTTTCAGGATCATAATTTTTGTGTGAATTGACAGTCAGGCAGTGACAAAAAGAAAGCCAATTGACAGATTTATGTGTACGCACTAACACACGCGTACGCGTTGCACAGTACGATACGAAGGAATATAGAACAGGCTGAAAGGACATCGTCGATAACAGCGATATCAATTTCACATAAAACTCACGCCGGATCTGGATGACAATGACGAGTTCCCCCGTTTTTGGATTCAATTTCTGCTTTCATTGCTTTGAATGGCTTGTGGGCATTAGAGTAGACGTACATTTTTGTACATTTTTGATATTGCATTTTCTTAGTTAAATAAAATTAATTTTTTGTCACAAAAGTTAATATCAGAACTTTTGTAAGTTGCAGGTGTGTTCGTCACAAGTTTTTAACTCGTTAAGAGGCGTTTTTGTCCACGTAGTGACAGACTGCCATCCACAGGCATATTTGTACATATACCCCGATCGAATTTCTAACTTGGGTGCTTTCATAACATTAAAGAAAAGCCTCCTGGTACATATTTAGCTGGGATGGTGGATGCCTTATTTCCACATTAAATGTCAGCTGGGCAAGCAATGTTGCGGCCATCTTTAGTTTTCTGGATTAGCCATGAGGGTTGCCCAGCACTTCGAGTGTGTCCCACGTCTCCGCTCGCTTGTCTGTCCATTTATGGGCGTCATTAAATCATTCTATCAATCCCAAAACCCACAAGCACCCACTGGGAAGACCACCCCTCCCGACCACCATTTGTCATTAATCGTTGCAATGCCTTAATGGCATTAAAAAGTCGCAATTATATTTTAATGCGATCCCATAGACCAGAAGAAAAACGGATGTTATTCGTTTTCAGGGTGACTGTAAGTCGTTTCCCAATGGCGTCCACCAGTTAGGATTTAGTTAATTGCTTTCAAACTTTCAGAAAGTTTAATGAAAGAATTGTCTTACTTTGTTCTGGTAATTAGTTTAAATACAATGACAATTAAAAATCATCAAATTATGTCATCGTAACTGTATTCCTTTTCTCTTGTCCTTAATTTAACAATAAAACAATAAAAAATAAAAATAATTAATGTTCAAGTTTAATACATTTGTTTAAACTCTACTCCGCAAGTAATATTGTGATGGACACCATAGTAAGACCCCTAGTATTTGTTTATAATAAATAAAGTTTTTTTTAATGGAATATTTGTTCATTAATAATAAAATAATAATAATAATAATAATAACAATAACAATAATAATAATAATAAGAAGAATAAGAATAAGAAGAATAAGAAGAAGAATAATAAGAAGAATAATAATAAGAATAAGAATAATAAGAATAATAATAAGAAGAATAATAATAATAAGAATAATAAGAATAATAAGAATAATAATAATAATAATAATAATAATAAGAATAATAATAATAATAATAATAATAATAATAATAATAATAATAATAATAATAATAATAATAATAATAATAATAATAATAATAATAATAATAATAATAATAATAATAATAATAATAATAATAATAATAATAATAATAATAATAATAATAATAATAATAATAATAATAATAATAACAATAATAATAATAATAATAATAATAATAATAATAATAATAATTTTATTTGAATAAGATTTTCTCTACTAACTGATTCCCGTTACTCAGCTATTAGGATTCCAAACGAGAAATATCGATAGAATTTCGCATAACAAGTAAAAATGGAAAATATTATATTAACAAAATATTAACAAAAGTTTTCAAAATTGGGGGCGTGGCAGTTTTGACCTTTTTTCGGAGTTAGAGTGGGCTTGCCCAAAATGTTTTTTTGTATACCGCTACAAATTGGACAAACAAATAATAAAACTAAAAACATTTAAGACTTTTGCGACCTAAACTTAATGTGATGGCGTAACGACTTTCAGTGGTTTGTGGGCGTTAGAGTATGCGCCGAAAATATGTTTTGGCATACCGATAGAAATGAACAAGACAAACAATAACATGAAAAAAATCAAAAGAATTTCAAAGATGTGGACGTGGCAGTTTTGTGCTGCCACTATATTTCCGAAATCAACATGCATGTTCTTAACTTTTTAGGTTTTATAGTTCCTGAGATATCGACGTGCATACAGACGGACAGACAAACGGACATGGCCAGATCGACTTAGCTAGTGATCCTGATTAGGAATATATGTACATATATGCTCTATAGGGTCGGAAATTCTTGTTTCTACCTGTCACATACTTTTACTCTACGAGTAATGATATATATTTTTTCGCCTATGCATAGATTGTTTCTAAAATTACGCACTCTTAATCGTTCCTAAAAAAATATTGTTATACCTTTAAAGTTTTTATGTCGGCGAAATGTTTTCCTAGTTTTTTAAAACTATTATGACTTGCCTGCTTTCTGGCGGAGTTATGCCACAGAATGGCATTCAATAGTGTCTTATTTATATAATATTATTATATATATATATATATTATTATATATTATTCTCATCTCGCCGTTAAACTGCCATAGAAGTCCCATGGCTGTGTTCACGAAAGTTACAGAATATAAATATATAGTTAAGGCCCATGCCAGAGACTATCTTACGAAATGTAACCCCTTTTAGTTAGATTTATGATGGGCGGAATTGAAATCGCTTTAGGGAATGACAGCAGGAAGAAGGAGAAAACAGAGCAAGGGAGGCAGACGGAATCGAAAGCAACTAATCAAGTTTTGACAGTGGAAATCCACCTCGGGAGCCAGCTGAGTTCTGTTTTATGGGCGACCACATTAGTTGAGGATGGCGGTGCCACGGCTTCATCTTAATAAAGTGCCTCCGTATCCAAAAATTAACATACACTCGCTTATCCCGCATCCCTCCATAAAACAATGTCCCGCCATTCAAAGTAAAAAGAAGAAAAAATGTCAAAATTTGAATGATTTACGCGAGGGCGAACTGAGCGAGCTCAATCGAAAATAGAGCACCAAATGAGTACTGAGTTAACCTCGAAAATATGTGCGTTCGTGATGGAGGACTGAAAGATAAGAAAGTTGAAAGTAGCCGTGAAAGTAGACGAATGAGACCCTTGGTGGTGACAAAGACGTAGCTGACCCGGCTTCGAGCACATGCTGCGCTTTCCTTTGCGCTCTCTGTACACAGGACACCCCGCAGGAGCGCTGATGCAACGCTCGAGTCACGGGGTCTGGCTAAAAGGACCAAACGGCCAAGGGCCAGGAGGACGACATAAATCACGGGGCCCGGCTAATTTGCCAGAACGAAATCGAATGCGCCGCATCCGTCAAACACTTTAGCGCAGGCGCGCAGCTGCCGAGCCAGGAAGAAATATGAAAATTGAAAATTATGAAATTACGAGAGCTACACGAGAGGGCAGCAAGGAGTGCCCCTTTTCTAGATTTACGGCCTTGACAGCCCATCGGGGTACCATTTTAAACGCGATCTCTAATGCACTGGAACGACGGCCAACCGGCAGCGACTTTTATCTTTCCAAGAATGTCTAAAAAGACAATATTAAGAGAATGGAGGAGAGTTTTTAATATTTTTATGATGTACATTTCCGTTTTGCAGTTGTCTTTTTAAGGTGACTGACTGGATTTTCTGAATCCCCCGCTGAAGATTTATGTGTTTCATCGATTGTTCAAGAAATAGAAATTTTTCCGTTCCTTCGGTTTTTCCCTTTGGTGGAAAGTCAATTATCAAATTTATGGTTTTCAGTCCATGAGATTTCCTCAGCGGCTCTTTCTTTTTCAATTCGAGATTCGTTCGTTCCCACAACTAGTGTATGATTTGCTGCATGTGTATGAGCTTTGTTCAACGGCATCTGTTCTCTTGTAGTTTGTGTGTAATTATCATTAGTTATTAGCCATATATTTTGATTATTCAGCGTGGCCACTAATAGCTCTGAGACATTCGAACTCATGGTTTTAAATGAAGTTTTTTGGGATTTTGGGAATTAAGTGTTCCTTCGTGGGTTCTTGCAATAGAGATGAATAATTACGTTTTTGATACTATCAATTTAATAATTTTTATAATACTTTATAATTTTAATAATGTTTAAATGTGTACATGTTCATTTTTGTACATGCTGTTATCTCTAAGCGAGATTTTCTTAGGACTATTAGTAACCACTATTAGTTACAAACATGTATTTCAAATAATTTGCCAAGTTTATGTTGTGGTCTAATACCTCACTGTGCTTTGCTTATTCCAATAATTTATTTGAAAGTCCTCCGTAAAGCGAATTTTCACTGGCTTTTTTTAAATGGCTATGGATATCTCAAGGACTACGGAGACTGAGTTAACTCTCAAAGTCATTTGAACCGTTTTAAACAAAAAAAGCTTAGTTCAACTATAATTTTTTAATATGTAATTCCTCAACTTTCTAATTGTATAAATAAGTGTCGAAAGCCCGTGATGATTATTTTTAAAGTTAATACTTACACTTTTACCCTTGTTTTACCGATATAATTTGTTCAAACTATGTAACCTCTTGACCTTCTGCGTTAACATTCGATTGGTGCATCACTAAAAAAAATCGGACAACTACAGCAGACTTTCATTTCTTAGTGTATACATAGTGGACATCTTCGCACACTCCCCTGGTGGGCTTCGTCACTATGTGGACTACCGTCAACACTGTGCACAGCGATTAAAGTGTTTTTGCAATCAGGCTCTCTCAGCCTTAACGAGATCAATATTTGTACAAAAACTTTCCCAATTTTCTAGAATTCAAAACTCTTTCAATGTATCAATAACCTAGAAATACCCACACTTTGCAAATGGCTGCGGAATATTTCATTTACTGTTGCTTTCGTCAAAATGAAAAGCAGAAAACTTTTTAATGAAAACCCGCATCGGAGAGAGCACACAGACACACAAGCACACTCACACTTTGACGATTCCATCATGGCCGACAACGACTGTCTGAGTACGACGACGAAAATGACGATGAAGGAAGAAGCGACAGGCTGTCAGCCAGAATATCGAAGGACCCAAGAGGCAGAGCAATGGCCACGCAGCATGTTCGAACTCGTCTCGCTCTCTATCCCTGTCTCTCTTTCTGTCGCCGTCAGTCGCCCAATCTTTCCTCTCAGTCTTCTCCGTTTGCCTTGGCTGTGAATTTCATCCACCATTCAAACTCGAGTTTTTGGCAAACACTTCTTTCGGGGTTCGAGAAAACGACCCTTATTCCCCCGGTCGGGCGGGTAGTCATAATTCTTTTTTTACTTTCTGACACGTATAAATCACTCAATTGTATAAAATTAAACGCAAAAAGGACGTCGCCGACACTGCCAAAACCCAGAAAAAGGGCGGACGGCCAAAATGGCAGTCAGTTAAGTCAGGCTCTCAGTTATTTAGGGCTGTTCGCTTTGAATAAAATAATTCCGATTCGTGCGACCGAATAAATCAGTAGATTGGACACAGATATCTTAAAAATAATATCCTGTTCTCTCCTGCTCTTCTTTTTTTCCACAACGCCTGAGTGTCCTTCGATGTGGCTTTAGATATGGCTCTGGCCGTTTGTATCCACATATGTATGTACCTCGGCCGTTTGGCTTCAAATCGCCACCGTAATTTCGCCGGTTATTGTACACATGAGTACATGATGAGTACACATCAAAATAACAGTTTATTAGTTTTAGCTAAGTTTTAATCCACGACTACCAATTTTTTAATTACTATTATAAGGGGTATAAAACAAAATAATTTTTTATTTCTGAACAAATCTGCATATATCCCCAAATAATTGATATCAATTATTATGTTTTCTGAAACCACCAAGCTGCGGCAAAGCCCCATTAAGGATAATTCAATAACAATCAAGGAAGCTATATATTTCAAATAAAATTGGGTTATACCGAATAAGAACTTTTTATTATTTAAGACAGCGACGTCTTTCTAATAATTTCAATTAATTTTCCGACTCTTCCTGGGACAGCTCCATGTCCGATCTTGATCAATTTAAAACCTTAATTAGATATCGTCAAGAAACTGGTGCACCGAACTCTAAACAAAATTTTTTCACATTTGTTTTCCGAATATTTCTATGGAAACTGTAAGATCTAGTGGTCCAAACTTGCCCGTTGTGACATACATATGTACATGCAATAGAAAGAAGGCAGTTTTGGGCGTTAGAGTAGGCGTGGACAAAACGATTTTGGTACATCAATACAAATTAGCAAGACAATCAATAAAATTAAATTAAAATCAAAACCTATCAAAAGTGGGCGGCTTATGGGCGTGGCATGGTTCTGAATCTTACGCTGCTTAGTCATCACCAGAATCTGCTTACATGTTTGTATAGTTTGTTTTATAGTTTTATAGTTCCCGAGATCTCTACGTTTATACGGACAGACAGATAGACATGGCTGAAAGTCTGCGTTCTACCTGTTACATACTTGTCAAGGAATCAACATACTCTTTTACTCTATGAGTAACGGATATAATATTATGCTAAAAACAAATGGAGTATTTTATTTAGAATGCGACATTTTGATGTGCCTCACTCTGATTCCTATGATAAATAAGGCTATAATATAAGATCATTTTGATCTCCTCAAGTCTTCTTGGCCTGTTTGTAAGTCTTATAATTATGGCATACAATATTTACTGCCTTTTTAGTCATTTTGTGCACTTCCATCTTATGGGTGGTTGCTGCTTAGCAGCCATTCCATCCCAATCTGAAATTCTAAATAGCGCTATGCTGCGGCCATCACACGGTCTAATAATTTGATTTGTGATCTTTGATAGCGTGTATGAAATATGGAAACGGAGCATGTGTCCTGGGGAAGGGAATGTCCTTACTGCTGCGCTGGCGTCGTGTCATCGTCATCAGCATTAAAACGAGCGCTGCGTGTTTTCGTTCATTTCCAACTCCAATCTGCAACCACCTCCTGATGTCGCATTTACAACCCTTAGCGCGCATAAATTACTTTTATTACCTGTCAGGGGTATTTGTACTCTCCGCCACTTCGTTCCACCGCTCTCCTCTGACCCTTGTTTTTTCTCATTTGGTTTTTAGCCATATTTTAATTGCGTATCGTACCATAACTATTTTGCACTTTCTGACAGCAGATTGAAGATATTTATTAATATTAGATGCGACAGACACACACATATTTACCATTGGACCCTGTCCTGTCCCGATCCCATTCCAAATCTGTCTGCCTGTGAATGTTGCCCCACAACAGTCGCATAATTCCGGTTCCATTAATTCTATTTTATTGCGTCACAGATTTTTAGATGATTCTACCGCTATAAATGCGACTATCTTTCGGTTTCCCCTTTTTGCCGTTATTATTTTACTGGCCATTGTTTTTGCCCGTTTCGTTGCTGTTTTGTTTGCTGCACTTCCATATTTCATGTCATTTAAAGATGTGTAACCAAATTAAGCCATTTTTTCTGGCCCTTTTCAGAGCCATCATCACTTACAGTGTACGTATGTACATATGTACATGGCTTACGCATAACGGCTAGTCGAAGGGCGAATGGAACGGCAATGCTAGTCAACCTCTTTGTTATAATCGATAATAAAATATGAAAAAATCCTCTTCTTATCCGAAAAACTCGTATTCCTCTCGAAAAGCATTCGGCTGCCTAATCTGAGAAACTCTGCACGAAAACTCATCCTACAAAATAAAGTGGCCCAGGCCACTGCATTTAAACTGGCAGCGGTAATGAAGTGGTCTCCCCTTTATCGCTGATTTAATATAGCTATTAATAAGTCTTTTGTAGCATCCCCCACCAAAAAATTAACCTTGAGCGAATAGATGGGGACGTGCAAAGATGCCAGATACAAATAAAAATCCTTTATACATAAAAGGAACTGATTTACCTGCGATCACAGTGACAAGTTAATTTTATCTGGAACTCCCCACCATTGGCAGGCTGCAAGTCCCATTGGGATTTTCTGAATCTTCGGTGTTCCTTTCTCTGGCGCACCTCCATCATCAGCTTCATCTTCATCTTGTGGGCTCTCTGCATATGGCGCGGTCTGAAGGGACTTTGATAAATACCATGACAAATTCAAAACTGTCAGACGTCGTTTTTCAAATCGTAATTGCATTATTATCGAATATACCGACGAGGGAGAGGAGAAAGGAACGAAGGAGAGGATGAGTTGAAGGAGGGGAAATGGAAATGAAATGATGATGGGAACAATTGCCGCATTAATCTCACAAAATGTCGTCCAGAAGAACCTGGAAAGCAAGATGTCGATCCAACATGTGTTTGGCATAGGACTTTCCGAGCCTTCTTGGTTTTCTCTTTTGAATAATTGAAATGTCAGATGTCTGAATGGTGAAACTATGAGGGGAGCTAGGTGGAGTGAGGGAAAAAGTTGCTGAGTGTTCACTCAATAGAGGAGAAACAGGTAGAAGTATTCCCTCTACCGTTTATGCAGTAGAAAAATATATTTAAATATTTCCAAGGAATGGCTACAAAAGAAAACAACTAATTTTCATTTAACGACAGAATTTGATTTAATAAACATTTTGAGATACCACAAAGTCAGGAGTATTGGTCGAGTTACTAAAACTAAATAAACTTTAATATCTGGCACTAACAAGAAAAGTGGGAGTTGAGATATTTACATGCCCAATATGCGCTATCCGAAACCTAAAGAATAATCGTGGTTCATTTTCAAATGAACTCCTGCCCCGCATAAACGTAAGTCTTCATCATCTGCAGTGTTGCAACCGCGGCTTGGCTACTTTTAACGAAAGAGGCAAGATTAATTGCGCGTGGAAACTTCTAATTAAATAAAATCGTGCTCGGCACTCAAATTGTCAGAGACAACTTGTCACCCCCTCTTAAATATGTGTGGATGGGTTCGAGCCTTTAGGTTTTAACCATCTGAAAAAAGTTTCTTTATGTGACTCAATTATGGAGGTATAAGGGCAGATAAATTCCAAAAATACAGATACGCGAGTACAGATGCAAATATAGCTACAGCTTCGTACATATGTATAGGTATATACACGTTGCAAGTAGCCGAGCTAGATGGTTGCCATTTTGTGTGAGCGAGGTTGCAAGTGGAAATCCTTTTGGCCGAAAGGAGGCAGCAACCGACCTGATTGGTCTTTGCTCTGGCCAGATTCCGTCAGCAGCACAGCAACAGCGTCCAAGAGGCAACAACTTCGGGGCAAACGAAAACGAAAAGTTGCTGAGACATGAAGTTGACAGCTCAATGCGCTCCAAAAAAAACTCAACCTGAAGTCTGAGCCCGAACACAGCAGACGGAGAGGGACACCAGCACCCAGTGCGAAAGGGAGAGCAGGAGATGCACTAACACACATGCACACGAGCATTACTAAGCGCACTTCAAAAAGTGCGAGTATCGGAGTTGAAACAATTGAGGACAATTGTTTAGCTTCACCTGCTGGGTTCGAATGGCCTGCCATACTTTCAGGTGAAAGTTATACATACATAGATGTACATGTATGTATATGTGCGCATCGCTTGTTCCTCGCTGTATACTAAGAAACACTAGAGCTGGTTTCATAATGGGAAACAAAGTCCGAATTAGAATATTTAATTAATATTTACTAATTAAATTAATTATTCCGATTACAGGTGCCGAGTCACGGGATAGGAGACCCCAATAAACGAGAGTAACACTACCGAAGAACTGCCATTTTAGTCAAGGGAGGCAAAATTGCGAATATTCGGTGCTCTTATTCATTTAACGTCAGCTGTTTCAGCTCGCAAAGCTAAACGAATCGCAAAACGAGCTTTTTCCCCTCCCCCTCCAACCAACTACACCCATGCCCTTTGCCAAACAAATCGACCCCTTAATGCACAAACAGAACCACCCACTCCCCCATCCCCATCCCCCACTTCCCCTTCTCGCATCGTTGAAGAAGAATCCATCAATTTTTATGGTGTCCCTCGGTCGACATTTTTGTCAATTTCGTTTTGCTGCGTGTCTCTGCGTTACTCTGTCTCTCCCATCCCTCTTCTCACAAGCTCTCTTTAAATGCAAATCGAAGCCCGTGTCACGCACACACAGAGAGCGTGTGCTGGTGTGCGTTGGTTCAACGATTCCACCCCTTTTCCTTTTGTTCTGTCCATCAAAAAAGCAGGGCCAAGAAGAGCAAGAAGAATAAGATGCAGCAACAACAAAATTCCGTACACTTGAGATGATGGTGCTGTTTTGGATAGTTGCTGTTATTAGTGCTTCCTCTGTCTCCGATGCATTTGTTTCTATTGCTGCCGCTCTTCTGGTTGTATTTTCTGTTAGTGTTGTTGCTATTGTTTCTGGTTCGTTCACGCTTTGCTGTTGTTTTACTGAATGATGTTGCTTTTGCTTAACTGTGCTGCACGCAGAGAAACGTATTATGAATACCGTATTATACCGAATAAAATCTTTGTACGTTGTTCAGGTGGGCCCCATAAGAAACTAAACGCCCAAGCTTAAATCACATCACAGTCCCACATTTGTATGTATTTTGTTTATCCCATGTCTTTTGATAATAGATAGTAAGTCATTTTTTCCAGTGCAAGTATCGCTGTCTCCGCCTGGGTTTGGTGACATTTGCGTCTGCTGCTCCCTCTCATCATTGATCCCTCTTTGCTGCTGATTCGTTGCTGCTACTTCTCGAAAGCGTCGCTTCGCCTTCATTCCAATTGCTGCTGTTTCGCTCTTCGCGTCTCCGTTGCTCGTGCCATTGTTGGTTGCCTTCCCTTCACTGGCATTCAGTACCCTCCTCCACTCGTAGATGCCAACCCGCCCTTTTCGAGAGCCATGGCAGTCGGCAGAAGACCCTAGCTGAATGGCAGCCCCTACAGCTCCTGATCCCACGCCCACCACTTGCCGCCAACCACTCTGACCCAGAGCGACCCCTTTCCACCCAAGGCCAGTCTCGCGAGCTGTTCCTTCCAATTTTTGGTTTATGTTTCCTTGCGGCTGGCTGGAGACGAAGCGCCGCAATTGCTGTGCAAGATCGGGTTGGGGAGCACTAAGAATGAAGGCTAGTTTAAGAAATGGCAAATCTCCCTCATTTTTATATGAAGCCAGGACTTGCTGCAACTTAATAGAAATGCATCCCAGCGGTTGAACAGTTATTGATGAAAATACCAACAAAACTAGGCACTAGATTGGGCCGTAAATGGTGACCCCGAGCGTTATTATATTGTGGAGGGTCTGTTTCGGTGCTTTGGAAATTTCTGAGTGAAACTGTTGTACTCTCTGTAAGCTTATAAATTGCCGAAATTGTAGTTGGAGAATCCTATTGACTGTTAGAGTGATTATAAAAGCGTTCAATTATCGATTTGAATTGCCCAAATGCATTTTCGTCCCTTCATCACATAACTGGTTAAATAACTGGTTAAATGGAAATATGTGCCGCTAGTACATATGTACATATTTAACGTAGAACAAGCCATTCCGTGGCATTTAGCCACTAGTACAGTACTCGCAGCTGTGGAGCAGCATAGCTAATTGAGTTGCCGCATAAACCACGCCATGCGTTTGGCTAATTTTCAAACACAATTTTCACTTAACTACACTTAACATAAATTAACTGGAAATCATTTCCTTCAAAATAATTCCGAGTTGCATTCGCGCACGAGGGCATCCCAGCAGGACCAAGAGCACTGCAGCCGGGACATACATAAGTGGTAATTGCCATTAACGCGGAATAATTTTTCGAAAAGGCAATAACAGAGACAATTTCCAGCACGCACGCATCGCGTAGCGAAGTGGCCCCCGATTCCCACTCCCCCATCCGGCCAGCTCGATTCGGCCAGGACACAAATTGCAGGACAATCATCAGCGTCGGCGGCAGAGAGCGTTGCCCATTAGCTGGCGCAACGCATAAAATGCACTGCAAAGAGGACCAAAGGATTTGAGGTCGACGAACGGGGCAGCGTAGCGGGGGAGTCGCAGTTGAAATCCACTCAAATGAATTTGTATTTGTTTTAGGAATAATTTTCACGCCGCGCTCGCTCACACAGAAAAGCAATCAAAAATTGTTGACCCAGGCGAGTAGACGGAAGGAGTCAGGTCCTTCTGCTGGATTTTTATGTAGTAATCAACATCGGATTGTGTCGGATGTTCGGAGTGCTGATATGCGTGTGGTTTCGATGTGGAGAGCCGTGACTGAGGGGTGTTCATCTGCAACCCACAGCCAGGGCTCGCGACACAGCAGTTTATGTTCCGTCCTGAGGCTTATGCAATTTGGTCGAAATGTTTTTCAACGCCTGTTAATTGGCGGCATCAATTCCGATAGCCAGTCAGCCACTCGTTGTAGACTGGAAGTGGAGAAAGCCATTGGGGGTTATAGATGGATGGAAGGGTATTTATGGGCGTTGGAGCCACAAGGATTATGCAGTAAGCTGGATTATATGAGGGCGATAAGCGTGACAGCTTCAATAGTTTCATATACATACTCGTGTATAATTGACTTCTACCAAGAGTGGGCGCGACAAAAGATAATGCTATATTCGCACAAGTAATGAGTACTTATGAGTTGCAATGAGTAGGGTAGCTAATGTAAGCATCATTTTATTAAAATATGTTTTCATTTTAAAAATTAACCCCCAGACCAGTTGAATCAGCTTTATTTTTGGGCGTCAAAGCGAAGGTTGAAAAAATGTAACTCAGTTTATAAAGTTTTGGATTGAAAGGCCAAGCTTGGTCATTGCCAGTAAATACGTACACAAATAATGCCACATATGTTCTGAAGTGTGTATGTACATCTGATTGCTCATGTACAATTGATTTGCTGTGTAATGGGTATCTTACAATCGAGGCCTTCGACTAAAATGTTCCTTTTTCCATTGGAATATTACTATATTATATTTTTCTTCATCCATAATTGGTTATGGTGCTTCCCATGACTATGCAGTTTTCTTGTTTGAACGGCACCCCCAACACCTACAAACACCGAGAAAAAGCTTCCTTCATTTGTGCTTATATGCAGCCATATAAGCCAGTTTTATTATATTTTCGGGGTTCAGTGAGATCGGAAATGTTCGAATTTGCTGGAACTCATCATGAGGGCGAGCATTATTAATGCGCCGTACATAGGAAATAACCCAAAAGCGAGATCGGCAGCACAGTAAAACAAAATAGCTCCGAGGAATGAATTATGACAGTTCTAATTGACTGAAATATGGTGCGATGGCTGTTTTCCGTCATCTTGAACTGCTGGGGTCTGGGGAGCGGCGGAAGGGGTGGAGTTATTTGGATTGAAGTGAGCAAACGAGCATCTTACCAGATACTTTTGTGCACTTTCCGTTCAGTTGCGTTTCAGCTCGAGTTGATTGGATGGGTTTTCTTCTCGTCTTCGTATTTCGGAAAACTCGTTCTGGGTGGAGGGAAGGCTGCTGGTTCAAGTGGATCTTTTGAAAACAGAACCCAAAAGAGACGGCGACAGGCGGACACTATTTCATTTTCTTTTCCCTCTGCCCGTTTTTGAAGTGCCAGTTTGTGTATCTGAAAGATACGCTTAGCAAGCATGCGCTCACACAATCAAGGCAAGGAAACGCCAGGCGGTGCTGCTTTTGGGATGAAATGAAAGAAATGGATTTTTGACAGATTTATGACTATCGAGCCGTCTTCATATTTTGAATTATTGCCATCGAAATAGACGAAAAATTCGTTTTTCTTCCGCTTCACTTCGCTGCGGTGTGCCTTCCTTTGGCATGGCTTTCCATTTTGGAAAACAGTCTCCTGCCGTTCTGAAACAATTCACCGCACACACATTCGAATTGGGTTTTGGCAGCTCTCAGCCGTCGACTGTCCTCGAGAGCAAGGCAGGAAGAAAGGATGTTTTAGCCTTCCTTGCGGATATTTTTTTTGTCTTTTTCGTCGTTTTTTTCTCGGTAACATATCTGAGGAACTTGAAGGTTCCGACGATAGTTGAGTCCGTTGCAGCTGGTTTTTATGATTTCTGCCCAAAATGCGGTCGAAACATACCGATATTGCGGCGGATGAAATCTTGACCTTCAGAGAAAGTTCTTTGTTCCGATTATGTAGGACTGCGAGTTTTAAAATTCAACAAAGAAAATAATACAATTTATTGAAGGGAACAAATCCGTGATTGCCTTGTGATTGCACCTGTACACGGTTCTGTCAGATTTTGCGCTGCATTCCAGGAACAATTGCTTCCCAGTTTCTTTCACCAGTTTCCCAATTGTAATGAATTGTAATGAATGCCATTCTCTGGCCATTGCATTATCTTCCTGGTTGCGCTGACTATCGGCGATCGAGCGTATCGACAACTCCCTCGGATCGTGAAACTCTCAAAAAACAAGTTGCATTGCTTGTTCAGCCCCAGAAACACACAGGGAATTTCGTTACAACCGTAACATAAACATCTAATCAAAGACTCCAAATCAAAACGGGATTGATAAACTTTCGGCTGCGATTTGTAAGTACAAAGTCGCCGGCTGGCGATTGAGAACCGAAAATTAAGTAGCGCTAAGAAATTAACCCGCAGGTCCTTTAGCTTCCCGATAAAACAATACCATAAACAACGCCAATTTGGGGGCGGCCAGAGATCGAACAAAAACTGCAATCCACATAGAAGGGGGAAAACGCCAGCAGAAGCAGCTACTTTAAATGAACAATTTTATTTTTATCCCGCAAACAAATCTCGCCAGCGAATATTTTACAATTGCTGCTCCCAGCCAACCGAGTCCCACTGTACCACCACGGTACCACCTCGTCCCGTCGACAGTCCGCCCCCGATTCAAAGTTCGCAGACGGAGTTGCAGTTGCTGTACAAATAGTGAGCGCATTTAAGCAACGTTATTGGCAAATCGTGACTGTAGTTCCATGAAACTGATATCAAGCAGCAGCCTTGGAGGCAGTGGCAGTGGCTGCCACGCCCCCTGCGGTCAGTGCGCTTGATGTGGCGCCCCCACATCCCTTTTCCGCAGCCCCACAAAACCCCTTCTCCCCGCCACCGCCAAGTGAACACCCCGCTTCCCGCTCCCCACTTCCTGTATAGGCCCCAGTTCGATTGCCTTACAAATTAAATGAAGTTCAAAATGCTTCAACGAACACCAGTGGGAATCATAACGGTCTTACGTATGCATCACGCCCCAAAACCCCCGAATTGAATGCACTCTCCTTTCCAGCCAAGTGAATGCATCGATCGCGCGATCGTAAATTGCCCTCTACAATGCCAGTACTTATGGGGTGTCCTAGAAACTGTTTTCCAAACTTCGGAAAAGAACTGAACAATTGTTTATTTTCTAAATGTAGCACCTTTACTTTGATATATGTATATATTGCTAGTTCCAACTCAGATTAATTCGGTACAGAGTTATGCAAGGAGGCAGAACAAGTTGCATGTGCATGCATTTGGGGATGGATATCCCAGATGCATGTTGCCCATGCTCAAATATGGCGATGATTCATATTCGATTACTGATCCTCGGCTGAGCCCGAATGTCAGTGGTTGTAGTCGCGGCCGGATTGGCCTGTACCCGTACCCGGCAACGACTGTCCAAGATCGCTGCTCGGTTGACCTGTAGCTGCTTCGGTTGCAAATGTCCCTATCGTCACACACTTTGGTTGGCTGGTTTTGTTTTGACCACAGGACCCTGGTGCAGCAGGAATTTCGCATATTTCCTAGTCCTCGTTGTCTGCACGCCCCAAATGGCCCTGATCCGACCAACTCCCCCGCCCAACGACTGATTTACGAGCCGAACTCGTAACTGCCAACTACTGCTGCGATTCCAATGCCGATGCCTTGGTCATGATCGTTGGCCAGGTCAGTTCCATTACATTCGGGCCAATTCTCCATTGTTACAAATGCTAATTTTTGATATTTTTGTATTTAAATGCACGGCAGGCAGGCGCTGAGACCAACTCAGCCAGCATTCCACCCAGCAGCTTCAGCATCAGCAGCTGCTTCTGCTTCTTTTAATATTCTAACCTGTGCGCCAGAGTTTCAAGAGCTGTTGTTAGAATTCCCATTTATCTACTGGTGCGCCTAAGACATTTTCTGTATTAATATTTCCATTTACGTTAATGTACTTAGCGATTATTTCATCCTGTTACTCTGAGATCTTCAGGTGATTGGGTTTGATAGGAGTACTTATGTAAGTAGCTATGGATGGCCTCCTTAGATACTTACAATTTTAATACCATTTTTATTAAATTATCAGCCCTCAGGAGAGTATCCAGTCTTCACCGCTTGGACACTGTGCCAAACGCCTCAGTGTTTTCTAGTTCATGGGGCAAATGTGGCATTGAATTTCATATTGCAATGCCAGCTCAACGTTCGGAACCTAGCAGGAGCGATCTCCAAATTGCATTCACAATCGGATGCGTCCTCGTCGCTGGTCCGCTGCTGCAGTCGATCGCTATGTAATGGATGTTATGTTCTTGGCGGCGATCGCATGACAGGCGCATGTTGCAGCCGCTGGCATCCGCACCATTATGGCCAAGAGTCGCGAGCTGGAAGTAGCCCACCGTGCCCCAGTGCAATGCACATTCCCCAAAAGCGTGTAATCAATAAACAACGAGAGCCATCGCCATCGGAGCTTCTCTCTCGGTCGCACTATCTGGGCGTCTGGCTTCTTCAGGATCTTTGGACAGGATGGGATGGGATGGGATGGGATGGGATGGGATGGGAGGTTGGCCTGGACCTATGGCATCTCCCATATGGCCGTGTAACCTATGGGAATGCCGTGGCGATTGCGCTCGATTGTATCTGCTTCGCTTTTGGGTTTATTTTAGTATTCGTGCCCGGATAATGATCCATTGTTTGCATCCTGAACTTGTTTAAAATGCACCCAGTCCGCCGATCCACGCGTGTATTCAGTCCGCTCCATCTTGTTTTCTGGCTGCCTCATCGTCGTCAACGGGTCGACCATGTCTGGAGCTCACAGTGGCCTTTACATCAGTTCGTTTAATAAAAAGTCGTTTCTATGCCTAATACATTAGGTACATATTTCGCGCACTGATGATGTCTGCAAAGGTTCTTCTTTGGTGATCGCACTGATTCAGGAAATCCGATCCAAAGAATTCCCAAAGAATTACTGATTGTCAACGTTTAAAAACACTTAATCCTCATAACCTCTCCCAGCTTAAATTAGTGCCAGTTAAAATGAGCATAAAAGCCTTTGCTCTTGCGATTTCACCTTCTGTGAAATGACTTCCATCTTTCATGGAAGACCGAAATGTGTTAGGACATCTAGGGACACGTCATCACGACAAGAGCTAAAACAATTTCGCAGTTGGGGGACAATAATTTCAGGAATGGATGCAAACTAAATAAATCACTCACAAGGACAACACCCCCAGGTGCCCGAGGGGATCACAGGACCCTGGTATTCGTATTCGGAATCGGAATCGAATTCGCATTCGCATTCGCATTTGGGGATCGTGCAATACTTGTTGGCTGTCATGATGGGCAACGTTTTCGGTAAGTCAAGCAAAGAGGCAGGGCAAGAGTGAGTCCGTCCTAAATGACCCATTGTGTAGCTGCCTCGCTGGCCCCTAAACAATTGTTCTGCCTGACTGACATCGGGTTGGGATGCTGTCGTTGTTCTGTTTCGATTTGGGAAGAAACAATCGATCGTTGGGTCTGAATGCGATCCTGTCGCTGCGACAAATATCACGCATGAATATTTAATAGTATCTTTTTTTCCATAAAACACAAAGGTTCTTTTAAATTTATGGGCGTCAGTGGGCCCCGATTTTGTGGAATGAATTTTGTGGTCAGCCGGCCACGTAACAATTGCTAGCAAATCAGTTATGAAGTTATGAAGGGAAGCCTATACTAGAGGATCGCTGATTTTCTTGAAAGTTCGGCACGTTCGCTGTGATTTACTGCAGATAAAAATCCCGCTCCATTGATAAAGGTGTAGTAAATCTCTGGGTTCTATCGGTGACGAAGTCGTTAAACGATTATCTTGCAATCGCTCAAATTGTTTTACTGTTTAAAGCTCTCCAAGTCAATGAGCAGGCCCATTTGGCGATATAGATAAGGATTAGCTAGTTTTATGTCATTCCAGAATTCTTCCTTCTAAAAGCGACAATAATGATGTTGATAATAATTGCGCAGGCGGATTTACGGCACAGACATGAGTCTTACATCGTAAATCAGTCATTAGCTATCAATTCCTATGATTGATTTACACATTGGTTTTGATTGTTATTGATCACATTGCGTTCGTCTTGTTTTCTTGTAGATTAGATTAGTATTATTTATAGAAATTAGAAGAAATATTGATAAAAGCTTTATATTAGATCAGGTTAGTAGGAAGTTCTGAATTGGAACATTTAGCTGTAGGAAAGTTCGTCTTTGTCTTTGCTTGCAACCCATAATACAACTGATAAACTAACCGCTCTTCCCATTTTACTAATCGAAAGTTGATAAAACTTTTTTAGGCATTTTAAGACTTTTTTAAGTTTTTCTTTTCTCACGGATCTCAATGCATCCGCATTACACACCCGTCGAGATCTTTTTTCAATCAATGGCAGTATTTTATTCTTTCTAATCACTTTAACTTTGAATCATACAGTCCTAATCCGAATCAGCCGAGCTTCTGGAAGCTCCCCACCCCAAACTCGATCGCATCATAATGCACATGGCCAAAGTCATCGCAAACTATAATTTAAACTTTCAGGCTCATGCGAAGCCAATTCAGCGCAGTCAGGAGCACAACATCAAGATCACAACAGGAACAAGTCTTTTTAATGGCAACCACGGAGATCCCAGACCAGGGAAGAGAAGATCGGGCTGTAAGGAAATTTAAATACAAGGAATGCGACGGGGGGCATACATACGAGCCCGATGCGGTGGCGCTAAATCAAACGATGAACACGAAATGGCCATAATGACGACACCAGCGGCATTGCTGTGCGGGAGCTGGGATCGGGAATCCTATGGGCCGATTCATATTATATTGGTAAATTGCTAGCGCACGCTCCAGAACGCTGAACATTAGTTGAGATCTCGCGGGCTACTTGCAAAATTACCATCTTACCGGCGCGCGGCACAGAAGCCGAAAACGTTCATCACAAGTGCCAATTTGTGGCAGCTACTTGGCCAAGTTGCTTGCTTCTTGCAGCGAAGGAGTTATGGCGAAGCCGGGAATCCGCTCAATGTGTCCACATATGCAGCAGCCGAAGAGCGAACAAAAGTCGCTTGGGTCACGATTATGGGGCTTTTATTCAAAAGGGGCCGTGGGGGCGTGGGCTTGGGCGACTTGGAGGCTATTCTACCTCTGTATCATAATAGGGTCCATTTGCCGGCGGCATTTCAAATTTTGCCTTCAACCGACAACTCAAACACTCTTGAGAATTTTTGGAATTTCGAGAAAAAAATGAAGTTAAACTTTGAAATGATTATTGACTTACCTATTAGAGTCCTATGATCCGTGATGAACGTTTTTAGACAATCTAATCTATACATAAATGGAAAATCATAATATTTTAACTAAAAGTAAATACCTTTTAGTTAATACCTTTACCTTTAAAGTTAATACCTTTTATTCATTGCTTTAAAAATCATAATCAATGGTCTGATCTTGTACCAATGATCTTAACCAATATTTCAAGCTCAAAAAATTTATAAAATTATGGTTATTCTGTTGATAATGTGACAGATTAACGCCATAGATACATACACGTAGATAGTAACTTAGGAATGCGAAATAAAAGAATGAGGCACCCAGTACAACAGAACCTAAAAAGGGCGTGGCTTCCTTATATAGCACTGTCGATTGGAATGTCGTTTTTTGATATATGGGTGCCCAACGAAATTCACATCCTGCAGGCTGAGCACTCGAAACTAACTTTCAGCCAGTGAATGTGGAAATAACTGAAAAGGGAAAGTATCACCCGCAATATAAACTACATTCAGCCATCGCTGATCAATCAAGTACCATATTCACTGCGTCTTCAACCCCTCATCCGTCGAAAGTACTTCAGAAAGGGAACAATGGCGATTTATCGGTGTTCTTTTAATCCCCCTGGCTCTGATTATGGTAGTGCCGCTCTTGCTTATGCTGGTGGTTCCAAAAATTGTCAAAAACCCGAAAGCGAAGAAGGAGCTGGATAGCATTATGTTTCCGAAAATCAAGGATTTGCCGGTTTTAGCGACATCTATAACATCTTCATCCCGCATTTTGACTGACATTGTTATGTCCCCACCAATAAATTTGTCTTAGTAGTTGCATAAAAACTTTTATCTTGTATTTGATCACAATGTTTTCTTATCCAATTTTATATCTTTTTGCCTTGGCATGTGACAGCCCCAACAAGGACTCGTGTTTTCGGTTGTATGGTTCGTCTAGTTTCCATTCCACCTCCGATCAGCAAAAAGAACCAGTCTTTCAAGGAATTCAAATGGCGCTTTATATTTTCTATCCTAAAATGGAAACAGAAGGGAATTCTCAGTAAAGCGTTTTAAAGGCGGCTTCTTATTTTAAAAATCTAAATAAAAAACGGAATCATTTTTACTACCATTAAGTCTTTTGGGACACTTACCTTGAAAAAGTAGGCCTAACGGCTTGATGAAGGGCGGAGGAACTGAACGCGGTAGGAATCGTGTAGTGCCGAAATATCACGCCCACTGCAGCGAGTATCATAACATTCTGTACAGTCGTTAACACAATCGTCACAATCAGCGCAAAAAGTCCCAGTTTCCACGCCGTATTCTTCTGATCATACTTGTTCCTTTGTCAGTTAAAACAGATCATGCCCGCCATAGTTTTACAGACAGATTCATCCAGTGGCTCTATCCGTGGCACTTTGACTTGAATCTGGGTTCACCAGGCCGAAGCCACCCGAAACGCAAAACCCCCGACCAGCGCTGGGGTAGGGTATTTGGGTTCGGGGCGAAGGCAAGGCGCTGACAAACCAAAAAATGTTGAAAATGCGTTTTGCTCAAAAACGAAAACAAGGCAAATGATTCGCTTTAGCTTTTCTTATCAGCTCGCGGACTTAGGCGGTCTTCTCCTTCTTCACGCAGAATTGTCGCAGGGCTGCCAAGGAGTTTCCGCCGGAGCTGAGGTTCTCTGGGGACTCTGATCCTCCGGCAGCAGATGCGGCTGCTAGCTTAGCTCTGGAGTTAGCCCCGGCGCCACTGCTACCCAAGGAATCGAACATGGATGACAACGCGTTGAGCGAATCACTTGGAAACTTCTTTGTGCCTTCCGAACTCCCATCGTAGGATTTATGGCTAGAAGCGGGTGATTTAGGAGTAACTGATCTCTGACTTTCGGCAGGGCTTCGGGGAGGTAGCAACCTAGTCTGAGGACTTGCTGCCGAAGACTGTGTCTTCGGGGAGCTCCTTTCCACATTATTGTTGTTATTGTTGGTGGCTCTCCCATTGACCACAGCTACCTCCATTTTGGATGACTCCTCGGCTTCATTTTGTTTATCAGCAAACTCAGACTTGATCTCCATTTTAATAGGTTCCGACTCCGACTCCGCCTCCCTTTCTTGCTTTATGGCTGGCTTTGAAGGCTCCTCCTCATGCCCTCCCCCTTGCTGCTGTTTTTCGGGAGTCGGTGCACCCAATCTCGGCCTGGCTTCTGCACTGCACTCACTGCCACTCCTTTCGCTGCTTGTATATCTGTAGTGCTGATAGTAGGGATCATTGGTATCGATCAATGGCTTGTTGTAGTCTACAGTTTCATCGATCCCCAACCGCTTCAGTATGCTGGAGGCCACGGGCGAGGTGTTTTTGGTGGATGAGTTGGATGGACTACTAGCTGGCAGGCTGGCGTGCCTGGGTGGCGTGTCAAAGCTGGTTGTAAACATCTGCTCAATGGCACTCAGAACGGAAGAAGCACCTGGAGCCTTCGCGCTACCGCCGTTCTTCTGCTCCACTAACTCTGGGGACTTGTTTTTCGCCAGGAGTTGGGCAGCAGCAACTTTGGCAATTTCTTCTGGGGCTTTTACCCCTGTAATATATTGCCGCATACGTTCGGCAAACAGAGCGGCATCGTTTTTATCGCCTCCACCAGGTCCCAAGCCGGGTTTCCCTTGCACCGAGGATTTTTCGTTTGAATGATCTTCCTGCGTCGTTCCCGATACGCCCTTCATTTCCAAAAGTTTCCGTACAGGCAACGATTTCTCGCGCTTTTTCGGAGCCGGTCGCTTTCGAGCTCCCGCAGACTGTAAGAGCGGTTCTGCGTAGTGGTTGTTCTTGGCCATGTGGTTGCTCAGATCACCCAAAGAATTGAAGGCCTTGTCGCACACTTTACATGTAAGGACAGCACTGAGAGTGCGACTTTCTTCGGAACTCAGACTGTTGTGGCTCTCCTTGGCATCTGAGTTGGCACTGGCATTCCCCGATTTGATTGATATACTCTGCTCTTGGGATAGGATATTCGTGTAGTGCTGGGTCTCCTGCATGTGCTTTGTCATTTCGCCCAGAGATCGGAAGCTCTCGCCGCACCGCATGCATTTAAGGATCTGCATGGCTTGCTCCACACCCTTGCCAAGCCAAACGTTCTGGCCTCTAACCAATTTTCGTGGTAGTGGCGTTGGTGGATCTCCTCGATATTGGAATGCATTCTTCACATTTGCCGATGGTGAGTGATTGGAGGCGCTTCCGGAACTGTGCTTTCGGAGGTTATGATTCTGCGGCGGTGGCGGTGGAGTTGGATGGTGGTGCTGCGGTTGGGGATTGTTACTTGGCAGATTACCAAAAGGTGGCACATTCACGCCGCAATGCTTGCTGTCCTTCATGTGAGTGGTCAGCGCCTCCAGAGTGGGGAAACTCTGCTTGCACCACACACACCTGAACACCGAACTGGCCACACCCTTGTTTTGCCAGTGCGATTGCCAAATGTTATGCCTCGCTTTGGTCACTGCGCCACTACCAGCACCAGCACCACCGCCGCCGCCGGACCCTCCTCCGGATTCTGAATTCTGGTTGGATGTCGGTTGAACCGGACTTTTTGGTGGCTGAGATGCTGCCTGTGGTGTTGTGGCCTTGGAGGAGTGCTGTTTTTCCTTGGTACCCATTCCGCTGGCTCCACCCTTTACAATATCAGACATCTTTTCTAGCGGATCCACTACCAAATCGTTTTTGCTATTCCAGTCGGGGAATTGACCCGCTCGAAAGATATTGGCGGCTGCCACAGCGGCAAGATAAGGATTAACTCCTGGCAACAGTTGACTGGCTGAAGGCAACGCCACGGAATTCGCGGGTGGGCTGTCTGACTTGAACATCTTCTTAACCTGAATGTGACCAAGCTGAGGCTCCGATTCATGACCACGTTTCCGGGTTCCTACGGAGAGATCGAGTGGATTGTTGGCACCGTCATCAAAGTCATCCTCCTCGCCTTCGGAGGCAGGTGGCTCGGCCGATTCGGCCCTTCCATACAGATTGGTGCGAAAGTCCAGAGCTTCCGAGTTATTACTCGATGCAGTGGGCGAAGCCTGTGGAGGAAGTTTAAATGGAGCCACCGCCTCATTAGCCAGTGGCAGTGGCAGCCGTGGACCCGCACCAGCCGCTGCAGCAGCGGCCAAAGGGAATCCATACTGCTGCGCGGCTGCCGCCACCATGTGCAGGTACGCCTCCATTGAGGGCGGCTGGGCGGGCAGGGACTGCGGAACTGCCGGAAATGATGAGTGTAGAGTGGTGGGCCCTTCCCCGGGCAACACTCCGGTGGAAAGAGCGGCTGCGTCTAGCCTGTGACCTACTCCGCCGCTGCCAGCCCCACCACCATTGTCCGAGGAGTTTGAGTCATGCGATGGACAGCGCTCGCTGGAATTCGCCGACTCAGTCGAACGCGGCCGAGCGGTGGGCAGAGCTCTGCAAATACAAAGATGGCCATATTAATAATCAAATTAAATTTTATTTAAGCTATTAAATTTAACTTTAACAAGATAGAAGGCTATAGTCGAGTTTCCCGACTATCAGATACCCGTTACTCAGCTAGTGGAAGTGCAAACGAGAAGTTACATTTTCTGAAATATCGGTTGATATTGGGGAAAAAATAATAGAACGAAAAAAACTTAAACATTTGTTAAAAGTGTGGGCGTGAGCGTTTTGTTCTGTTTGTGGACGTTGGAGTGGGCGTGGCAAAAAGTTATTTGGCAAATTGGTGTACAAATTTTCAAAATATATAAAAAAATGAAAAAATGTCAAAACATTTTTCAAAAGTGTGACAGTGACAGTTTTGTGCGGATTGTGGGCGTTATATTGGGCGTGGCAACATTTGGAAATTTGCACTTCGTCTATGTCTCTGGAAGCTGCATGCTTAATCTCAACATTATATCTTTTGTAGTTCCTGAGATCGAGGCGTTCATCCGGACAGACGGAAGAATATATATACATTATATGGTCGGAAACGGTTCCTTCTGCCTGTTTACTGTACGAGTAACGGGTATAAAAATCTAAAAAAAATGGAATCATTTGATTGCACTTTTAAGAGCTCTAAAAAAAGACATCATAACCCGGATAGATTATGTAAACGGAGGAATAGGTGCTTATTGTTACAGTAATTCGCATTAACTTTGTTGGATGCTATAAAAAAGTAACGCGACTTCTAGTTTCACACAAGTATACCTATAAATAATAATAATAATAAATTAAAATAGAAAACCAACAAACGAAACCCTATAAAACTAGGACACATTTAACAAAAACTATTGACCATTAAAAAGGTGTATCGCATCAATTAGGGGTTTTACTTTTTCATTTTATTATTCGCATTCGCCGCATTCAGACAATTAGCTAATCGTTTAGACCTAATCAGCAATCTATCACCTCTGAAAAGCTGTATCTGAAAGCAATTTGAGTGACAAAGCTATCTCACCCCTTTTCGTCAACCGACTTTCGCAGGCTAAACATTTCTCCCGATGAGGCCGGTAGATAAGCCATCAAAAGCATTGGAAATCGTTATAGCTCGGATTACTATTTGTTTCGCTTCGCTCTGAGCTAAATCCATTCGCCGGTCAGCGGAACCTACAATGCCATCAATGGCAATCATATGTCAACATTTCGATTTGTTATTCAAATTTTTGAGCGCCATAAGGCGAACGCGAACGCGAATAGCAAAAACAAAACTTTAGTCGGTTCGAGGGCTGTAAAAATCCAAATGAAACAATGGCGATTAATTCGAGACTTTAGGCGTGCGTTATGAGCAATGCCGATCATAATCAAAAATACGAATCTGAGAAGAGATTCAAGTATTTGACAAACTTGGAGGCAATTATCGTTTGGCTGACCGACCACAAATTCCTCATGGTTTGAATAAATTAATTGGGCTGCTGAAAAATGTGCATAAAATGAGATGAAAAAAAAAAAAAAAAAACAAATTTTATTGCCCTCGTAGCAGAGAAAACAAAAAAAAGAATAAAGAAAATAGTTTGCCATCAGAGAAACCGAATCTCTAAACTTTATTTCCTTAATTTGTTCAAGTGTGTAACATTCAAATTAAAACCACTTATAATTTTAATAGCACCGATTGTTTGCTAAGAAAATATTTCACAGGAACATTATTTAGCGGGTTTCGTTTAGCTTATGTGGAATGATTGTCTGATTAACTTTGAAGTATATGCAAAGGTTATAAATTACAATAATAACTTTGTATTTCTGTGTGTGGGCACATTGTGCTTCGCTGTTTGGGTTTTCATTTGAGGCGGGCGGAAATAATCGAACTTAATCAATAACTACAGTTTATGGGGCTCCATTTGAACGTAAAAATCGTGAAAATCAGCCTGTTTTTTAGTCAAAAATTCGGATATCAAGTATTTGTCATGTGCTATTGTGCGACGAGCGATCGTTCACCGAAAAATGAAATTCTTAACCGGCATTAAGTTGTTTGATTCGGAGGAGTTTTGTCACTGGGGCCATATCAGAAAGTCAGTGTGTAATTGATGGATTGTTTACTAATAAATCCGGCCTAGCGCGATATTGATGGTATCTTAAGAAACGTCGGAACAAAATCTGATTCATGTGCAGCTCATTTGGAGCGCAGTCACTTGCCAGGTGACAGCATATCAAAGATAGTTATTACACACAGCGCGCAATCACTCACCGCTAATTAGCTATCCAGATTGCAAGGGGCGATTAAGCCCGCATACAACCCATTTAGCGGCTCGTTTCCCCTTTATTTTGCGCCACTAGTATGTCGCGTAAATACTTGGCAACGAGTTTTCTCCGCCATATCATAATCTGAAATCTCGTTACTCGATTATGCTTAAATCAAAATGATTTATACGCAACTCCAGCAAGTGCAGTTAATTACAATGTCTCACTAATAATCGAGAGAGTTACATATTGATATGCACCCGTGAAGCGCAGAATAGCTAAAACTGTGGGTGTACTCATGTGGAAATACGTGTGATGTGGGAGAGTTGTTTGGAACTCAGGTGAGAGTATAAATATTGCACCGAGTTCGCATTATTTATATTAAAATAGTACATTGCTTAAAATTGTGCTTCAAGTCAGGAAAGGGATTTCTACCATAGTCCTCGTGTTCTATTCTGCAAAGCGAAGGTTACAAACAAAGGTATCTCCATTTATTCCAACTACAACCCACTGTTCCTGTTGAGCCAAATCTTAGGCACGACGAATCCGTTAAGGTAACAGAGTAAATATCACTACACACACACATGCACCCGGAGACTCAACCACACGCACACGCACACACACACGCCAGCGGCAAATTGTGAACATAAATCTCTCCCGTAATAGGCGCACACGGGGAAAAGGAAAGGGGGTGGAGAATAGAAAAGATGGCAAGCAGAGCGTAGCGCATTTTGAGTTTTTCACTTTTTCGCATGATTTATTCAATTCGGAGACGTCATCGCCTTGGAAAATCTTAAAAATTCGTGTGTATCTGCATGCAAATCAAACGAGAGCGATTTGTCGCACTTTATTATTAATACTCCAGATTCCAGATGCACCCCGATATCCCTCGCCCCCGCAAATATAGTGTCGTAAAACCCGTTTTCAGCCTTCAGTTAATTTGCTCAGACTCAGACTGTGAGTGCGAGTGCGAAAATATATCTTGAACTTGCTTAATCATAATTTCAGAGACACCCAGATACAGATACACAAACGCTTACCCAAGCAGGTATCCCCCATCATCGAACTATGGGAATTTTTCTGTTATTTTCGCATTTCCCCCGCCCGACTCCGTTTTCACGTCAAGTTTACTTTTCCCGATCTCAGGGTCTGCAAATCAGCGTTTTCGGACACGTAGTCGGGAACGCAGTACTCTTGGTTCTGCGGGTGGGTGTTGTGATATATGGGCGCGCAATAGCGCCAATAGGCAAGGTGCTGAATTTACAACGACAGGTGTGCGACTACGCCGAGCTGCCAATGGCAATCATCAAATGCCATGAAATCATAGTTTCTTGATATATTTATTAGGCCGATTTGGCTGAGAGTCTACAAAAATATTTCAAGGGGCATTGAACAATTTCTGTATCGGAAGTGGGTTTTTGACTTTGACTGAAACCGTTCTATATTCAATGTATATGGTATATGATTTGTACCATTCTATTTAACCATTTATTGCCTTAGGCCAGATACGTAAGCACACATACAAAGCAATTGCAAACCAACAAAAAAATAACTTTGATATCAGTATTATCATTTCATATGTGAATATTTCGAACATTCGTCACTTTTAGTTCAGAATTTAAAATTGTTTTTGTGTCAGAGTAAACAACACTTTAATTCACTTCGGCACTTACATTTCAGTCAGTTCATACGTTCATCCGTCATATGCAGAATAATCACTTTTCTAAATTTCCTGCATCTAAGCGTATCAAGCGTATTAAAGATGTGACCCAAATGAGACCATTTGAATTTATTTTTAATATATATCTTTCACCGTTCTATGGAAATAATCTTCCATATAACACTTACCCGGCATTTAGCGCCTGTCTGTAGATCTCGAGCATCAGAGCCTCGTGCAACATTTTGAAATTTTGTTGAATTTTGACGGTTTGCTGGAACTGGTTTGCTGATGCTTTGCTCTTTTTGAACAACGAGGATTGCAGTTGGATTTCGGAACTTAACTTTAATTTGACACAATAATCATATAATCTATTGTTTTGCACTTGGTACGTTATCGTGTAGAACTTGTTGTCGTTGTAGCGTACAACTTTGATTATTTAAAAATTTGTTTTAATTTATAAACTTTCGTTTGTCAGACAAAAATGACGTTTCGAGGCGTTTGTATTATTAATTCCTAATTTGTGTGGGTTTAAATTTAATTTAGTAATTGCATTGAATCGTATACTTCGTTAAGGTTTGTTGATTTAAGTAACTGGCTTTACATTATGTATGTAGTGTAGTTTTGGTGAGTTAAATACCGTCTAATGTAAATATTGGCAATAGTTTATCTTTAGTTTTGGTAATAAATATATATTTGTGGTATATTTTATTTAACTTGTGGTAGTTTTACGTATACTTTGTTGAACCATTTGTAGTAGTTTCTCGCGTGTTTCAGTCTTGATCGAGCATCTGCGTTCAAGAGTATCAAACCTCTGCTTCTTTGACTAGATATGATGGCGCCCTGGAAAACACTCGTTCTATCCTCCCCCAAAAACGCGTTTTAAACTGAGAATTCACTGTTCTGACGGAACCGCGGGTCGCGATGCGTGCGTCTACTCATCCGGATTCGTCGTCACTACTCGAACGACAGTCCAAAGGCGATTGAATTCCGCTGGCCGGGTTCCTTCGTCACTAGCCTCTGCTGCGGTGCTCTGCTGCTGCGCTGCTGCTGCGCTGCCGCCGCTGTCAAGCTGACAAACAACAACGGGGCGCTGCTGCTCTGCCGTCACTGATTGATACGGATGAAAAAATGAAGCGACGCGACGGGGACGCGCAGCGATTGGAAGCTGCGCTGATGTTGACGAGCAAACACGAAGCCCGCGTTTTGGCGACGGCAATTTCTGATTCGATTTTGCGTTCAGGCGACGGCTGCGCAGTTGTGTGTGTGCCGTGTGTGCCACCCACACCCTTGCAGGACAGCTGGCTGTCAGCGTGATTAAATGGGCTACTCTCTCGCTCGCACTCGCCGGCTGCGCTGCTCTCGGCTAACTAATTACCGGACGATTTTTTCCAAAAACGCCGCGCGGCCGAGCTTTTTCGCACGATCGTACGCAGTAACGGTTTCTTGTCGACTGACTGACTCTTGCCGAAAAGAAACCGACTGCTCGCCAAAAAGAGAGCGCGAGAGAGAGAGAGCAGAGAGAGCCACATGAGCGACAAGAGCGCAGATGCAGGGCTGTCTCTTCCCCTGTGCTGGCAAGTGAACGCTTGGAACTGAAACAGGGGAAATCGCTAGGGAAAGAGATGGCGTTGTCGGACTGCTCCATCTCGCTCGCTCCGAAAGTGTGGGAAATCTGTTCTGTCGTTTCATCACCCTTCTTTTGTCCCTATTCCGAATCCGATTCCATCACAATTAAGATTTATGACAGTTTAACACAAATGCTCTCACTCGCATGCGCCGTTCTGCTCGCAGCCACTCAAACCGTGGCTGTCCCTGCTCTGTTTTTATTTCTTTGCAAAACAAACAGTAGTTGTTGCTCTCTGAGCTTTTCGTCCTCGTCACTTTTGGACTCTTCCCTCTCGCTCACCATTCTTCACGCCCCCTGCTGTCAACTTTTGTTCGCCTTTCTGCAGCTTCTTCGTGGATTTCGCTCCACTTGACATGACGTTTTTTCGCTTCTTTCGCTTCGTTGCATTGCTGTGCGAGCGAGAAGGAAGGTTCGGGGCAATTTTCACTTGGAATCAACTCCTTCCACTTTTATTTTTGGCTGCGAAAACAATTGAATTAGCGACACGCCAGTCGTCCTGGGCTCTGAAAATGTGCCAAAATGCCGCGATTTTATTAGTTTTCATGCCAAGGTGTCTATGTATATACATATTTATGCACATATGAATGTACTCGTATGAACCTGAAAGGTGTATACATTTTGTTTAGTTTTAACTTAACGGTTCTAGCATTGGTAAATAAAAGAAATAAAAATTATTAATGCTCAAGCTCACGCTTAATTAGTTAATCAACAATATTTTTACTTTGGTCATATCCTTGTTACCTTAAATGTACATATTGCATGTACATATCTATTTACATATGTATGTATGAACCTGAAAAGTGTAAAGTGTATATTTCGAAAAAATGTTACCACATTTTTATATAATAATTAACAAGTAATCGAATCTACCATGTATGCCTTTGCAGAGGATATATTGATTGCAGTCAAAAGCTTACAGCGCACTGATGGAGACATGCAAAGTACAGGCATGTATGAACATATGTACAGTGCCGCTCAACTGAATAGGATTTTTCCATCCCCATTGTTTCAAATGCATTTTTTTGTGCTTCCTTCTTAGTATGAGCCTTCTTTGTATACTCATTATATGGGAAAAAAGTAGCGGGACATATGTAACGGTAACTCAGCATTTTGCTTTCATAGTAAAATTCGACATCGATTTCTGAGATATATGGTCATATTCCATGGACGTACAACATGACACCGCTCCCATACATACCGCTCGGCTTCTAAAACAGTGGATTATAGTTCAGAATGTCAAATGGCTCGAGTGGCCGCCTTAATACCCTGACATTAACATTATCGAAAACATTTGGGGACTCTTGTTATGGAGAGTATACGAAGGAGGAAGACAGTTGGGACCCTGGAATTCTAGTTAAAGCAATAGAGAAAGCCTGGTCAACAATTTCACTAAGTAAACCGTTCCTTACCAAACCGTATACTGGAAATATTTTATAACAATGGTGTATACCAAATATTAAATAACGCCTAAACAAGTCCTTTATTATTTAAATTGCCCTGTTGTTTGAAATTTTTACTTAATAGTAATTTTCTTAAATAGTTTTAGTTTCAAACCAATTCAGTTGAGCCAAAAAATGCCAATTTTTTGTTGTTTTTAAAAAAATATCAAAACTCCTTTAATAAAGAAACTAGCAGAACCAAAACTTTGCTATTTTAAAAATGACATAGATAGGTTTTGAAAATTAAAAAAACTCAAACCTATTCAGTTGAGCGGCACTGTATGTATTTTTTTTAAACTGTATCAACAGACGGTTCGATATAGCCAAGTTCATTTGTTCTTCTGTCCTACTGTGTCCGCCTGTCCGATTCTAAGAAAACTTCTCCCTCAGCTTTAAAGTCCTCTTGCTATTGCTGGGAGTAATCGAAAAACAATTGACCTTGGTTGTTTTGAAAAAAAATGTTATCTCATAGTCTACCAGAACGTTTTTTCTTTTTATTCCCATCACTCGTAGAGAAATGCCACGCCAACTCTAGCGCCCACAAACCGCATAAAACTACCACGCCCACACTTTTAAAATGTGTGAAATTTGTTTCATTCTTTTATATATCCTGTAAATTGCTATAAGTTTGTCAAAAATCTTTGTGCCACCCCCACTCCAACGCCCACAAACCGCCCAAAACAGTCACGCCCACACGTTTAAAAAATGATATTTTTTCATTTTTTAATATACACTTTTAAAAAAATGTTAGGTTTATTTTCATTTTATTTTTTCCCCAATTTCTACCAATATTTCAGAAAATGTTAAAATTTCTCGTTCGCACTTCCACTAGCTGAGTAACGTCGGGGAACTCGACTATTGCATTCTCTCTTGTTTTATTTTGCATGGTTAGCTTGTTCTTACATTTCTGTTGGTTTGGAAAATTTGTGGTTATGGTCTATTAGTGGACGAAAAGCTAACATTATCGAAATCCGAACTTTATGTCCGGCAATATTTGACGAATGCGTGGTATAGCCATAAAACTGGACATCGGCAGGCCTTACTTGAGTGAAAATGGCGAAAAACTGGTTCGGCTTTTCTGCTTTTGCCGCTGGTTTTATTGTTTACTGGCTCTTCATCCAATGGGAATCCTCGCTGCACTTGTTGCTTCCAGAACGGGCTCCGCTAAAGGCTGAGGAACAAATCGTAAAAGATTTAACGATCCACCAATTAACCGATAATAATCAAATCACGTGGAACCACTCGAGCCTAAGAGAGAGGTACAGGGGCGGGACCATTGCTTTTGGGTCTCCAGTATCATCCACATCGGAGTCCTCTTGGTCCCCGTGGTAATAAATACTTTTACGATTCCATAATTTGATTTGGGAATTTTCATTAAATATTCCTTTTTCTGCATTCACTGTGACAGAGAGATCTCTTCGCGATGGGTCATCTTTTTGATTTTGCTGCGCCACATTAATTTTTTATGTTTTCGATCATTAAAATTTGTTTGATAAATTATTATTTGGAATTTGAAAGGTAAAGGTATCTCCTGTATATTTAAGCAGCCACGACTATCGTCCATAAATGGAGAATATTCTGCGGTAAGTGCTTTTATGTTTTTTCTTCGTTTACACCATGCTAATCTTTTAAGAATCATTCATTATATATACAGCTATACAGCTAACATCTCCTTAGAGTTAAAAAATTGTTATAATATTGATGTGTAATAAAATAATCAAATTGCTCTATGTAAAATGAAAGTTTAAACTTTAGATTTATGTGCATAATCTGCATTGGATCTGTAAATAATATATGTATATTTTTAATCATGTTCACACTGTGAGCTTGCGAACTATACAAGTTAAGATTGAGCAAGCATATATTTTGGTTTTCCCTTTTTCTCTTGTTAATTTCTATCAATATGCCAATTTCTATCAAACATAATTTTTCAAATCGAATCATAAAAAAAATGGAAATTAACGAAATAGGCGAGCGCAGTCATCAGTGTCCGAGTGTCAACGTTTTTGTTTCCGTTTATTTCGGTAGCTGAGCGAGCGGATGACAACAAAGCAGATGATCCCAAATACAGCTACGGACCTACAAGATACATATACACATGCACAAAGCTATAAGACAATTCGCCCACGAATAGCGCCATGATTTATTTGCAGCGGGGTTTTCAAATGTACCGATTGTGCTTAAGTTTTTGAGCGCCGCAGTGCGTCGGATTTATTTTTATAGGAAGATTTCGTGTTGCAGAGGGATTAAGTCTTTCAGCTAACGCCATCCAATTTTGAATTATAAGGACTTGTAAGTCTCGACCGCCAAATATAAGCTTTGATGAGCTTTGAAATATCAGGAATACACAAATACAATTTTATGATCCATATCCACATGATAAACTAAGTCTCGATTTGATTGCGAAACTCGTCTGCGATATTGGCTGTGACAATATTTATTCATTCGATAAATCAATCAAATAAATTACAATTAGCAAAAATCATAAAACTGAATAGCACAGAGAACGGCAACAAATACAGTCAATATAAATATGAGAAAGCAAAAAGCGCCAACAAGAAGAATACATTCAAAAGAGAAACACAAAAAAGTTTAAGAAGTTGTTAATTATAAATGTGAAATTTATAGCGCCACTCTCTGCCAGAAAAATTCCACAAATTGATCATTAGAGATCTTCAAGCGAATCTCGATGACAACTCGAAATCGAAATCTGGGTTTCTCGGTTTGTCTTAATCAAAAATTTTAATGGAACAACTAATACAACAAATACAAAGTCAATGAAAATCAGCTTTTAGCTGTGGGGACTAGCATATTTACATACTAGGTATACTAGATTCGTTGAAAAATATTATATGTAACAGGCAGAAGGAAGCGCTTCCAGTATATATATTCTTGATCACGATCAATAGCCGAGTCGATCTGGCCATGTCCGTCTGTCAGTATGACCGTATAACCGTATAACCGTCGATATCTCAGGAACTATAAAAGCTAGAAAGTTGAGATTAGGCATGCAGATTCTAGAGACACAGACGCAGCGCATGTTTGTTAAATTATTTTGCCACGCCCACTCCACCCCACAAACCGCCCAAAACTGTCTGTCACCACGTTTGAAAAATTTTAAATTTGTTTTTTTTTTTTACGCAGTTTTACCGATATTCCAGAAAATGAAGAAAATTGCTGGCTCGCACTTCCACTAGCAGAATAACGGGTATATGATAGTCGGGGAACTCGACTATAGCATTCTATCAGTGATATTGCATTTCTGGTGATGAGAAGTCATGTAACGTTAAATGAAATGCACCTTATAGCTTTTAATGACTTTTAAATAATCTGCAGAACACCAACCAACACTGCCATTATTTGCGACCGCGAATTGAGGATAAAATAGAAAGGTCCTTTTTTATATCGTAATAGCTTGGATTAAAGGCTGTACATGCAATATGGAATCCACGCTTCCGGAAAAATAGTAAAGCCGAAATATATGTAAACTTATGACCGCTTCGGTTAGGCTCAACTGGATCAATCGACAGCCTGGACGGTAAATTAAACGGCATCAATGCCAATGTGCTTTTAAAAGGAAAGGTCGACGGAAAGGGTCAGCAAAAGGGATTTTAGGACATTCCGACGTTTTATAGGATGTGCTTTAAAAGTGGGCTCGAAAGTTTACGACTTGCTGTCTAAGCTCTTCCTCTGACCAATGCCAATAAACAATTTTTACTTAATGAAAGCGATTCGCTTTTCATTCATGTTTAATATTTTCGAGGGGTTTCATTTTTTACCAAAGCATATTTCTGCAGATTAAAACGCTCATGTGAGGATGTTATAAATTTGGTTGCAAGGGTAAGTGAAAATTGTACTGTTTCCGTGTAATGCATTTAATATGCAACCCAATTCCATTGCCTATTACAATGTTTAATGCTGACATTGTGAAATATAAACAAAGTTGTATACCTGCCAAGACTGTTAGAGCCTTAAACAGAGTCATTGTAGAAAGCCACTCACGCAACTCACAGTTCCCGATCAGTATCCACATCGGTGTCGGCAATCAAAAAAGCAGCATCCCAATCGACATTCACATCCTCGATGCCAAGCGTCGATGAGATGATGTCGTCTGGGCGCTGCGCTTGCGCCTTTCTCCGAGCTCGCCAGTTTGCTTTTAGTCAGGTTTCTTTCGGGACTCGACTTGGATTGCTTTGTTCTTTGCCCAAGCGTTATTTATGAGCATCATTATAAAGTCGCCCATTTTATTGGGTCGCCCTCGAATAAATAAGGTTCAATAAAGTTGTTACTTTATATTGACACTCGCAGGCGGCAATCGCTCGTCACATTCGGCGATCGAGCCTTTCCCGTGGATCTCCGGCTTGCTGTTTATTTATGTGAAAGTCTTGGAAAAGTATTTGCCCCTCGAATTCTGATGCTGTGCGATGTCGTGTTTAGTGTGGTCGTAAAATTTAAAAATGTCTCCAATACGTTTGGCTTTTTATCAAGCCCATCTGGTTACGCCCAGAATCGGGAATTCTGTGCCTGTACAAATGATCATGGACATATGCAGGTCTGATCTTTACGATCGCGTTCATTCTGCTTGGACAAGCCCGAAAGAAAATTTTGATATGATTTTATTTAGTGGTCGCCTTTATGATGTGTACCCTCCAACTAAGTTTGTTTTATGCGATAACCGTCTTCGCCCGGCTTGTTAACCAAAGTTGGTCAACACGCAAAATGAAGCATCAATATTTTATGGTACATCAGCATCATAAAAAAAAGACGGAATGCTATAGTCGAGTTTATCGACTCTCAGATACCCTCTGCTCAGCTAGTGGAAGTGCAAACGTGAATTTTGACATTTTCTGGAATATGAAAACAAAACAAGATAGAATGCTATAGCCGAGTTTCCCGACTATCAGATACCCGTTACTCAGCTAGTGGCAGTGCGAACGAGAAGTATCATAATTTTCTGGAATATCGGTAAAAATTGCATTCTAGCTCTTGTAGTTCCTGAGATCGAGGCGTTCATACGGACAGACGGACATGGCCAGATCGACTCGGCTATTGATCCTGATCAAGAATATACATATATACCTTATATAGTCGGAAACATTTCCTTCTTGCTGTTACATACTTTTCAACGAATCTTTTACTCTACGAGTAACGGGTATAGAAATCACAAAATTGGAAAGAGCTGTGGATTGTTTTCATGGGATTTTTTTATATTTAGGATTAAGGATGAAAATGACCATAGATTCTTGTAATAAATGTAATATGTTTAATTACTTTTCTGGCTTATTTATTTTGTGCTGTTGCTCAGTTCTCTAATTCTATCAATTCTCCGCGGTCTTCACTTCAGGCCGACCAAAAACATAATTATTTCACAATATGCCTCTCTTCCGATATCGAAACGTATGCGCCAATAATTCACCAGATTTAGTGGATGTAATTTGGACACCGCCATCAGTCACACGCACCGAAATACCTCTGGATGTGTGGCTGGGGGAGTCGGGGCTTGTCCATTCAAATCCACCAATAGCGCCGCCAATTATCGGTACGGCGATAACGAGCAAGGGGAGAACTGCTTAAGTTGGGGCCGATACCGCCGGTCATAACTATGACGTCAGGCATTGCGCGGCGGTTTTGGATGTTCGGATGTTCGGTCAATGCGCCAATATGGCCAGATGCAAATCCAGTGGCGTGGAAAGCAGGTTGGCGGAAGGAAGCCTCGGATTGGATAGAATGAGTAGAGAGTAGAGGTGGCACCCCCTTCCTCGAGCGCTGGGTGGGTGGTGGGCGCCAGCGGAGCGGCCAGGGCTCAAATGTGAAATGTGAAAGCGGCGCGAAACCTTTTGATCACCGCTGACTGGCCTGCCTGCGCTGACTGGCTAATTGGTCCGATTGTGGGCGCTGCCTCTTTGTAATTGATAACATGCACAGGTATATCTTTATATGGCATTTGCCAGCGGCACATCCATCAACGGTCTTAGCGCCCTAAACCACTTAATTTGCCTCGTTTGTTTTGGGGCTCTGCTCCTCAGCTGTTTCTCTGGCTTTGCTGACCAGTGGCCAAAGTGGCCAAAGCCTGGCGAAGGTTTACCGTTTACCGTTTACCGTTTACCGCTGCTGCCGCGCTTTGCCGCCAGCAAAGGCCCATTGATCGATTGTGAATTTGGCAATATGCCGCGCACAGGCTGCTTTTGACGGATTAATTCTTGATTCGGGCCTAACTCGCAGTATGATGGATGGTAGATGGATCACCGACGATCGCTCTTTCATTTAGCGAGCTTTGCTTTTCGTCCGCTTGGAAAATTGATTAAGCCACGCGTTCTCCTTTTAGCAGGTGATATTTTTGGCTTCCACAAAAAGCGGCGCTAGTAACTCGATTTCTCCGGCCGGCGTTCCCCGGCTTGATTGATGTCTCCGGAAAAAAGGAAAGTGCCGAGGCAGGTGAGTTTATAAAACAAAATTAAGCAAATAAACTGTCTCGCTGTGACGCTGATGTATGAATGGGTTATTGTTTTAAGGTTGTGCCGTAATTTGTGGCCGCACATATAAACACATATAAACACGGAGTGGGTGGTGTTGGTGGCAGTGATCAATTGACCTAGGCCATTCAAACACAATTGAAATCGGAGGTATTACCCAGTCGTGTTATTTACTGCTGTGCCCGTGCTCGCATTCTCTGTAGATTTATGCGTTCTTTCGTGTTCAGATTTCCGCTTCGAATTGTAAAGTGCTTAAGTAGACCAATCGATTAACAAGCATATATGTATACTTAAATATACCTTATTACCGGTATAACACATACAAGAATATTCATAATACCTAAGGGATAGGAGGAAGAACCCTATGAAGTCCGTCTGAACGCAGTCATCTTGAGAACTATAAAACCTAGATTAAGAGTCTGCATGATTTTGGCATGCCCACTCAAACGCCCACAAGCCGCCCAGAATTATAAAATGTTGTAAAATATTGTTATTGTACTATTTGCCTTGGCAATTTCTGTGGCTATGCCAATAACAAGCAGCAAGCAGCTAACATGCCCTCAGTTTTGAAAAATGTTTTGATTTTTATTTAATGATTAATTTAATTGTCGAGGAAGTCGACTATTTGGTCCTTTTTTGTTTTTGGTTTTTTCGATTTGTGTTTCGGTTGTATTAATTTATTATTTTGCTGTCTATTGTTTAAATATTTGGCTGGGCACTGATGACCCAATGCAAAAATCGACCAGAGAGTAGTTTCCCATTTCAGAATCTATCTGATACTTTCCGAATTTCAACGCACTTGTGATACATCAGCTCGTAATGAGGTTCCCCTCCCCCACGTCAATTGCGGGCATTATGAAAAATACCTTTAAAGTTCATGCTGATTGCCCAAAGGTATTTAATTTGGCTGATCCGAAATGGATCTCGATGGGTGTTCGACGATTTAATGGCGTTAATTGGCCAGGCAGAATCCCAATCTTCTCGGGAGAGGATCCGCCAGGTAATGATTTCTGATCTGATTCCCCTTCCTACGAATATATTTTTTCACCCACTTGCGAAAACAACAAACATGCAACGTGTTTAAAGTTTTAGTTAGCGTCGAGTTTTATGAGCTTTTAATGGGCTTGAGCTCTAGTCACTTCCAGGCGAGTGGCCCCATCCTTTCTGGAGATGGAATTTAAGAGTGGGCCATAAATACCAGGAGCATTGCTCATAAATCTCTCACTGATTCCGCTGGCTAGCGGCTTAATTGGGTGCTTAGGCATCTTTCGATATTTGTTTTGATTTCAAGAGGCACTGCTGCGCATCTCGGGGATATTATATACCAGCTAGCATTCACCATTTACCGCATACAAATACACTCACTCCCATACTAAGAAATGGGGCAAATGTGTTTTTGCCCCCCACAAATCAAAACATCTGTCAGTCAACGCTCGCAGCCTGACAACAATGTTGAGATACAAATTATCTAAATTGTATCTGTACAGAGCACATGCATATGGTGGATTTGTTTGTTTGTTTCTACTTGGATTTGCTGGATTTTCCTCTCCCATCTTCTCCCCCTACCACTTCCCCTCGCAGACGTTGACTTCTTGATTGGCCCAGCGGCCCAGCGCTGAAATTTCGAATTCTGTGCCCCGTCGCGTGGCTTTCCATTTTCCACTCTAACTTCCCGATCTCCAGCAATTACTCAGTGCTGGCATTTCAAGCCGAAACGGACTCGTGGTGAGAGATTTCAATTTAAACATTAAACTGACAGATTTATCAGGTATTAGACGATACATGCGTTAACACTGAGCTATAGCACTCTCGGCCCTGAAATCTCGATATACACACATATGTGGTTATGATTCCAGTTCTGAGTTCCAGGCCCAGCTATCAAGTGATTACTATTGTGCGTAAGAGTCAAGTTGCCAGAACAGCAGAAAGTCACACTGTTAAATGGACTAGGGTGCGAATGAAAAGAGTTTGGCGATCTGATTTCAATCGCACCAACTGAATAGGGTGCTAAAGAAGTGCTGCATCTCTATTTAAAATAAAGTTAACAAATATTTTAAACTTAAAAAAAAAGAGGTGGGCGGTTGCAAATTAATAAAATGCAATATATGGAATACAATTCGCGAAGGGGAAGTTCATCTTTGCTCATATTTTTGTACCCATTACTCGCAGAGTAAACGGGAGTGCTAGATTCCTTGAAAAGTACGTAACAGGCAGAGGGAAATGTTTCCGACCATATAAAGCATATATATTCCTGATCAGGATCAATAGCCGACTCGATCTGGCCTTGTCCATCTGTCCGTCCGTCTGTCCGTCCGTCTGTCCGTCCGTCTGTCCGTCCGTATGTCCGTCCGTCTGTCCGTATGAACGCCTCGATGTGAAGAACTACAAAAGCTAGAATGTTTCCAAATGTTGCCCCGCTTCCTCTAACGCCCACAAACCGCCTAAAACTGCCACTTCCACACTTTTGAAAAATGTGACATTTTTTCACTTCTTTATCTTGTATATCTTGTAAATTTCTATAGATTTGCGAAAAATCTTTTTGCCACGCCCACTTCTACGCCCACAAACTGCCCAAAACTCTATTTTATGTAATTTGTATTATTTTTTCCCCAATTTCGTCCGACATTCCAGAAAATTCTGAAATTTCCCGCTTGCACGACTATAGCACTCCATATTGTTGGTGTTAAAGGGTGTTAATAAAGGGAAGCTAAAGAAATCGTAAGCTTACAAATCTGATCCGCTAAAAGAAGTACTACAAACGGCAATTCGATGATTGCTCCAACTCCAACTCCATCGCATCTCCAAATAACCTGTTGGCGCACTGCCTCTTGATTTCAGTGACGAAGTGGTTCCTCGACCCACTTAGGTGACTATCTGAATCGGTGGGCGGCGAGCGCTTAGCCGCAATCGTCACCATCCATCAATCAAAAGTGCTGGCGCATTTCAAATGACTGACTGGTTAGCTGGCTCCTTTCCGTTTGTTGCGTGTTTTTGGGTGGCGCAGCGCAGTTGCCCCCTTCAGGCGAAGGTTCGCGGCATAATCAGTCGGAGGCCCTCCGACATTTGGCCAACTGTCGAGCGATCGATCAATCAACTCTCCATCAGTTGAAACATCAAAAAGAGAGCTGGGCTTTTTTTGACCGCTTTACTTTTTATGCTGATTGATAGGAGAGTGCGACGAGTCGATCTAATCAAGACTCTTGGTATGAACGTCAAGATCTCAGAGTAATGCCCCTGTAACCGCCACAATTCGACCATAATCTGTAGGCCTACAATTTTGGACAGTGTTCTACATTATTTGTATTGCCAACTTCTACCAGTGTGATGGATGTTACCATTATCGGCGTAATACATATTAATAATATCAAATCTCAAAGGGTTTAGTCAACAGCTCTGTTCCATGCGTTTTAACACAGAACCATGGTGTCACCAGTAAATTAAAGGGTAATGCTGAGCCTTAAGTACCCCTCAAATTTAATGATTTGGAAATGTTGAATTGAAACGGTCTTTGAGCCCAATGAGAATAATTTCACATGTTGCACACATAAAATAAAAGTTTATTTTATTCTTTTTCCCCGGCCTTCTTCCGTACCACTTAAAATGCAAAAGAACAATTTATGAAAGTATAGAAAAATGCGGAGCAGCAAAAAACAAAGACAAAGACAAAGCACACGCACACCACCTGACTGATGGAATGAATAAATGAGCAGGGAGGGCTTGCGCACCAAGCAGGAAGCATAATTTTAAATTTGTATTACCACCCAGAGCCCAATGAGGAGCAGCAAGCAAGGAAACCTGAATATATTCCACTCTTTCCAACTCCCAGGCTCCCCAATCCGGCGTACTCCCTCCACAACTCCCATTTGCTCTCTAAATGAAATGCTCAAGTGTGCAAGGAATTCTGATTTTTGCCAAATATCCTCCCTCACATCGCAATTGGACTTTTTCCTCCACGATTCCGTTCGTCATGTAGTTCGCTTGCAAATCAATTTAATGTTAGTCGTTTCGCTGCTAAGTGGGAAATTTTTTGAAATTTCATCAAACCCGCTCCTTCCACACGGAACGCTCTCCTTCTCCATTTGCCGCATTTCTCAAACATATGCTGCTCCAGGGAATTGGCTGCACTGAGGCACTTTTCCAGCGACGAGGAGACGCTTTTCGCATCTGAGCGTAACACATTTGAATGTAAATTTGCTCAGACGCCGTTGCATGTCCATGAATTCTATCCGGCCCTCCTGCCACAGGACCTTTTACTTGCCCTTCCCTGTGTTCGGGCACGGAGGAAAACAAATATTGTATTAAAATGCTGGAAAGCAGCTAAAACGCATAATAGTAAAATTTTATGATATTGCCAGCGTGAGGAAAACACGTCAGGCAGTTAGTCAAATAACGTAGCAGGAATATGTAGCTGCTGCCCGGAAAACGCGAGGAAAAGCGCACACAGAAGGACAATGAAAGTTTATATGACGACGGACTGGAACTGACAGCTCGATCCGAGCAGAGAGTTGAGGTCGTACGAATAATACATACTTGTATGTGCGGAAAGTTTTTCGGATTAGAGTGCTCAGCAGAAATCAATGAAATAAGATCAAGGCGTGTACACTTTACGCTATCAATTTAGGAAATTCTTTCAGGTGAAAATGCGTAATCAACCTTTTTCATTTCCCGATCGCAGAATTGCCAATAACATTTATAGAAAAATGTTGTATCTCCAAATATTAGGTGTAAAAAACAATCTTTTTTACCACTGGCCTATCGTGAACTATAAACCACTGGGAGTTGACTTTGGGATATATTTACCGACAGTTCAATCATACACTTTGAAATTGGTGATCGCTTGGAAAGTAAAGTACAGTACGAGGCATATGTTTAATTCCCATATTATTTGCGTTTCATTTAATAGGGTGCTTACTGGGGAAATAGAAAAAGGTTCCCTTTTGGAAAAAACGAATAAAATCGAACGCAAAACAAGCGAGAAAACATTCTCTCAAATTGATAAAAAAAAAAAACAAATCGCACAGTTCGTCGGTATGGGAGTGACCGCCAATTCAGGCGAAACGCATTACCACACGCCAGCCCTATAAGAAAGTCCCACTACAGGACCCCAACAATTTTAGGTGGGGCGTTAAGGCAGTACAGTATTTTATTGGGCGAGAATGATTTTTTATTTTCAGTTTTCTGCCCAGCTCGAAAGTGGAAGTAAGAGTATCGAGTTGAACGAATGGCGAAAGCAATTTGATTTTGAATACGTTATGAGGCGCAAAAATAAAAAGAACTGAGTGCAAACAATTCGGAAGAACCGTAAAAATCGAACATGGCTTGAAAGCAACAATTCCGCAACTGGATCCCCGGAAAGGGTTGTCCTCCCAGGGGCAATTTTCTGATTGTTTGGCAGCCGCACTAAAATCTAATGATTTTTTATATGTTTGCTCAATGAATCGTGCAAGCATCAAAGCCCTTCCGAAACCATTCAACAGGATCTCCCTGATGCTAGTGCACCTATTGGCAGGAGAATTACGAGTGCATGTAAATTGGAGAAAATTAAAACGTTTGCTTGAGCAAAAACCCTTTTAATCTAAGCCAAATGTACAACTGTTTAGCCTCATTGAATTCAATCCTAGTCTCCAGTATCAGCTGGTGCTATCGACATATGCGAATAGCTCTCCTTTGCTTTGCTTGCATAGATACAACTTGAGAAATTAGTAGATAGCCTTGTCTGTCAGTATCGGCCCACTTGTGCCTGGAATCTGTAGTAGGCGATGCTAGGGCTTTTTCTGTTTTGCCTGTTTTGCCTGTATTGCTGCGCGAAAAACATCTGACGCGATGGCGAAGGAGTGAGTGGGGAAAATAATGGTATTTTTGAAATGGCCCCGTATTGCACTTTACCAACAAAAGGGTGGTGCGGGCCACTAAGGGCAGAATGGTCAACTGACAGTCGACTGACTGCGTTCGATATTTTAATGGGCCAGACGTCATTTTGGGGCCCTCCATTTGGATCCTGGCCGCCACCAAAGCGCAAAATTTATGACAACATAACGAGCCAGACGATGGACGGCGGGCAGGAAAGGGGAGAGGGGGAGAGGGTGGTGAGAGATTCAGCTTGCATTAAATGCGACGTTTGGAGTCGAAAATAACAATAATCATAATTAAGGATATGCATATGCACAATCCAGGACATCCAACTCCGAGTCCTGCACGCAGAGAAAATCTAATTGGGTTCGAACAAATCGTATTTCCTTACAACTCCATTTTATATAGCAATTTCCCAAACTAGGAAATTGTTTTTAATGTTTTAATGACATAAATATTAATTTAATTGGAAAAAATTAGTATAGATTTGCATTAGCCTTTAAAAACCATCTGAGATGTAAGACTACTCTACCACTATTACTCCGTTTAATCAGGAAGCATTACAAACTAATAAGACAAATGGAAACAGCGGGTGGTCTGGTAGTCGAGTCACTCAAGTAAATAGTTCATCCGCGCTCGTCTTCCTCTTTTTCCAGTGTCTGTTGATCCTCTCGTGGAACGGTGGCGGCCAGGAGTGGGGTGTAAATCGATCCATTTACAACTGCGAATGCGAATCCGAACATTCCGCACGAATGATGATGTCCCTGTCCTGCAGTGTCCGCAGTCAGATATCATTGAATAATGACTGTTAATACCCTTCAATGTGCGCGGACTCTCTCCGTCTCTTTCGCCCACCCATCTTCGGTCTCCCTCAGCGGCCGAGGCAGTCACTCTGATTTCGCCCTTTGCCAATCTGATCTGCCATCGCACCGAAATGAAGTGGATTTCAATGCACTGCACAGCCAAGTCAGCATGGCCTGCGAAATGGACGGAGGACGCAGGCCGCCAGCCGCCAGCCGCCAGCCGGCGGATGAAATAGCCAGGAACTAAGAAGCAGCGTGGATAGCGGCGAAGAGGGGAAGAGCGAAAAATGCGTGAAATAATATGCGAACTGGGAGAGAAGTTCGATTGAGCAAAATCCGAATATGAAGCCGGCCTGATTACGGGATTGCAGCTCTGTTCGAAAAATAGCTACTCCTATTGTGATACGCTTCCGAAACGAGCTACTGAGACTCAAAGCAAGAGAGAATGCTTTAGTAGACTTCCTCGACTATCAGATACCCGTTACTCAGCTAGTGGAAGTGCGAAAGAGAATTTCAAGCGTTTCTAGAATATTTGTAGAAATTTGGGGAAAAATAATAAAATGAAAAAAATATGAATTTGGGCGTAAAAAGTAGGCGTGGCGAAAAGTTTTTTTGGCAAATTTATGGAAATTTACAAAGTATCACAGCACGGAAATGGGCAGTAAGACTCGGCTTTTGATCCTGGTCAAGAATATATATAATTTATATGGTTGGACGGACGGTTGGACGGAGAGACGGACGGACAGACGGACAAACGGACATGGCTAGACCGACTTGCCTAGTGGTCCTGATCAAAAATTCGGAGTTATAGGTACGGAAGCGATTCCTTCTATTCATACCATTTTATTCTATACTACTATTTTACTCTACGAGAAAGGGGTATAATAATGTTTACATGCAACTTAATTTATTATGTCCACAATTCAAAATAATGTTTTATTTATTTAATTTTATTATTTGTCATGCCGCTATCAATCGAAATGTCAAAATATTTTAGCCACTTTCGCTGTAACGTCGACAAACCATTCAAAAGCCGTCAGACAACTATTCAAAAAAAAATTTTTTCTTTGGTCTTACGTTTTTTCTTTTAAATGCTAAAATGTTTTTAAATTATTTTATTATTTATTTTATTTATTATTAATTTATTAAAATATTTATTATTTTTTTAGTTGAGTAACGGGTATCTGATAGCCGAGGAAATCGACTATATCTAAAATCATGTAATGTTGAAAAGTGATTGCAAACAACTTAAATATTTTAAAGCACCAATTTGTTAAGTAAAACGATTAAACGAAATCTATTCGAGGACTACCCGGCACAGATAGTGTGTATATTTGAAACTATTTACCGATACAACTTTTGTTAAAATGAATACAAACTTTCATGTTCTGAAGCGAAATATGAATACTATGAATATATGAGTATTAATCAACAGAGTACGATTTTTCCGAAATTTTACCAAAAACAACGTTTTCCTTCTTCACGCCTTACAAACCCTTAATGGTGGTTGGTTGATGAAACTTTCTAGACACATTTCATCGTCTTAATCAGGCTGACTAATAAAGACGTTTGCTCCCTGGATCGTCTTTGCATAGTGAAAAGCTAAGGATTTGGTTAAATCAACATTTATCAGTATGTAAAACATTTTATTTTTATCCGGAGCAAACAACGAAATGCAAACTCGACAGCTTGCACAGAAACGAATGCGGGCTCAACTGCTGTTGGGTCTATTAGCAAGCAGAGCACTGGAGTTAAAAATTAATACATTTTATAAGAAAAAGTTGAGTCTAAAAACCGTTTAGTATAAGCTTGTGCTGCGACGTTTTGAATAAGATATCAAAAAAGCATTTAAGGTTCCAGACTTCTTCAGTCAATAAGCGTATCTGCTAGTCTACTATAAAACCAGCACTAGTAAGGAGTGCTCAAAGTCGAAAATTGGTTTTAATTAAATCGAATTCAGCCTTTTCCGCTTTTCATTTGCTACTTCCTCCACGCTGCACTTTCTGTCGTTTGCCGTGGCTGCTTTTTATTCGCACCCGCCTTTGCATGCGAATGAGGCAGGACTGAAATGAAGTGAGTGAGTGAATCGGAACTGATGGCGGCCAGGGAAGTGGACGTCGACATGGCCATGGACAGGATGTGGACACAAACGCATTTTACGCTGACGCTGCGAATTGGATGCTCCACAGTGGGCGCCACAAGCCCCATCGCTGCCCCTTTGATTGAAATGTTGTCTGGCACTGCAGTAATGATGTGGAGAAAGGGAGGGGATTTCAAAACGGTTGAAATGTCGGCTGGTTGGCGTTTTGTTGGTTTTTGTTGTTTTTTGTGCACATTGCAACAGACAATATTGCACCAACCACCACCCACGTTGGTAGGTGATGTATGGTCGGTCAGTTTGCGGACATATAGTGGACACTTGGACTAACATGACGTAATTGATGCGGGAAGTGTTGAGTGTGTGGCAGCTGACAGGGCTTCTTCCTTTTTCCGCCGCGGACACGTTGAAGGGCTGGAAGAGCCCTTTGACAGAATTGAAATAGATGGGAAATCTTACTGTAATCTTACTACTGTAGTATATACTAAAACAATCGACTCAATATAATCATTTATTTCATGTTGCCATTGAAAGCCATTGCCTTGCGAACTAATTCTTTTGCAAGTCGAGACCTTTTGCCCACCAACGCTTCTGCTTTTTAACCATGCCCTCCCTCACCGGCTTCAGCTTCCAAGGCAACATTTCGTGCGGCGTGTGCACTCATACTTGCAACCCGTCGAGCTGGGGTTTTTCGATGCCCACCTGCCCGAGGGAAGGCCGCATTGCAAATTTTTGCAGCCGAACACGCAACGTGCATTTGGCAGTCGGAACAGTACGCTGAAAAGGACGACGGCCACAGACGCTGCCAATATTGACTGAGCCAGAGTTCTTGCTTCAGTTCCCTCCAGTTCTTCTCCTCACATGACGGTGTGAGTGGACGTGTGTGTTATCCTTGCATTGCGATGCGATGCGATGCGAGAGTATTTTTAATAAAATAAACCCAGAAATGTAATCAACATAAAGGATTTCACAGAGCATATATGAAATTTTCTGCTGCTGATGCTAGCATGGAAACGTTTAACGAGATACCACGTAGATATTATTGAAGATGTCCAGCCCCTCTTCGTCTTACTGAGCTGCACAGTGGCACAAGATCCGAAAACAGCCGTCAATTTCAATTTAAAACATACCCGATTGGCAATAAAAATCTTACGAATTCTCGGATGCTGCAGTTTAAATAGTACACCTATGTATGTTGCTAAGCGCAGAGAAAACCCTACGTAAAAAAAAAAATAAAAAAAAATTTCAATTTTTTCAAAAGTGTGAGCGGGACAGTTTTGGGCGGTATAGTAGGCGTGGGAAAACGATTATTCGAGACTAATAGAAAAAATGAAAATATATCAAAACAATTTTCAAAAGTGGGTAGAGTGGGCGTGGCAAATTGATCCTGATCAAGAATATATATACCTTATACCTGTTACATAATTTCCAACGAATTTCAGTGGCCGGTATTACAGAGTAATGGGTATTAGACCTGTTAGTTTTGAAATATATGTGCAATTATCGTGACTTGAAATGACCTGACTGGGGACCAGACAAGCAGTAATACAATGCTGCCCGGTGGGTCGCATGCCGATGACAGTTTATTAAATCTATTACTTTCGGGTTTTGATATTCTAAATAAAAATATTTTTTCTCTGAAATCTCAAAGTGGGTGCACTGGAAGGGATTCGTCCGGGCCACTGACCACACACTGGGCAATCATCGGTGTTACCATTGTTGTTGTTGGCCATTGATGGGGTTCTTTGTTGAAAAGTGCACAGACTCGCATTAAAAAATCCTTCTGAAAAGCTTTGCTTTCCTTCCTCCCCTTTGTCAAGCCAACGTCAGCTGCAGCGCAGGCAGCATCGTCGACAAGATTAGTTTATCGCTAATCAAAAAAGATGGAAAACATTTCAGATTTTGCATTAAATTGACTTTGCAATTGACGGCTTAGGCAAGTTGCTTCCTAAACTACAATTTGCCTCTGCGAAAAGCAGAGAGCGTTCAAGGCGAGAGTAGGAGGTAGAGGTGTCAGGTATATTGTCCAGATTTCCACACTTGTGCTTAATTCGAATCCGTGTTTGGCCTTCTGAGTTTGACAACTGGTTGAGTCACATAGACAAATTGTTAAATGGATTTCCAGGCTTGTGAATGCTGGAATTAATTTGACATGTACGTTGACCAATGTACATTCATATATGTGTTTATAAAAATAGGTATTGAAGAAGTTCAATTTGGATTTGGATATTTTCAAAAAGCTTCCATCTAGAAATATGCCCTTATTGCGGTCTCCAAAACCAAACCCAAAAACAATCGATCGCTGCTGTCTTGCTGATATAGTGCCAAGATTCACATGCACGGATCTGAACCGAACCCTTTGCCCAAGTGGCCACATGTGGTGCATTCAGCAATTCGCGTTGCATGTGGCTGACATTGTGGGGTTGCACTGCGATTGCGTGCTCAAGATGTGAAGGTGGCTTCACTGCACCTCTGACGCTCTCTGATGGTAAAACGCTTCTGGGTTGAAACTGCAACAGCTACAACTAGAGCCGCAACAACCTCATCAGCAGGGGTACAAAACCTACAAGCTCACAAACTAGAAAACAACACGTACAGCAAAGTCCGGCCAATATGACGCCGATCATTTAAACGATATTATGAGTAATTGCAACAGGCGCTGGAGCTGAGCAATAGATGCAGAAACTAAAGATATTTCTCCAGCTGGCGGCTACTAGTCATACAACATTGCCATTCTCGTTGAGAGTAGGACCACGCGAAATCAAGGCACTGCAAATAACCGCAGAGTGCCCATAAATTTTCAAGCCTTATATGCTTTGAATTGAGAAACGCACCTAACTGACCGAAGAAACTTATGAAGCCATCTGCACGTTAATCATAAATATCTTGGTGGGACTAAAAACGAAGGTACAGAGTTCAGTCGGTCGTCTTAATTTTCACATTCCGTAGGTTTCGGGAGGATTTCTAAAGGTATTTTCATTCACATGTTCATGAAATCAGGGCTTAACTTGTTTTAATTGAATATATGAATTAATTAATTTTGAAGATAAAAGTGAGGTTGCGTGTCATACACAGATAAATACTCTTACAGTTCCCTACGAGTATAAATTTGTTTGAAATAATCTTTATCGAAACCAAAACGTGCTTTGTCATCAACAAATAATATCATTAATTAATCGTTTAGTCAACCCTATTTAAATCCCAGAATAGGTATTTCACTAAGTATATTTTTGCTTGCGTATTATTTCGGTAGTCTTTTAAAGTGTTTTATTACAGGGTCAATAAAGCTAAAATGTATTCACTTGCGCAAAATGAATAATTGCATATTCATATTTGCAAGGGGCATTGCCTACCCCTAACATGTGTTCTATCGGGCATATAGACGTCTAATTGATTCTGTTTTGCAATTGTCTGGGGTCCAGTACTGCAGTTAAGCGGAATGTCAATGGTAATAATAATAATCATGTAAATTGCTTTCATCTGGCTTGTGCCTTACTTCCTTTCCTCCCGCGAGCGTAAGCTTGTGCATTTACAATCCATCCATCAGTAAACTGAACAATTTGACGTAATCGCATTTATGGGTTGTTTTGGGCACCGAGCTGGTTCTTAAATCGATGGTGCCTTTTTGCGATGCCTGAGCAAGGTAAATCCGACTGGTTCTGTATGTATGGTCTATGATCATCCTATATAAAATATGTCATTTTACTAGATCGGTAACAAAAGTCCGCAAAACCATTTCAGACATGGTATAAAATTTCCCAAATTGCAGTTTCTCCATTTCCCAAATTAGATAAATTTGAAATCCGATTTAATGTCTGATTATTGATTAATTCTCGTGGCCCTCGAACACTGCGACAGGCTGTAGACTCTGCTTAATAGCTTTCGGCACATGTGTATGTATTTGATGTAAGAGATACTCGGGCTCAAGCGAAAAGTACCGTGAACAAGTATATACATAAATCACAAGAGCAGGATTCGAAGCGGGGTATGGGGAAATTCATTGAAGACAACATTCCCAGTGACGGTAAATCACTCAAGATGACATCTATCGATGTGCCCCGACAGATAAGAAGTGTTTCGTCTCGTTTTCGCACTTTTTACAATCTACCCGGGCCAGAAACCCAGCCAGAGGAAACGACGACGAATCATTGTGCGGAACCCAAACCCCAAGAAGATGAGCAGTGATACTTTGAGGGAGGCAACAGTGAAAGGGACATAATCATGAAGGCTGCCAACTTGACGTCAGTGCAATTTAAAGCACAACTTCTACCAGGCAGTGCGTCCCAAAACATCGAAATCAAACCGAGTCTTCGGAGACTGAACGAACCCCAAGCGTAATCCAATTCGATGCTCTAGCTGGACGGGGTAGCTTACAGAAGTCCAATGACCACATCGATGTTGGGACTGCCTTTGACATGACCACAGTGGGTGTGAAAATTAAAATACCCTTTACTCTAATTGCACGTCAGAATTCGGTATCAGCATTTAAAAAGCATACATACTAAGACTACGTATTAAATTAAAAGCTGTGCAAATACGCCGCTTTTGTCGTGGGGTGACATTCAAGTCACGAAGGAAAGGTCCTTATCCTTATGATCTGAACAATAATGGAACCTTTTGACGCAAAAACTTTAAAATGAGAAAACTTTTTATATTTTTACCCTATTCTTACGGCTTATTACATATTTTTAATAGTTATGCATACCCGTTAGATTAAAAGGGTATACTAGATTCGTTGGATAGCGTGTAGCAGGTAGAAGGCTGTGTTTCCGACCCTATTAAGTAGCCATGATCTAGATCTAGCCATGTCCGTCTCTCCGTCCGACTGCCCATCGGTTGACCATCTGTCCGTCCGTATGAACGTCGAGATCTCAAGAACTATGAAAGCTAGAAAGATATTAAGCATGCAGATTCCAGAGACGTAGACGCAGCGAAAGTTTGTTGCTACTCTAACGCCCAAAAACCGTCCAAAACTGCCACGCCCACAATTTTGAATTTTTTTTTTTTTTTTTTCATTTTATTATATGACGTCAATTTCTCGAGCGCTTGAATGCTTATTATACACACTGGTAGGTACTGCAAACCTTCGGAACGATTTTCTTTTTTTTAGTATATTAAGTAACGGTTACGCGAGAAATTTTTTTTTCAATATTTGAAGGAAAGGTTTAAAGCGCTCTGATAGAATACATATTTAAATTTTATTCCTGTATGATTTCTTACGACTGTCATGTGTGTACAACTTTTGCTGGACAATGAGATAGGTGATTTATTAGCTGCGGCAAATTAATCGAAGTTTATGCAAGGACTGAACTCCAGAGTCAGCGTGTAAAAGCCGAATGAGTGCCACACTGATGCCATCTGAACAGATGGGTAAGAATGGTAAAAATTGAGACGCCAAACGGGAAGAAAAGGGGCCCGATACAGACCTAAAAAGCAACTTCGATAAGCGTGAAATAAAACCAAGAAGTCGTGGAGACCGTGATATATCACACGCAACATTAAATCAATCCCGTAGGACAACAACAAACCGATGATGGTCGAAAATCACTTCATTTTTTTTTTTTGTTTTCCCGCTTTTACCTCGAAGCTGTCGCTGTGACAATTTACGGGCCAAAAAGCCGAGAGAGTGGTACAACAGAGAGAAAAGGCATCCGTACAGTGGACTCTCACTTATCTGATGGATTTCTCGACATTTTCCTCACATGCTCAGTCGACAACAATAACGAACTTTTAGTGCCTTTCCTCTTTTGAAAGCTCAGCAATCGTCGTGGGGTGTTGGGTTGTTCAGCGCGGATGGGGCCCGCAGCTCCACAACCCTCGAAAGAATGAACGAGAGCATGAATAATATTTATGAGGATGAAATGTTCCCAAATGCGACATAAATATGTCCGCAACACCCGCACATGAGACGAGTGCCAGGCAGAAATGCGTTGAGCTGCCGAGAATCGGGGTTTCAGGTTTTCAGGATTGGACCATCGCCAGTGAATCCGGGGATGTCTTCCTAGGGGTGGGTGAATGTGGAGCGTTCTGAAAGCAATGGTAGTTGTAAAGCTTTGCAAGCGGGTTCAGCGGGACTAAGTGGCAGGGCTGGGAATGAGGCGCATCACATGTGCAGTAATTAGGAACTGGATACGGGGCGATATGGCCCTCATAAATTTGGATTTGGGTCCATAAAGGGTTTCAACATTTTATTCCGCATAATTGAGGCACCCATATTTACTTCTGTCTTTCATTTTTAAATTCTAGAGTAGAGAAACACATTGTTTGTACAAATTAAAAAAAAAAAAAAAACATGTCCTTTTATTCCGTGGCCTGAAAATATACACTTCTGTTCTACCCGCACACATCAATCAATAACTTTTTAGGGGTTGCTATATACATAAGAAAAACTACCCCTAAAATTTGATGGATTGCTGTCATCAGAAACAGAAGAAATGCAATGTAAAATTGATGAAACGAAATTCAGAAACAGCTGAGAGTTTTGGCGTTTCGGAAAAATGGAGACGCAGAGGAAACTCTTATACATAAGTCACTCAAGCATTTAAGATGCATCAGACCAAAAGACCAATTTGTTAAAAGAAATGCTAATCAACAAATCATTAAATTAACAATTAAATTATTTTACATATTTTGTATGTTTTCAAAAAAGTGGATTTTTATGTAATTATTTTGTTTCCTATTTCTGCTACTAAAACATATAATCACTAATTATACCCGTTACTCGTAGAGTAAAGGGGTATACTAGATTCGTTGAAAATTATGCAACAGGCAGAAGGAAGCGTTTCCAATCATATAAAGTATATATATTCTTGATCAGGATCAATAGCCGAGTCGATCTGGCCATGTCCGTCTGTCCGTCCGTCTGTCCGTCCGTCTGTCCGTATGAGCGCCTCGATCTCAGGAACTACAAAAGCTAAAATGTTGGGATTAAACATGCAGCTTCCAGAGACATAGACGCAGTGCAACTTTCCAAATGTTGCCACGCCCACTCTAACGCCCACACTTAAGAAAAATTTGAAATTTGTTAATTTTTGTATATATCTTGTAATTGTTTGAAGGTTTGCAAAAAAAAGGTTTGAAAACCTTTTTGCTCCAACGTCCAAAAGTGTGACGCCCACACGTTTAAAAAATGTTGTAATATTTTTTAATGTGCCGTCCAAAACTTCCACGCCACACTTTTGCAAAATTATTTGATATTTTTTATTTTTTGAATACATCTTGTAAATTTCTATAGATTTGCAAAAAAAAAACCTCTTTACCACTTGTAAATTTTCAGTCTTTTCATTTTATTAATGTTTTCCACAATTTCTAGCGATATTCCAGAAAATGTGGAAATTTCTCGTTCCCACTTCCACTAGATGAGTAACGGATATCTGATAGTCGGTATTATATACAAAGTATTCTATCTTGTTTTAATTTTCATTAGAAGTAACGTCTGTGTGTACCTTGTGGTACATGTGTTTAAATTAATGTTAATACAAAATTGACGTGACAAATTAACGTCCTTTTTTTAGAAAACAATATTTGAGTGAAAACATACTTTTAGAGATGCCTTTGCAAGTTGCAGCCTACCCGGGCAGACTGTATTTATACATCGTCTAGTTTTGCCGCATCATTCCACAGATTGACAGCCAGTAGCCGGAGACTGAAGGCTAGAAAGCCAGGCTTACGTGAATGAAAAGCCGTCATATGTCCATATGAATGTTCGTTCATATACTCAAATTAGAGTGTATGTGGGTCTTCATAAGGCGGCACACATAAATCATTTCGATATCGACCAAAAGCTGCAGTCTACCGCACGCAACGAAGACGCTTGATACGGAGTTCTACCTCAATTGATCAATTAATGAACCTGTCGTACCGGGCGTAAATTTGTCGCCAGTCGGACCAGTATTCCTATCGACTATCCCCACGACCATGTCGGATCGGAAGTCTTAATGCCGATCGCAGATTGACTTGACCTGCTTGTCAATCAAGTCCGATCACTTTGGCAGACATCGGAATTCGCTTCAGCACCGACTTCGACTTCAACTTCTGATTCCACATGACTGGGCACACCTGTCATAATCAATCACAGCTCGCACCGCGATTTGAATGCATCAATTATCATTTCGAGCTGGACCGTGTGAACAATCTCTTGATTTACACTCCGTTTCCACTTCCCTCGTCCGGAATTCTACTTCTTACTATTGATGGACTCTGCCCCCGAACAGGTATTAAGTAAAATTTAAAACTTTAACCAGTTGGGCTGTAATGGTTTACACCAGAAGATAAGTCAGTGAACAATGAAACTAAGGCTTATTTTCATACCCAAACAAGTTTTTTTTAATTTGTTAAATTGAGAAATCATAATTTGTCAATTAACTTGATTAACCCAATTTATTATGTAAGATCCAAATAAAAGTATTTCTTCTTTTTTTAACTATAGTTGCAAAAAAAATAAAGTAAAAGTAAAAATATTTCTTCTTTTTTTTACTATAGTTCATATCCCAATAGTTGCTTTAACCTTTTATTAGAACGGGTCTTACCTACAGCTTCAGAATTCATGATCTGATAACATCTATAATATATGTACACTCCCTGGTCGAAGGTACATACATAGGAAGATAATAGACTGTCTATAATGCATAGGTAGGCTGTAATTTGTAAAATAAAAAAATATTAAAACAACAAGTCGAGTTCCCCGAGTATCAGATACTCAGTTTGTGGAAGTGCGAACGAATTTCTGGAATATCGCTAAAATTCAAATAAAAAATACAAATGCATTGCAAAACGAGATTTGCAAATCAATAGAAAATTACAAGACTAATAAAAAAATTAAAAAATATCCAAACATTTTTCAAAAATGTGAGCGTGACAGTTTTGGGCGGCTTGTGGGCGTTGGAGTGGGCGTGGCAAAAAGTTTTTTGGCAAATCTATAGAAATGTACAAAATATATTTAAAAATGAAAAAATACGTTTCAAAAGTGTGGGCGTGACAGTTTTGGACGCCTAATGGAGTGGGCGTGGCAACATTGGAAACAAACTTGCGCTACGTCTAAGTCTCTGGAAGCTGCATGCTTAATCTCAACATTCTAACTTTTGTAGTTGGTGAGATCGAGGCGTTCATACGGAGAGACGGACATGGCCAGATCGACTCGGCTATTGATTCTGCTCAAGAATATATATACTTTGTATGATCGGAGACGCTTCCTTCTGCCTGTTACATACTTTTCAACGATTCTAGTATACCCTTTTACTCTAGGAGTAACGGGTATAATTACGAGTATAACTAGTAATCGATTGCGTGCAATATCGTTTTCTCTTTTGTCAACTTGGACTTCATTGTCTTCAAAATCTGGCATTACAGATGCAAGAACAAAAATGTATAGAACTGTTCCTGCAGTTCTTTGGCCCTTGTCTGCTCAATTCTTTTTTCGCAGCTGGTTGACAAGAAATTTATATTAATTTATTACAGTTCGGTTGACAGAGAATTAAGCGTCAGACAATTTATGGCCTTGATGCCAGCGTATTAAACGGGCCAAAATGTAGGTAGGGGGCAGAGAATCATTTATGTAAATATCCATATCAAGTGCGCCTCTTTCACTGACCTATCATTTGCTTAACGCTGAGTGAACTTATTTATTTTGTCAGGCCACACCACTGCCATAAAGCATATCAGTCAAGATGTCATCTATCCCAAGCGACAAGGACAAGAGCTACCCGGTTCCGGAGACAGAGACTGTCGCGACAGTTTCTTTCTTTTTCGGCAGCGACTGTCGCCAACTGTTAGCACTCGTCTCGAACACTCCTCTCATTCCATCACGCTCTGGCATAAAGTTGTCGCTTTATTTCGGTACAGTCAAACGCCACTCAAAAGACACGGACACGGACTCACACACACGGTGGTGCTGGTGTTGGTAGCATCATTAGCAAAAGAGCTGTTGGCAGCTTTGTCGCAGCCTCCGCTGTCAAAAATTGATTTACCGTTTTAATTTCAAGTTAAAAACCTGTCAAAAATAAATCATTCAATCCACTCGTCTCCGTTGCCAGCCATCCCGCTTTTCCGTCTAGCTCTCGGTGGTGTTTCCCTCTCTCTCTCTCTTTACATATTTACTCATAAGGCAGTGACCCAGTTGCCAGACTCTCCCCACCTCCCGCTTTTTTGCGCAGATAGTTTGTTCGCAATTCATTAACAAGAATCTGAAAGTAGGGATCAGGAGGGGGCCTGTTAATGACGAGCATTCTCATTTATGAAACGGTCGAGAGGCCCGCCTGTGTAATTGAAGTCATAGACGACTCTGACACTTTTTAATTATGTCAATAACTGTGCCGATTTGGACCCAGGGGGTGAGGATTTTGACTCGCATGCTAGGAGCTTTAAAAATTACGCGTTAGGAACTTTACTTAAAAGAATTTCACCTGAGTTGGCGACGCATTCCAGTTGAATATGAAATAAAATTTAAAATCTATATATACAAACAATTTGAAATTTTGTATAGTAAAATAAGAACAAGATACAATGCTGTAGTCGAGTTCCCCGACTATCGGGTACCCGTTACTCAGCTAGTGGCAGTGCGAATGAAAAATTTCAAAATTTTCTGGAGTGACGGTAATATTTGCGAACAAAATTAAAATATGAAAACAAAATTTTAAATTTTTTTCAAAAATGTAGGCGTGACAGTTTTGTGTGGTTTGTGGGCGTTAGAGTGGGCGTGGCAAAAAGCTTTTGGGCAAACTTTTAGAAATTTACAGGATATATACAAAAATTAAGAAAGCCCAACATTTTTCAAAAGTGTGGGTGTGGCAGTTTTGGGGCGTTAGAGTGGTTGTGGCAACATTTGGACACACTTGCGCTGCGTCTACATATGTCACTGGAGTCTGCATGCTTAATCTGAACATTCTAGCTTTTGTAGTTGGAGATGGAGGCGTTTATACGGACAGACGGACGGACAGACGGACATGGCCAGATCGACTCGGCTATTGATCCTGATAAAGATTATATGTATATACTTTATATGGTCGGAAACGTTTCCTTCTGCGTGTTACGTACTTTTTAACGAATCTAGCATACCCTTTTAGTCTACGAGTATCGGGTATAATAATATTATAATATATAAAATTTCAAATGTTTTCTTCTTATAACGCTCAAAGCATATTTATTAATTCTATAAATTTTGTTTCAAAAATATATGGATAGTGGTTAGTGGCAGTGGCTATGATTGCCTATGAAGGTCACGTAAAATCTACTTGTTAAGAGGGTTATTCAAAAATATAAGTGGAGTCAGCGCATAGTTCATGCTGAGCCCCAACATATTAACTATAGATTTGCATCGATCCGAAACTGTAAGTGCCACCAGCAAGCCACAGGGAATAATCTTAATTTGAAATCAAAAGTCACGATACGGGCACTTGCAGAGACTGGCGGCGAAATTGGATTAGAGGTATTCATGCGATCTTTTCGCACTGCAAGATGGAAGATTCTCAGATGGCTGGGAGAAGAGCTGGAAGCACGCAGGGACAACTAGAGACATCCAACAACGAAAATCCAACAAGCAACAACCGAGAAACCACAAGCAGCGACAACGACGACAACAATCGAAAAATGGATGAGCAGCCGGGGTGAATAAATCAAACTGATTTATAGTCACTGGAGTAGTCCAACGTGCCTGAAACAATGGCAGTATTGAAAAAAAGGGGTGTCAATGTGGTGGGAAGTCCACGCGTGACAAATCAAATGAGAGGTGGCGGGCAGCGGAGCAACCCGACATGCCAACTGCAGGATGCACTTGGCCAATTGGTTGGCGAAAATAAGCACGGTGACTGATTAAATTGCTTTGAAGGCTGGCAGCTTGATGGTGACACATCAACAAGCTGGCTGACGTCTGTTGGACAATTGACAATTCCGACTGAAAAGTGTGGGGCAGTGCAGCGGAACGAAACGCAGCGAAAAGTTATCGGAGCATAAGTAAACATGACGAAAATAGCCAAGGCTACACTTCTATACATATATTGATTATCCACCTATTGATATAGTCGGCTGATCCGGCCCTTAAGACATTCGTTTCTTTATAAGCGGCTGACAGGTTGATTTGGCTGTTGACATTATTCAAGATAATATATTTATCAAATTAATCAATAACGATTGCGAATTTATAAGAAGCAAGTAATAGCCAATATTTGTTATGTGAAAATATCAAATGGGTAGCTAAACCGAAAAATAGACCAAACGCACACAGCGGCGGTTACATAAATACCTTATATTTTGCATATATTATATTATAATAATATATATATATATATAATTATATAGATATATATTATATATTATAATTATATAGATGCGGCAAAATGGGCTATCGGATACTCATTACTCAGCTATTGGAAGTGCTTAGAAGAAATTTCAATACTATTTGGGGATGACGATAGATATTGGCAAAAATTGTAAAATCATAAAAAAAACAATAAATGTTCTACAATTCCAGGGTGTCAGAAGGTCATACTTTAGAGGTTTGGAAACGCTTATTTTTACCTGTTACATATTTCACAACTAATCTGCTATATCCTTGTACTCCGATGTACAACAAGTAGGAACACAACACTACGATACTCGTAGGGTATACTAGATTCGTTGAAAAGTATGTAACAGGTAGAAGGAAACGTTTCTTGATCAGGATCAATAGCCGAGTCGATCTGGCCATGTCCGTATGTCCGTCCGTCCGTCTGTCCGTATGAAGTCCTCGGTCTCAGCAACTACAAAAGCTAGAATGTTGAGAGTAAGCATGCAAGTTGAGACGCAGCGCAAGTTTGTCCAAATGTTGTCACGCCCACTCTGGCAAAAAGTTTAGGAAATTCTCTAGAAATTTACCAGATATATAAGAAAGTGGAAAATATCACATTTTTAAAAAAATTGGTCGTGACAGTTTTGGGCGGTTTGAGGGCGTGGCAAAAAACTTTTTGGCAAATCTATAAAAATTTACTATATACATATACTTAAAAATTAAAAAATATCACATTTTTCAAAAGTGTGGGCGGGACAGTTTTGTGGACGTTGGAGTGGGCGTGGCAACTTGCGCTGCGTCTATGTATCTGGAAGCTGCGTGCTTAATCTCTACATTCTAGCTTTTGTAAAATTCCTGAGATCGAGGCGTTCATACGGACAGACGGACGGACAGACGGACATGGCCAGATCGACTCGGCTATTGATCCTGATGAAGAATAAATATACTTCATATGGTCGGAAACGTTTCCTTCTGCGTGTTACATACTTTTCAACGAATATAGTATACCCTTTTACTCCACGAGTATCGGGTATAAAAACACAACGCAAGGGTAAAAAAAAAGCCAACCAAAATCAAGCCTGTTGGCTTGGTCGTCATACATAATTATAAATTACGTAATCACTACCATAGTTATATCTATTTGTTCCTTTACCAAAATGCGCTACACTTCGTTCGTCTTCTCTTGTGCTCGTCGTATCTTAGTTGCTGTGGCATTTATGGGAAAATCATGAGGTTCCCTGCTGCACTTGCTCAGAAGCCAGAATTGTTCCGCAGTAAATGGTCTGTTTGCATGTGGCTCCCAAAAAGTCCAAGCACACAGATACCACTCATGGCCGCAAAGGGCGTGTGTCATTGGTGGCTTGGTAGAGGAGCGTTTTGCTTTTGGCATTTATGCATGCCACTAAATCTTGCTCACTCACTCAAATGTGTTTCGGTCTGGTTTTTCGGTCCGCGCCCAAAGGATGCTGCCGAAATTAGCTTAAAAGCCGACTACAGAGACTTTGGAGCTCCCAATGGCATCCGCATAAATTCTCCCCGCTTCCCCCAACCCTTGCCCAAAAAATCAAAATCGAGTGCAACGTTTTACCAACTCAATCACCCCGGCTCTGGTAATTATTTTGTGACGCCAAATGGGAGGCTAACGGCCACGGACTCCCCTTCTGGAGCGCCCGGCCCCCTGGACACAGGACTAGGCTCAGTCCTCTGACCGGGCAATCGAGTTTTTGGTGCAGCTGATGCCGCCGCAGTCGACTCGTAAATACGGACGCATGTCCGGGCCCATCCTTCAGGGGGGTAGGGCGTAGGATTTCGGGCGGACTTTAGTGGTGTGACTGGAGGGGAGGGGGGGCTGGGGGGCTGGCAGGCCGTACCGGGTGCAGCTATTTATGCGCTTTATGCATCGTGCGTGCCCTGCCCATTTGGTTGCCGTTGTGAAATCTGTGCGCCAGATAAATTCCAAGCCCAAAAGGTTCATGAAAATGCAATTTTATTTTCTAAAAACATAGACGCACTTTGGCGCACTCGCACGACCGAACACATGCCGCCCACAGTGTGCAAGGTGTCCTCCTGGCCGGCAGTGCGAATCGGATCGGATGCGGAATTGGATTGGTCTGAGTTGGGTGGCTTAGCTGTTGGGTTGACCAACGCCGCTGTTGTCCAATCGGGTATGAAATGATGCGTTTTAAACCAGGACGACTAATCGGGAAAGTCGGATTGGTTTGGTACAGTGGGTGTTAGGAACTTATTCGAGAACTTGTCGAGAGGGATTGGAATAAATAGGGCTGAAATTTAATAAGATAAAAAATAAGAATAAAATGATATGGTCCTCTACTGAAAAGGACTTGATGCGCACCTTGGAAGCTCATAAAATACTCAATGGAAAGTTTTTCGCAACTCCTGATCCACCGTGCTTCATTTGCTGTGGTCTCCGCAAAGTCACCAGCTGGTCGGCGCGCAACACGATTGACGATGGGAAAAATCCTGTGAGCCAAACCACACACATGGATTAGGCCAGGACACTCCTCTGGTCATCATGGCGGCTGCGTTGCCGGGCTCTCAAATATCGACAATCAATGACAGTCACTTGTCTAGCAAAATTAGATTTACTCCATGGAGCATTTTCAGCGCTTTATGGTCCAGTGCAGTGGAGTGCGAAGGAGGCAGGCGGCAGGCGGCAGCAGAAGAGGACAATCGCCGAGCGGAGATATTGGAACAACTGCAAAAGGATCTGGCCATAATTTCATCCTGCTACGCAGCATAGTTGCAGTTTTTGCGAATTGAATTCGATTGGTCGAATGTCCGGGAAGAAGGAGTATGAACAATGGGCTCGGATCCTTGTAAAGTGGGGAATTGCCGGCTGCGTTTAAATTGAATTTGAATTGAATCCTGCTAGCGAAAGACAAAACAGACCTTGTTTACTTTTACCAGACAAAAGTTCTTTGTAACGTTATGATTTCATAATTTCTCTTCCTTTGCTGTTGCAGCTGAGAAAATTGCACACATAGTGCACAAAGTTGGAAAGCATCTTATTAGGAAATACGCTTCCCAGGGACATTCTTTGAGGATGTTCAAATGCAGACCAAGCAAATTAAGTATTAAAGGGAGTTTGGCATGCTCCATATACTCAGCTGCAAGCACATTTAAATGCACTAAATGTCCTTGATTTGTGTGGAACTCTGGAGCTTTATTCTTATCCTATTAAAAAGATTACTTCGTAAATCGATGCAGTGTTACTTTTATTTTAAGTATTTCGCAATTGCGCGCAGATAAGCTGTATATTTATACACACATGACTCGAAGGTAAAACTAATCTGTGTCCATCGTAGCCATAAATTTATAAATAATTCTCTTTTGTTTTACTTGGCCGCTCTTCTCAATTAACAATCTTCTCCAAATCGCATGAAAAAGCTAACAATTTGGCTGCTTTTGGTTTCTTTTTAGACAACGTGCTTAAATGGCTCGGCAACGGGAGTCACCGAGTCTGCCGAGCTCCCATGAACAGCATCCCAGACCGACTACATCAACAGAACTTTGACGGCCGGGACTCCGGATTCAGGGTTTCAGGGTTTCAGGGTTTCGGAGCTTCGGTGATTCGGTGTTTTGGTGTATGGGCCCCATTTAAAATCACTTTGCGGCTTCGCCCTTGCCGCGCGTTGTGCATAAATAAGCGGTATTTGTGGTGCGGTGGGGCTGCCCCTCCCATCCTGCCTCGCACCGTTCGTCCCTTGGAGGACCCACTTGCATCCCGTCATTTGCTTATCCTTTGGACGGACTTTCGGCGTTGATTGATGGCAACTGTTGGAGCGAAGACTAAGTGACCCGATGGCTTCCTCCCTCGAGCACCTTTATGGCTGCGACTGGTGCTAAGTTATGACGTGTTAATAATGGCGCATAAGCACAGAAGTTGTGGGCGTCACCTGTCTGAACTTAAGCGACGCATGCGATGGCCGAAAGTGGATTGAATCATATGGGCAGCAGCAGATGGAGCACGCCCAATTGATTGATTGATAATCAGAAAACGAGTAGGCCACACAACAGAAATCGAAGAAAATATTACCAAGCGTAATGAATATATCTAAGTACTTCATATTTTAAAAGTAATTTATTATATTGGAAATGAAAAGGGAAAGCTTCCCACTGGTCATGTCGATAAGGCGAATCCACCATTATTCCATTAAAATGCACGCATTGAAAATTATCAGGACTCGCTGCCAAGTAAATCCGCGATTTGCAACTCGCATGCAATAAAATCCAACCAGCCGGTCCACGCCCACCAATTCTCTTCTTTTTAGGGGCATGAACCATGAAGATCAGAGATGCGATCGCTGAATAGTAATCCTCTGGTGCCGTTTGAGCGTTTCAAAATATTTTAATCGTGGATTTTAGTGGATATGAAAATAATAATTTATGAACATAATAATAACAAATTTGCTAATTGATTTATTGTCGAGTGTATAAACACCATTCGCTTAATTTATGCCGCTGCCGTCTGAGTGTTCTTTCCTTTTGTATTTCCGTTGAACCAGCTTGGAGCTTGGAGTCAGCGAATTTATGCGCTGGAGGAGAAGCCAGTGAGCTAAAGCAATCAGTTCAGGCATCGAACGTCGAGCACTGGGCGCGCTTTTTGGGATGGGATGATGTACGACGAATGTCCTGCTACAGTCGCACACACTGGTACACACTCATACTGGAACGCAAACTGTTCATTATAAAGGAGTCAGGTCGTCAGGTGAGCTGAGCGAGAGACAACGCAACCGCAGGCAATCACTGGCAACAGGCAACACAAATTAATTATTAATCAACGGAGTGAGCCCATCCGACTCGGGAGAATAAGCATCTGAAGGAAGTGGGGACCTTTACCATTCCCCTTCAACGCTCGATCCGCGATCGTCCAGCCAAGAGAGTGATTTATGCCCTCAAGTCCCTGCTCCCAGACCTAACGAATCTCGGAAAGCCAGCCCCTATCCAAAAGCCAAAGCCAGACCGAAACCGAAACCAACTGACAATGCTCCGGCCAAGATGGACGATGCCGATGGACGGCGATGGCTATGAAGGCTAAGCCCAAAACCAAGACGAAGACGAAGGCCATGCAATCAAGCCCGGCCAATACTCAGCGGTAGATCGTATACAAGGTCCAGCACTCAAGCAAAAATCCTGGTGCTTGATTTTTAATTTTAAACTTTTTTATATTCTCTTTAAATAGTTGTGGGGTACTTTCATATGCCTGAAAGGGATCCTTACACATTGTGTTTATTTAGCAGATTTGAATTCAAAATAAAACAAGTCGAGTTCCCCGACTATCAGATACCCGTTACTCAGCTAGTGGAAGTGCTAACGAGAAATTTCAAAATTTTCTGGAATATCGGTAGAAAATTGGGAGTGAAATATGGGGAAAAAATAATAAAATAAAAAAAAACTTAATAATTTTTAGAGTGGGCGTCGCAAAAAGTTTTTCGGCAAATTTACAAGAAACAAAAAATTTACAAACTAATAAAAAAAGAACAAAATATCCAAACATTTTTTAAAAATTTGGGCCTAGCAGTTTTGTGCGGCTTGTGGGCGTAAGAGTGGGTGTGGCAACATCATTTAACAAACTGCGTCTATGTCCCTTGGAGCTGCATGCTTAATCTCTACATTCTAGCTTTTGTAGTTCCTGAGATCGAGGCGTTCATACGGACAAACGGACGGACAGACGGACATGGCCAGATCGACTCGGCTATTGATCCTGATCAAGAATATATATACTGTATGTGATCGGAGACGCTTCCTTCTGCCTGTTACATACTTTTCAACGAATCTATTATACCCGACGCTAAAGTCGAGTTCCTCAACTATTAGATACTCGTTAGTTAGCAGGTGGTATACTTTATTGGGTATTGCATACTTTCAACGAATCTAGTATATATTCAAACGATGACTTCTATTCCACGTTAGTTCCGGAATGTGAGTAAATTAATGAGCAACTGTAATATATAACCAACATTTTTCGTTGGCTATATTGGCAGCTGCAGAGCGTCCAGCAAGAAGAGTGCGCCGCTCTGTAAGCCTTTTGGTTCCACCCATATCAGTCAGTCCCCAAGTACGTCAGTCAGTCAGCGAATGAATGTTGTCCGTTGGTCCGGAGTCCGTCTGTCCGTCTGTCCGTCTGTCCGTCTGTCCGTCTGCCCGTCCGACTTCGACTGCCCATCGCACATGCAATGGCCGCAGCATCATCATTTGGGATGCTCAGATCTCGGCGGGACGGAATCAGCTTGCGGTTTCCAGCGGTCGCGCGGTGGATTGGGGAGATGGGATGGGAGGGCCTCAAATTGCACCACAGACACAGGGCGAATCAGAAATGCCAGAATTGAAATCGCATTTTAAATCATCTCTCAGTGGAACTGCTCCTTCTTCAGCCTCCTCGCCCACATGGTGCCCAGTCACAATCGCCTCAAATCTCGAATAACAAATCGCATAATTACGGGGAAGCGGCTGTCCATTGCGTACCCTCTCGCTCCCGCTCTGTGCCATCAGTGCGTCCCGCTCTAGTCTTCTGCCTGGCAGCAAAACGAAGGCGAAGGAGCGAAGACTCGAGACGGCTATGCAGTTCGGATATGAAATATTTTAGGTAAATGGCAGCCAAGGAAACAAAAATGTGGGATTGAAGCGCATAAATCAGCGGGTATTCGCTCCGTCCCCACCTCTTCTTTCGGTTCTTTGTAAGCTGCATCAATATGTGGATGTACAGCGGCTTTGGGGTGTCTATGTGAAGCATAAAATCAACCTGAGGCGATAAATCGAAAAGATTTTTGCGCTGAACACGCAATTAGTTCTCCCCTAGTGCCCGTCTCTGCCCCTTCCCACAACTTCGCATACGAAGATTCACAGAATATCAGAAATAAGAACGATTCCAATGACATGGAAAAATTGTTTTGATTTCGATGTGCAAAATAAATGGATCTGCCTTACGCATGACCCCGATTTCCATCCACACAACTGAACGCTAATAATAAAGAATATTTTTGAAATTGTATCCTTAGCTTGTTGCCATGTGATCGCATTACAGACTTTTGTTAACAATAATATAAATATATGTATGTACATTTTTGGGACACGGTGTGAGAAATAAGAAACAGATTCTTATGTTTAAAATTAGATTAGATTAGATTAAAATTGTTTCATTCATATGATTTAATTATCGAGCTTTCGTAAAATCAAATATTTGATATTCAGCTAAGGTTTGGTTTAGGTAAAATACAAAATACATATATTTAATTATTACAATACTGTATTTTTATACCCGTTTTATTATTAGCTAGTTTCTCGTTGGGTAAAAGGGTTGGGTTGATTCATTGAAAACTATTCAAGAAGTAGAAGGAAGCGATTCTGATCCCTATAAAGTATAATATTTCCGTAAATTTCTTTTTATTAGCGAAGCTAGTATACCTGTTTACTCTGGTATAGCAAACAAAACTATGATTATTTTTTGTATTTCTTGCAAGCCATTTTCTATTTGATTGTTTTTTGTATTTTTTTTTTTCATTGGAACGCGAGTGTAAAGTAACAACGAAAACTGGAAATTTTTAATGCGATATTAAAGAATTTAAAAAATAAACTATTTAAGCCGCGCAAAAAAAAATATGTTGTCTAAATACTTTTTAAATAGGAAATAGGCGTCTACTTGAGCCTTGCTAATAGACCTTTATTGTTTGTATATACATAAATGCATATATGAAAAAGGTCATTAAATTGAAGAAAAAAACTAAAGTTTATAATCTCAAACTAAATCTGGTCTGGTTCGAACTTAGAAACCACTCAAATATTCGAACATAACTCTCTCAATTGCACAAACGAGTTCGAATTTCGAACTTTTGTGGGAGAAACATCGCGTCGTGTGCGTCGTACGCTTGCTGGTGAAAAGTGCGCTGTGAATTAAGTTTTATTATTTGTTTGTGCTGTTTGTTTTAACGAATTGAAATAAGAATACATGTCAACACAAGTGAATAAGCTTTACCCTTCCGAGAAAAGACTGTTTTCTTCAAGCCAACCTTGCAATTTTAATCCCGATCCACAGGTTAGAAATATAACTCGAAATTACAAAAATAAACTTGTATTCGTATTTCGGACTTGAACTAGGGTACTAAATACTATTGAATTATTTAATTAAACACTAATTATTATTTTGTAAATTGATTTCGTTGCATTTGGGCATTTCATTTTAGTTAATTCATGGTCTGCTTGCATGCCGACAAAAATCAGCTGTTTTGCTTGTTTCCAAAGTCAGGGGCGTACAACTCGAGAGAGTCAAGAGGGTGTCAAAACATTTTCGTGTTGCATTATAATTTGAAGTGTTCTATAAGCAGTTAATATTAAACCTACGAGAACTTATAACATTTATTAAACTTTCTAAAATATGTATGTAATAATTTTCTTATATCAAAACTCCCATCCGAACGCCTCTGTCCACAGAAAATTCGAAAACTCGACAAATTCGAAAGAGTAGAGAGCAGTTGTTGTTTCATGAGCACAAGAGCGCAGACCGGTTTTCGCTCTCGCATGTTTGAGTGATTTCGAAAGATGGATGAGTGACTTCGAATTTGATGGGTCAACGAAGACACGACAGATACAAATTTAAATAGCTATCAATAAACCTTTTAAAATTGATTATGTTTCCATTTTTAAAAAGATTTTTAATAAATTAAATCGAAAATTAAATTAAACTTTTATGCAACAAGGAATATAGAGGCACGGAAAATATGACCTCTGCTTAAGATTATCACCTCCCTTAAATATTTTTTAAATAAATATTTAAGCGGAAAAAATTTCCTGACATCTGTTACATACTTTTTAACGAATCTAGTATACTCTTTAACTGAAGTAGTAAGAAAAAGAAAGGAAAAGAAGACCGGATGGAAAACAATATGGTCCCAAGAACATAAAAATGGGAAGGGAAGGTACCCTGTGAACCGATTACCATCTGAGGAGTTCTAAAGAAAAACTTAAAAATAATTTTAATAATTTCAGATTGCTAATTCAAATAATTTTCAATTTTTAGGCTGCCGTGTGCAGTGACACTGCCGTACAGTTTTAAAAACGCAAAAAAATTCTGAATTGTAAAATTTTTCACTGACTTATTTTTGGGAGGAGCACAAGTTCTATCGAACTTCGGCGCAAGGCCGGTTCTCGACAGAGAACAAATGGCTATTGCCTGTCTCACTTACTCCCCGAGCTCCATTCGAATGTCAATCAATTCCCTGTCAGATTGGCACGCTCACTGGTCATCGTTCCTCACAGATACGTTCCTCACGGTGTTCTGGAAGCATCTGAAAGATACATGAAAACTCACGGAACAGCAATGGCTGGGGTTGTTTATTTAAAATGGTGGACCTTGATTCGATTAGACCGGATCAGATGGCATGACTCGGGGGAAGACCATCGACCGCGGTCCATATAGCTAATTCTAGTGCAATAATTGTGTCATTTAGTGGGGTTGTTTTTGTTTTCGGCGCCTATTACAAATAAATGTGACTTCCGGTGAAGATCGTAAAAGCTCTCAAGGTGCTTCTAGTAACCATGAATCCCTGTTTTCTTTCAATTTCTTTTTCGATTTTTACCCAAAAATATTAGTTATTTCAGAAATATATTACTTCAGAAATGGCATCTGATCAAAAAGCTACTACATCTGCTTTTCGAATTAGCCCCTGTGGCTTAGTTAAGAAAATTTTACAAAATTAGTAAACAATTAATATTGAAAGCTTGCTTTATTAAGCAGTGGAGTTACTCTTAGAGTAAAGGGGTATTCTTGAAAAGTATGCAACAGGAGAAGGAAGCGTTTCCGGCCATATAAAGTATATATTCTTGATCAGGATCAATAGCCGCGTCGATCTGGCCATGTCCGTCTGTCCGTCCGTTTGTCCGTATGAATGCCTCGATCTCAGGAACTACAAAAGCTAGAATGAGAGATTAATCAAGCCGCTTCCAGAGACATAAACGCAAATTTGTTTTTAAATGTTGCCACGCCCACAAACTGCACAAAACAGTCACGGCCACACTTTTGAAACAGGTTGTGATATTTTTTATATACTTTGTAAATAGCATTCTATCTAGTTGTTATCCAAGAGGTTATCTTCTATGTACTTTTTAAAAGGACATATCTGTTTCAACGATTCTGTCAGCCATGTCCTTCAGCTCTTTTCTATTTTGAAAATGTATCGCATGCCCAAGTCATTGACAATAGCAAGGGCGAAATGCGGACAACGAAAGAGAAGCGAATCACAAACACAAATAATTTAGGACAGCAGGAAAGCTACGAATAAGAAGAATCCTGCAAATGCCTACAAAACGGGTGGTGTTTTTATACGGGTGGATGAGGGCGCCCCTCGGTATACAATTAAAATTATATTTAAACTACCAGGGGTCTTGGGTGTGACTTGGTCTTGCGGAGTGACTGACAAGTCTGTTGCCTTCCAGGCAAAGGACTGCCCCTGGAAGAAGCGAGGCTGCTTAAAACAAGACAACAGCAATTTTAAGCATACTTCCCCGCTTTTGTTTTTTCCTCCTCTTTCTTTCTTTTTTCGCTTTCACCCCCCTTCAACTTCCGCAAACCGTAGCAAAATCAGTTTGAGTTGTGTGATTGTGTACGTGAGCATAACGGTTAAGGTGGCCGAGACTGGGTGCAGTCCACCCCAATGGCCACCCCCTGTCAGAATTGATTGATTGAATTGCCACTTTATGAAATTTGTGAGTCTTCCGAGATGTGCGTGGAAATTCGTGTTCTCGTCTTCGCCTTTCCTCTGGGGGTGGCTCCGTCCGGTGGGCGGCTGGGTGGATTTTCTTGGCGCTCCGAGGGTTGTTCCTCCTGATTTGTGTTTGTGTGCGCGCTGGCTAACAATTTGCAGCATAAAATACATAAAATTATGTGCAGCGCTGAGGCGGCCATTAAACTTGATAGATTTATGACAGACAGTAGCAGAGGAGGTGTACAAAAACAAAGCGAAAGTGTCTGGATGGGGTCTTTCAGGTCAACCCCCGTTAAATATAAAGATAGCTGATAGCTGATTAAAACTGCAAAATTGTCCAAATGAGATTTGGCGCCCACCGGAGAGGACATTACAGAAAATGTCAGCGATTTATATAAATGTGGCTTTATACATTTTAATACTTTGATTTTTTACGATTACTAGTGATGCTACTCCAGTTCTTACGCTCACAAACTGAGAGCTACATTTTCGGACAATCGGACGATTGTTGCCTAGCCAAAAAATTATCCAAATAAAACCCAACAAAATACGAAGCATATCTCTACATGAAATAAGATACAATAGTCGAGTACCTCAACTTTCGGATACCTGTTACGCAACTATAGGGAGTCGAAAAAAAAACTGTGAAATAATAAAAATGGCATAGATAATAATAAAAAACATGCACAGCGTGGGCGTTACTAGAATCTGCATGCTTAGTCTTAACTTTTAGCTTTTATAGGTCCCGAGATCTCGCGGGTCAATAATATATACATTAAACGCCTCCGATGACCTGTTACATACATACGTCTCAAGGAATCTAGTATTATCTTTAAACCAACGAGTAACAGGCATACAAATCAATTAACTTGAATCTCAATGGGGCCACTTCTGAAATAACCGTAATGAAAAAGGATCCAATTTAAATGCAAAATGAAATGGAATGAAAGGCTTATTAGAACAGATGGGAGAAATTAGGAACTGGCCCAAATAAATGAAGTAAGGTTTCAACAACCTTCCTTTCTGAAGCTGGCAATTACAGAATGATTGAATGGTAATTTCGGAGGAAAAGTTGGTTTCTGCCTTGTGTGTTTTGAGGTCTATGAGACTGTTTGGGTGCGTTTGTGTGGAACTGGCATAAATTCCAATTATTTATGGGGGCTGCTACTGTTTGTGATATTTTATTTCGCGCAAGGCATGCGAAGTATAATTTGCGCCCAAAGCAAACAGCAGCACAAAAAATGCCGAAACTTAACAAAGAAAAAGCGTCCGGAATGTTTGGAATTAATTGCCCAAGCTCCTCCAATCCCAAACAGAAGAATACGCTAAGAGAAAGGGAGAAAAAATTGTTTTAATTAATAAAATTGAATGTGTGCGAAAATTGAAAGGATTTTTCCGGCCCCTTGGTAGTGATGTTGTGGCTTCTGCGGCATTCATCTTCGACGCTCATTTGCAGGCTTTCCTCATTGGTCTCATTTTGAATGCAAATGATTTATGCCAGAAAGTGTCCTGGCCGAAGAGTCGGGGCCAAAAACTGGATTAGAGAGCGCCACCGTCGGCTCGTTTTGTTTCACACCCCCTAAACTTTTTTACCCATTGCAAAAGAGCGGACACAGCCGGCAAAGTTTCTGTCCCAAACCTTGGAGGTCGCCTACGATTCCTCAATTGCCCGAGGGGTATGCGCCGTTGGAACCGAGTGGGCGAGGGGAGTTTTTAAATATTTACTCAACATCCTATTATCCCCATGCGGGCTGGGATAAGGACAGGCAGCGGACCACGACCCGGCTTGTATCAACATTTAAAACGATAAACTTACCACATACACAGACACCCGACAGAGAAAAATACAAAAAGGACGAAGGACACGTCTTGTCTGTCACACCAAAATGTCACCGCGGGGTGAATTACTGGCAAACCAAGGGAGAAAATGCTGAACAACAAAAATTCGTATGTAAATAGCTGGAAAACACAGTTGGGCTAGTGAATACCCTTAAGTTTTCCTTAAAACTTTAATAGGTAACTGTATCAGCTCAGCAGTGCTCTTCGCTTTTGAGCGCTAATCATATCATCGTTTAATCCATGCAAACTCTATCTGACTTTATTTGTAGTGTATTTAAGTTTTTAATCGCCGGAAAGAGTCCATAGAAAGATTCCCCTAAAACGAAGTCACTGCACTACGTCTATGTGTGAGCAGGACGACATCATAGCGAGGCACGCGCCTCGCACATACAAACGCACACAAACACACTGCGACACAATCCAAACAACAATGTGATAGACAGAGCGAGCCAGAAAAAGACAGACGCTGCGGGTGAAAGGGACAGAGCGACAGGGGGAAATGGGCCAAGCGTGTGAGTGATTTATGGCGCTGCAAGTGACGAGGACGAACCAGAATTCTTCAGGATAATGCCGACATAACGAGATTGTTTTATGTACACATTTTCTCCTTGTTTGCGCCGTCGGTTCGTTGCCGTTGTTGGCTTTCGGATACGGATGTTCTGGGACGAGGACTTTTTGTAGGTGGAGTGGTTTTACGTTGTGTGTACACATAATGACGCTTTTCGCTGAATATTCCCGCTCTGTTGTTGTCGTTGCGCACTGCAAATAGGGGCGAGATATATACATGTACATGTACATACATATAAATATACGCATATGTATGAATGTATCCAGCCTGTGGTGGTGTGTGTAACTTGACAGTTTATTTAACCTGACTGCATCTGTGGGCGTACTCGTGCCCAAAGGACCTTCAATCAAATCCGTAATCCTTATTCAGTACGTTAATGAGCTGCTCATTATATTTGTCACCCGCAAAGGCTCACCTGATATTTTGTTTATGTCTCCAAGCCCGCAATCGAATTGTGCAACTTGAAGCTGTTGCTTAAGCTGGATCTGCCCGGTTCCATAAATGTAGCTTTCTTTGAATAGGGAGGACACGTTTTGGCGGCTAAAATTATATATCTCATTAAAGAGATTAAGAGCTAGTGACGATCGCACATTTAACATACAATAGAAATGATATCATAACTAGTCGCCCTTGCAAACTCTTTTTTTGGTACGTGGACTGATCTCTTTTGCAGGACGAATCTGATTTTATTTCTGTTTTATCTTGCCGGAAAAATGTCTAACTTCTATTGTCCGGAAACCTGCCTATTTTGTTCAGTTTTAACTATTTTATAAAGCTTAACAAAATACTGTTAAGTTCTGGGCCATAGTAATAACATAAATACTAGTATTTAGCGGGTAACAACTCGTCTTCACATATTGGTATTAAATTGATAGCACAATGTTTGAATTTTCATATTCCCAGTTATGTTAATAAAAAACAAATTTCGAAATTTTCGAATTTCCTTTGCAAGGATAAAAGTAAAATATTGCATTTGAAATATACTTAATGATTTTGTTCTATTGAACGGCAAGTAATTGACGAATATAACATTTTTTATCCTGTTTTATGTCCTTTTCAAATATGGTATGTGTTTTCTTTGTAATGTAAGACTCATTTTTTAATACTACCCGTCATTCGTAGAGGAAAAGGTGCGTTGCAAAGAATGTAGCAGAAAGAAGGTCCTATCAAAGACACTGGAATAATTCTAGTGTATTTGGTCCCATTAAGTATATATGTATATATTCTTGATAAGGATTATCATACCGTGTCGGTATGAATGTCGCGATCTGGCTGGAAGAGATCGTCGAAATCTTCGGAATCCTGCAGAAGACAATTCGGATTTCGCCAATTACGTTGTGTGAAGGATACCTGGGGACACGTAAGGATCAAAGTTTTTGTCAGCCTGGCAAACAGTAAAAACCAGAAAGCTGAAAGTAAGAATGGTGCAATTTTTTTTTTGTACGTTCACCCTAACGCCTAAAACTTTCACGACTACACTTTTAAACCACGTTTTGATTTTATCACTGCCAATTTTTATTGATTTGCCCAGACATTTTTTTAATCTCTCCTTTGCACTTCCTCTATCGTAACAGGTTACTGGAATCTGATCGAGTAAATCCTTATCTCTTGATTTAAATGTGCAACTATATAGCTCTTCAAATTCACCAACATTTAATATATACCACATAGTTTTATAAAGTCATGTTTATATTTATATTTTAAAAAGTATGATTGGTGACACATAGTGTATTTGAACTATTTTTAGTTATAGTATTGAGATGTACATAAAAACAATGGGTATTAATTATCTCTTCAATAACTTCTGATATCAAAAACATCTCCTTTGAAATAAAGTGGTACATACACTAGATTCGTTGCATGGAACAGAGAACACAAAAGCGTGCTAATCAGAAGACCTATGAATGTACATATGTAGATGTATATAACAAAGCATAGATTCATGATTCATTCCACTGTTTTAGGTCCACACAGTGTCCTTCTTGTCCTGTGTGATAATTTTTCATAATTCCTAATTTCCGGCTGAAAATAATTCTAATCGTTAAGTAGAAATTATTTGCAAAACTTTTCGCTCCAACTGCTTGTTGTTGTAAATTTACAACTAAGCTGAGCAGTCGGGCCGTCGGAAATCCGAAGCAGGAAAGGAATCCCCTGCCGACCACCACCTACCACCCCGACACCCTTCAACCCCCTTCGACCACCGACTTACGTCGATACAAACAAATTCTCATTAATGGCGAGGGAAGGTTCCTGTAGATGGAGACTGAACTGAGGTCTGAGCTAACCCAAAATTATTACACTGAGAAACTGTAAATAGTTTTCTCGAATTTCGAATAAAAGTTTAATTATTTAAGCTGCCATATAATTGAAAGTCAATTTCACGAAATACATATATCTTGGTGCCTAGCATAACACCAATTTATATATGTATGTATCTATATTGCTGACCCCCAACCTAATTTCTCTCAGTCTGCTCTCAGCGAAATTTTCTGTATGTAAATGAGTCGGGCTTGGGTTAGCAAGGGAGTGTGGGGGTGGTTGGTGGTGAAGAAAATATGATTTTGACAGAAAACAACAAAACAAAATCCATAATTCAGGATAAAACATAATTCCACCCAGAACGAGAAAGGGAGAGGAGAGCTGGAGCGTGAGTGGGATAGACATATCCCACGCAGATGCACAAGAAAAAGGAAAAGTCTGCATGGAAAGCGTCGAAAAAACAACATTTTGAATTACGGTACAACAGCGGGAAAAGGCAAATGAGCATCAGCGGAAGGGGGTAGCGGGATCGGGAGGCGAGGGCGGAGCAGTAACAGTTATTTATTAAATCCCTTTACGCGTTTTTATAACATTGCGAAAATATTTTAAATGCTACTGTTGTTATTGCAAGCTTCCCTCTCCAGGAAGCAATGTCTGCCTTCCATCGGGGACCGAGTGTTTATATCATACAAGTTTTAAGCAAGTGTCTTGATAGGCACTTTATCGGGAGCATTAGAAAACAACGTTCATGATAAACACGACATATTTGAAAATTTCAAAATTTTTTGTCATTACGATAGAAATTGGCAAGAACAAACATAAAATTTAAAAGGCAAGAGGGAATGCTGTAGTCGAGTTCCCCGACTATCAGATAAGCGTTATACAGCTAGTGATCCTGATCAAGAATACATATGTTACATATTTTCCAACTAATCTAGTATACCCTCTTACTCTACGAGTAACGGGTATAAAAATCAGCAATTTGTTCAAAAGTGGTTACTTGGAGATTCGTGGACATGGTCAAAATGTGATTGGTATACCCATAGAAATTGTCGAGATAAATGATAAAAGGAAAAGAATCTAAACATTTTTAAAGGGTGCGCTCAGTAAGGATGGTAAGGGAATTTAAGACAATTTATTTTATTTATGATTTTAAGCAACAAATATAGTTAATATAACAAGTTCAGTATTCTCTTATGTACATATGTATAATAAGTGACATCTGTTGATTACTCATATTCCATAGGCAACGACATGTTGTCGACCATGCTGTATTTGGTTACTTAACTCGACTATCGGATACCCGTTTCTTGCTACTAGCAGCGCGACGACAAATTTCGAAATTTGTTTGGCATATCGGTGGATATTGGCAAAAACTTAAAATGAAAACAATTAAGTGTTTTTAAAATTGTGGGACTGGTTAGGGCGGCTCATGGACGGTACAGTAGGAGTGGTCAAAAGAAAGAAAAAGAAACCTTGTCCTTTCAACAACCCTTTTACTCTTGGAGTAATGGGTATAAAACTTAAGTTGGGGCTTAAGTGTCTGCTTTGGTGAAGTATAGAAGAAATTGTATATGCTCGTATGTTTTTAATTCATTTCATTTTAATTCATTTCATTTTCGTGGTCATTATAATACTGGTGCACTTTGTAACTTTGTCCATAGTATTATATATTTAAATGTATAGCTAAAATATATCGTAATATTTATTTTTAACATTTCTGGGTATAGAGTTCAACAGTATTCATGTATCCCGTTGTTTCCAGATTTTAAAGCCTAATGAAACCTAATGAAAAAGGAAAAAGTTGGAGGAAAATGAAAATGACAGCACGAAAAATAATTCTAATCTGCTCATGAATATTCCCTTTGCCTTTTCATTTTCCAAAAAGGACCGGCTAAAGCGTAAACCATCAACAAAAAGGACAACACCAGGAGCGGTGTTGCAGAGACGTTGGAGGGGTGGGGGTGGGGTTTTTGAGCTGATGCGTAAGCCAAAGAAATACGACGACGTCACTGAGGGAAAAGCGGGCTCGGGTTGAGAGGTCGGAAAACAGAAGCAGGGTGAAGCAGTCGGCTAAGTGTACAATGGTAAAAATATATATATCCCGACAATCGTTTGTTATTTTACTTTATTGGAGCTGGTCCCACTACACTGCGAATTAAATCCTAGTAAATTATCCATTGCAGTCGACATAAATACATCTACATATATGATTACTTTATTGTGATAGTAAAAACAAAAGTAAGTGTCTAGGTCTCTTCACTTGATTGGGGGTAATAAAAATTGGCACAAAATAATACTCTTGATATTATGTTTATTTGGTTACATCCTTACACATTAGATATTAAATATTCTGCCTTTTCGCAATTTTTGTGTTTTTTTTAAATCTGAAATATGAAATTTCTCTAGGTTGCTATACCTAATTCCTTGGCCACAAACTTTCAATGTTCTCCAGAACTTCTTTGCTCTCCAGGCAATCCTGTTTCTCCCAGTGCCTCTCTCCACGTCTCCCCGTTGTGTTTTTTGTATTCCGAATCAGTGGAGAAAACCACCCAGCTCCGAAATTTCGCTGATGGGCAGTCGTCGTTGAAGTGCCGCAGTTGCCAGCTTCATCGTCATTCTCGCTTTGGTCGGCCCTGGACGCCATCGAAATTATAAACTTGGCTGTTAAAGAAGGTTAAGTGATAAATTAACGCCACTGCCCCGGTATCCGCCAGCAATGTTTTTTGCTTATAGCTAAGATTGGAGTGGACTGTAACTTAGAATGCGAATGGGAATGCTTTTTGCACGAGTGGACTTTTAAGTTTATTGTTCTTTTGAAATAGGAACGGGTGACTAAAATGGAGCTCAGCTTGAAGCGAAAAATTACGAAAAGGAGCTCTGACATAAAACCTTAGGAAGGTATTAGGTTCTATTAATGGCTGTACTTATTGTTTCTATTGTTCAAGCCAACGGAATATTTCACAAAAATGGGCCTAGAAACTATGTATATATTGCAATATAAGTTCGCGTTTGCTCAAAATGATATTTCTATATAATACATACGTTAAATGTAGATTAAACCAGAAAAAGCGCTATAGTCCAGTTCCGACTATCAGATACCCGTTACTCAAGCTGGTAGAAAATAGGAAAAAAACAAGAGAGGCGTGGCCTATCTTTTTTATTTTGCATATTGATAGAAATATAAAAGACAAATAATAAAATTAAGAAATTTCAACACATTTACTTTTGTCCCTAAGCCTGACATAACCTCATTGTGACTCAAACTTGCGTCTCTGGAATCTGCATGCCTAATGTCAACTTTCTAGCTTTCAGATCCAGATACAGATACTGACTGAGAGACGGGCATGGTCCAATCGACTCGGCTAGTGATCGTAATCAAGAATATTCTTTATAGCTCCAATTAATATCGCCCTAAAAGAAGAGATATACTTTAAAAATTAATGACGTTTTGGACAGAATCACTTAGGTCACGTAGGATTTTTAATTTTGTTAGCTCGAAAAATATTCCCCCAAAATTTCGCTTCACATAAAAAATTATGGCAACTCCGACATAAATGTGCTTTTGGTGTTATTTTTCTTTGTCCATCAGATTAATATAGTATCCAATAGTTTGATGTCCTGTCGATAGAAATAAGCGAAATGTGCCCCTGCCGTATACGTTGCTGCTTCTTGTATAGCTTGATTATCTTCTCCTTCGTTTACTACTATAACGATGTGGTGGTCGACTACCTAGTCTTCGAGGAGCAGCATCTTGTGGAGAAATACTCTGTGGACACCAGGGGCTGTCGTATGCTGACTATGGCTCAAAATGAATACGACGTGATGTTCCTGTGGGGCGGCCTTCGTAGAGACTTTTGCGCCAGCAATCTGAACTTGTCATCCTTCAGCAATTGCGAACACAACTACCTGAGGACGAAAGTGAATATAGTGCTTGCTAGAGCGAGGTACGGAGTCGAGACTTTGGAAAGTTTCAAGTGCATGTATTATGCAATGGAGCGAAACACCGATTTCGACAATCGCCACTTGTATAGTCGGGAATTCGCGTTGCTCGCGGATGGTAATAATACAATCGAACCACATGCGGATATCATAAGGGCTGAGTGCTTTATCAACGCCACGAGCATCTACAACGGCGTTCATTTCTACGTTCATCCAACTGACGAATGGCTGCGCAACACCCGGGGTCTTCCTCCTCGAAAGTTGGCTTCCGACGTCGGCAGCTTGTCTGTGTTGATCGTGGGCCTAGATTCCATTTCCCAAATGCATTTCCACAGAAGCATGGCTCGCACAGCCAACTTTCTGCTATCCCTTCCGCACGTGGAACTTAAGGGGTTCCATCGGCTGGGTGATGACAGCTTTGATAGTCTGATGCCGTTGCTTAGCGGCTTGAGTGGGCAAGAAATGAAGGACCTTTCGTCGAACCTCAGCAGCCTGGACAGCTGTCCTTTTATCTGGAAGGTTTTCCAAAAGGCCGGCTATGAAACGGGCCTGGGCGAGGACAACATAGACAAGACTCTGTTTGGGAAGGGGTTTCGCAAGCCACCAACGGACTTTTACCTCCGGCCTGCTCTTCTTGAGATGTGGCTGAAAACGAGAACGGACGGATTATTTGGCACCCACTGCAACGAGGAGGACAATTACGCAATGGTGCTTAGGGAGTTCCTATTCAAAATGCTTCCCCATCATAAGGCGCACAGGTTCTTTACGTTCCTGTGGTGGACCCAGGGCATCGATCACCTGTTTAACTACGCCCGGAAGCTGGACCAACCGTTCCTGAAAATGTTCAAAGCCTTAGCACAGAATGGCATCCTTGAGCACACGATGCTCTTGGTGGTTTCCAACCACGGGCTAAATAAGGGGCGATTTTACAAAACCGTGCAGGGCAAGGTGGAGGAGAGTCGGCCCCTGGCCATGCTTTGCTACCCCAGGTGGCTGGAAGAACGATATCCGCAGGCCCTAAGCAACTTGAAGAGTAACAACCGTCGCCTGGTCACCGCCTTCGATTTACACGCCACTCTTCTGAACTTTCCCCATCTGACCTACCTGGAGGATCAGCAACTGCAGCAGCGCAGACTAGAGTTATGGGCAATGGGCAAAGACATTCCGCGAGGAATAAGCCTTTTCTTGCCTATTCCGGACCATAGAGACTGTTTCTTGGCCGCCATACCCACCGCTTACTGTCTGTGTCAGCAGCCTACAAATGTTCCAACTTCAAATGGCTATGTTCTGCGGGCCGCACGCCTCATTATTCGAAACGTCAATAAGATGATCCGCTCACATACTCCGCCTTGCAAGACTTTGTACCTGGATCAGGTTTTGACTGCCGACAAGTGGAGACGCATCGCAGATGAGCATCAGTCGGAGTTTAGGCTTCGACTGTTAGCCACTCCTGGCGAGGGTCAGTTCGAAGGAATCGTTAGGTATACGGGATATAAGCTAGCAGTCGACGGCCCTATAACCCGCCTTAATATCCATAGAAATGTTTCGCATTGCATTAGAAACTACTTGATTGACATGTATTGCTTTTGTCCTTAAGCCACCACTTACCTCGTTTGAATAAATTATTACTCGTTAAAGTCTGCGTGGTCAAAGTTCAGAATACATTTGTCCATTTGTCAGTGGACTCTGCAAGCTTAATTCAAAATCACTTGCTCTTAGGGCTTCCGAAATCCCTTCCCTTCCCCCTCTTTTGATCTCATTCGGTTGATCCAACTATTCCAGCTTTTGTGAAACAGATATCACTACTGCACTCTGCGGCAAAAGCTCGCAGATTCTAGAATTAAAATTTGCAGAGCATCTGCGAGAAATGCGGAGATCCTAATTTGTTATAGTAATGGAACACTTCAACATTGGTATATGATTAAATGTCATACGTTTCTATATGATTTCGGCTGCAATATCTACCCAAATCCTAATCTGCACTTTTGTTGGGTGCTGAACACGCATATCAGTTGTCATTAACCTTGCAAATGCCTTGGTTATAAGAACAAAGGTGATAAGGGCCTGCGATTCATAATGACACTGAACTAGATCCTTGAATTGAATGTACAGAATGCGGTTGTGGCACAGTTTTCGTGATGATATGTGGCCCAAGGACACTATATAGCGATTTTCCAATTTTCTGTTATATAGCCAGCCAAAAAATTGAAAGACGGCCGATAGTGCTGGGCAGATTTTGAAGAACTATCGGTTTTCTATATAAACTGTTTTTACACAGAATTAAACATTTTAAATTAATACAATTTTTGTTTTTAAGAATGTACGATTAATATCGAACGCTCTTTCACTTTTTCCGTCAGTTGTAGAAAAACTATATATTTTTCTATCATTCTTAGAAATGGTCTTTTAGCAATTAAATTAAAGTTTAAGACGAATAATTCAGTACCGAAATTTGAATTTGAGAACGAATGTTGTTAACAAGCAGTCGAAGGCGTTTTAAAAACGAGAAATATTCTTTGAGCTTATTATTAAATCTGTCTATTTTATATAAATCTATTTTGTTAAATCTGTCGGAAGAAAATAATTTATTTTTATTAATGACCAGTTAAACAAAAACATTATTTTTCAACATTGGCAACGCTAACGACGGAGAATTTTACAACACTATTTTAAAGGGCCATAAATATTTCCTAATTGTAACCTAATAAGAAATTTAACAAGGAAATTATATTCAGCAATTCCGTGTCAGCATTCATTTTTGCTAAAAATACCTTCAATAGATATAACTTCTCTATTACTTAAATAAGAGAGTCAACTAGTTGGTCCGTAGTGTTTTAAAACACTATCCCATCGAAAGTTAGTACCAGTGCTCAGCAACCGACTGGATTTTAAAATATTTAAAAACAAGTATTTTTTGCTTTTCGCTGCATTTCATTTCGTATGCATTACATTTTTTGTTCACCCTATTCGTTAAAAACTAATTGTGTGCGTGGCTTTTGGGCGATTTGTGGGCCTTAGAGTGGGCGTGACGAACTTGACATATTCGGGCCCTTTTAGAATCTGCATGCTTAATTTCAATCTTCAGAATGTTTAAGAAAAACTTAAAAGCAAGCTTGCACTACGAAGCAAGCACACTCCACATATCAAGCTGTATATATCAAGCTGCAACACTTTATAAGCAAAAACAACAAACGATTTTGCTCAAATTTATCGCTAACGCCCCTCTTCCACAATCTAAAATCCGAGACCGTTCGTCTTCTATTAGGGATATTTGTATCTCAAATTCAAGAACGGCTCTGCTGCTTGGGAATTGTCGATGCTTTTCTATCGAACATGTAGGAAGTAGAAGGCCGATGAACATAGCAGCCCCTAAGGGGAAGAAAGTAAATAGTTAAAACAAATGTTATATATAATATATTTATGAAAATGGTTGAATAAAAGAAATTATGAAATACCACTCTGTTCTTTAGCCAATTTTGCAGAATATATTTTTTAATTAAATTATTATTAACGGCGGATGATCAAATTAAAATGATAATGCAATTTTGTATTCCCACGCATTTGTTAAAGCACTAAAATCGAAAAGTGTTTTTTCGGCTTTGGTTTGGTCCTAACTCCTTTTCCTTCCGTCTTATTTCCCCCATTAACATTATCCGATTCCTTGGAATGACATCATTAGCCCATCTGGGCAAACATGGGCGAAGCTCATTCAATTTGCCGATACAGAGAATTTCCCAACATCTGTTCCTTACAGAAACCATGAATGCTAGGCATTGGTTTTAATCTGATGATTTATACAAAATTAAGGTCGCCATATAGTCGCATTAATTACGCCTCATAATGAGTGATTTATGCGAGAGCTCAGCCTTGTGGCGGCGTCTAGCATCAGCGAACATTATTCCCTTCCCAAACCGCCACGTCCTTCCTCAAATCACAACCTACCGTCGTGATAAGAAGTGTTCTGCCAACGCCTGCGGCCAGAGAGTCACATTAGCACAAATGCCCGTAATTATGCTTTTTATGATGGCACCCATACCCCGCTCCTCCCGGGTCAGTACCTTATCAGCCTGGTTGTGTTTGTGGTGCTGAGTCTCCAAAAGATTTAACGCTTTCTTAATTCCTATTTTATGTGCAGCCGGCGTCAATTAAACACATATTTATAGATTCTTTAAAATGCTTCTTTGGCTCTGATTTACGGACCCTTTGGCCAATATCGCACACCTTGCCACGTTGTTCTGTATTTGACTTGCGATGAATGTCTTATTAACATATGCAAAAGGCTAACGTAAACAGAGATATACATTCATAATATGTGGTCTGGATTGTTGAGTACGCAAAACTCCTTTTTAGAGTTAACATGTAAGTGGAAGCATTTTCAGCGCTATAAAGTGTTCACATTCTGGAATGGGAAACTTGAGAACTTTTATTCACTAAAACTTGCCAAAAGTTTTATTTTGGCTATCAAAAAACCAGTCCTATTCAAAAAAACGAAAAAAGTCAAGCGAAGTCTTTAAGTTAAAATTCGGTCAATGTTGTTAGCAACTTTTTTTCAAAGTCATTGCTTCCTAACTATACTGACTCCTTATGTTAATACTTAATACTTATGTTATATAGTATTAAAGAGGAACACTAGCTTCAGCAAGCTGAAACCTATTTATCCTTGCAATATTTATTTATTTGAAAAAATTATATATTCCGAATAAAAACTTATTTATGATCTAAAATAACCAAGTTATTTCTTTTATATTATTTTTAAATTATTTTCATAATGTTTCTACTGTTGTTCGAATACGCTTTAAAATCAACAAGAGAAAATACCATTGTCGAGTTCCCCGACTATCAGATACCCGTTCTTCAGCTAAAAATTAAACATTTTTCAAAAGTGTGAGCGTAACAGTTTTGGGCGGTTTGTGGGCGTTAGATTGGGCGTGGCAACATTTAGAAACAAACTTTCGCTGCGTCTATGTCTATTGAAGCCGCATGCCCTCAACATTTTACCTTTTGACAGTTTTGGGCACGGGAAAGTTTTATGCAGATAGTTTTAAAACGGAGTGGACTTGTTTGCGTAAGAACGGCTCGCAAATGTCAGTGCGTTGTAATCTTCTGACTGAAATCAATATACGCTCAGCAAGGGTATACAAATAGTGGCATTCCTGATTCTTACGTCTTTAAATCATATTTACAGGTTACTAAGAGCTGCCAGGTCATAAAAACGATTACGATCCCCACCCACTCATCCAAACGCCATATAGTCGTAAATTCGGCAAACGCGCTTAAGTGATTTTCTTACTAAAAGCCAGCGGGTCACTTGAGCTTTAATTGACTTAACTATTTCAAATGTTCGTTCAAAGATGACTGCCAAAACATAAAATTTAATTTTATGAACACTGTACGCGTACCAAGTTGGCGAAACACAGCATTTAATTAAAAATGAAACCCGTTTTTGTTAGGTTTTCCCTTGTGGTTTGCCCTGCTTGGTTGATTGCCCCCGGCGAAGTTTAATGGACATCATCATCGAGAATTTGTTGACAACTGACAATAGGACGACATAGCACATTGCAAACAAAAACGTAGTTGAAGTCAAAAATATCACACTCTGCCAGTTATGCTACTGAAAAACAAAACCTCCTAATGATATCATCAGTTTCAAGTTGAAAATGAACCCACGCGTCAAAAACAAAAAAACGGAAGCGCGCTGCATTAACGGGAGCCACTTAACAAGGATTTATCTGCTACGCCCACGGAACAGTCATGGTTTCATGTGGCGATCTACAGCCGAAACCTCAGCTTCAGAAATCGAGCACTTAAAGCCCTATGCATAGCCGGATGCATTTAGTGGGACTAACGTCCCTTTAAGTGATGGATATATTATTATTTGAATTGAGTCTTTATGGTGGGCGCTTCTGGAAGAGATCATCACAAGAACTTGGGGATTTTTAAGTAATGGAAAACCACAAGAAAACGACAGAAAATGCTATAATCGAGGTCCCCGACTATCGAATATCCGTTACTCGGCAAGGTGAAGTGCGAACGAGAAATTGTAAAATTTTCTGGAATGTCGATTATCTGGAATAACAATTAAAAAACGAAAAAAAAAACAATTTTAAAATTTGTTTCAAAAGTGTGGGCGTGACAGTTTTTGACGGTTTGTGGGCGCTAGAGTGTGCGTGGCAAAACGATTTTTGGCAAATCGATGAAAATTTACAACACTAATAAAAAATGAAAAAATACCACATTTCTCAAAGGAGTAGGCGTGGCATTTCTTGGGCGGTAGAGTGGGCGTGATACATCATTAAACAAACTTCCGCGGCGTCTATGTCTCTGAAATCTGCATACCTACTTTCTAGCTTTCCTCAACTTTCTAGCTTTCATAATTCCTGAGGTCTCGACGTTCATACGGACGGACAGACAAACGGACGGAAAGACGGACTTGGCATCCCGATGAAAAATATATTAGTTATTAGTGCCCGATATGCCGACGGATAGACTTTTCTTTTACTCCACACTTAACGGTATAAAACAAGTAGAACGAAGCTATAACTTTATTTTGTAGTAGTAGTATTATTTAGTATTCTTGTGATAATTCCATGATCTAAAGTCCACAGCGATAACAAATATGGCGAGTGTCCATGAAATAAATACAACCCTCACAAGTTCACCGCCTTGCCTGTGAATTATATTGCATATTCTGAGTGTCTTACAAACATTCAGCTGATGAGCCACTCCGACAGATTAAGGAAGAGAATAATAGCAAATTTCATATCATATTTACGGCCAATAATCGGTCGGACTCACAGGCAGATAAAGAAAAGGCAAAAGCAATCAGAACTCTAAATCTGATGTACACCGCTAATTGCGCATAGATTATCAGATGCATGCGCGATATAACCGACGAAGCCGACCCATTGCAAGACAAAGTAGACGGGGATCATGGCCAGAAAGGGAGCGCGGATAAGTGTTGGCCAGCTCCATGAGAAATTGCGTCAGAGACAACTCTATTTGGCCAATTCGAAGAGGTGCGCTCGAGAGACTAGGGATCGCCAAGACCACTGCATATTTATTTCGAATTGACCCATTTGGTAATATTCATAATTTAAATGCGTACGAAGGCCTCTGTGGTGCGATTTGAGTTTATTTGCGACGGGTGTTCTGTCATAAGTTGCCGCCAAATTGTTGCATTGTACCTGCTGCGAGACGCAGGGAAATCAGCCTTAAAGATCCCACTCGGTCAGCTTGTAACTCAGAAACCATTAAAAGCGTAAGATACTTTATGAATTCGTCGTGGGCAGAGATCAGAGTTGCTGGTGCGCACAGATCGAACGAGCGGCGTGAAATATGCCCGTTTAAATGTACGATCGTTTTTGCCATAAATGCAAACTAGTCTGATCCCCCCGCTAAATTATTGTTAACGATTTGCACTTAATTCCATTCGTACGTTCGGTTCGATTTCGTGGTTTGTCTGGTCCTGACATTATATTGTATGCTAATGGCTCGAGGATAGATTGCGATACGGTCTATCAGGATAATTATTATACCCGTTACTCGTAGACTAAAAGGGTATACTGATTCGTTTGAAAGTACGTAACAGGCAGAAAGAAACGTTTCCGACCCTATAAGTATATATATTCTTGATCAGGATCAAAAGCCAAGTCGATCTGGCCATGTCCGTCTGTCCGTCCGTCTGTCCGTATGAACGCCTCGATCTCAGGAACTACAAAAGCTAGAATGTTGAGATTAAGCATGCAGCTCAAGTGTGTTCAAATGTTGCCACGCCTACTCTAACGCCTACACCTTTGAAAAATGTTTGCCTATTTTTTAATTTCTTTATTAGTCTTGTGTATTTCCATCGATTTTCCAAAAATCGTTTACCGCCCAAAACTGTCACGCCCACACTATTGAACAGAATTTAAATATTTTTCATTTTTTAACTTTTTGAAATTTTATGAAATTTCCCGTTCGAAATTGCACTAGCTGAGTAACGGGTATCTGATAGTCGGGGAGCTCGACTATAGCACTATATCTTGTTTATTAATTTACATATTTTCGGGGTCTACCCAAGTATATTTATCGGAGTTTGTTTGTATTCTATTATAAAAACAAAAGAATTTAGTAATTTTAATACTTGGGTTTCCTTCTTTCTGAAATATTCCTATAACATATAAAAAAAAGCCAAGTATACTTCTACGACCGAAACAAAGAACTAATTACCGTCATTAACGGATTAATGCAATCGATTAGCATATTCTCGTTTACGATGTGCCATAATTTATGACACCGAATTTATTATTATTTGCATCTCCGTATTTCTGCCCATCAGCTGCCAGGCATTTTTAATTTCCAATTGAATTTCCCCCTCGCTGTTTTACAGTCGTTGGCAAAGAGATGCGACATACCGGCAGATGCCACTCATGAAGACTCGGGATCTGGACCCAGGTATCGTGAATCTGGGTTGGTCAGGAGGTACCTGTTGAGTGCATAGCGATTCGCTGGACGGTCATCAGGCTTATGTGGCATATAATTTTTTTATTTGGTCCGTTCATGAAAGAGTGGTCGTAAAATTTTTTGATGACGTTTGTCAAGCTGCCAGGTTGCCTTCATGGCAATGAATTTTTGCAGTTTGTACCATTAAATCGATATATTTATGACACTCCACTTAAGCTCCATCAAATTAAGTATTTTTGACCTGTTTTCGTTTTTGGTTTATTTTTAGACTTCAGGTAAGTGACGCCAAAGAGAATCACTTGGAGTAAGGACCGTGAACTTTTATTTGCAAGCGTTTATACATTTGAGTTATACAAATTAACAAAGGTGTTCATTTTCCCCAAGGAGCAAACGATTTCCTGTGTAGGATGTTAACCCCCGATTATACTATACTTATTGGTTTTCCAAATAATATTTGCCATTCTTCCAATATACACTCGGTTTTGGGGTGCTTAAACCTGAATTTTAACCTTTTTAAAAGACATATATTATCCTTTGTGGCGGACAGCGATTACAAAGCCTCGTTTTTGAAGTGCACATTTTTAATACAGCACCACAAATCGCGCCAATACCCATACTTTTAATTAAATACTTTGTTATCCACTTAAAAGGAACGTCCTATCAAGTCCACTTGGCCCAACTGTCCACTTACGTGCAGACTGTTTGGATTTGACAGCAAATGCTGTTGTACAGTATGTCTACATTTTTCCTGTTCCAACTGACGTCGACGGCTTGTACATTCAAACAGCCATTTGCCCCCCTATTTCGCGCTTGTGGTACCAAATTGGGTGATAACTCCTTTTTAATGGTTGCGCTTTGCCTGACTGGCTTGTTGCCGTTGTTCTACGCTCTACGCTCTACGTTCTATGTTCTTTTCCATTTCTATTCTATTTTCATTCTTATTTTTATTTGTCCCGCTTAAACTCAATTTTCGAATCAAACAACCACGAGGATCCCTCGTGTCTCCCATTGGCATCCCAGCGTACGGTTTCCTTCCTCAACTGTGTTGTGCAGTGTTTGCCGATGATGTCCTCGAACAACAACAGCATTAGTGTAACAACAGCAACAATATTGTCATGTTATTTGTTGTTTCGCTATTGCCCCATTGCTTTTATTGTTGTTGATGACGCAGAGGCTGGCGATGGTTCTGGCGCGGATTCGCTTGGATCTGGTTCGGTTTGGGCTTGGGTTTGGGCTTGGGCTTGGGTTGGGGTTAGGGCTGGGGCTCGAATTGGCGACGTCCATGTCGTACGTAGTCACAAATGCAAATAATGGGAAAATGTTGCTATTCAGCACTGAAGCTGCCTTTATGATTTAATTCCTTAATATAGCCGTGGCAACTAGCACCATTATCAGTTTGGCTCAGAGAGTCCAACCAAGTCTCCGCTAAAAGCACTCAATTTAAACACAAAATGCTTCTTAACGCACGATTAACAACCGAATATCTGCAGCTAGGAATTTCCGGGAACCACACCTTCAAATAATTAACGCTATAAAATTGCCACGGCTGTTGGAGCAACATAGGCCATATTTTTAGGCGCCTCATGTGCTACTGCCAGCATGTTAATTGTTAAGCAAATGTTCGTTTATCACTCACAGAGCCATCATGTGGGTGGTGGTTTGGCCAATATGGCCCTTTCTTGTTAGACGGATGAGGGCGACAATCGCGGATGTTCGGCAGGGCCCACCCCCCATATAAGCCCTATCGCATGTCCCGCATTCCCACATGGATCCATATCGCCCGGGCGCAGAAACGGCAGTGGAACGAGGTTATGCGTCGGAATTGTTATGTTTTTCGTATTTAACCTCAGACATGGGCCTCGTTTGGGTGAATTCCACGCCAACTGCTGCCAGCGATTGGTGTCGCTGCAATTGTGCGCTAAAATTATTAACAACCGAGACGACAACAAAGCGGCAGCCCGGCAGCCCAGCAGCAACATCGGAGTTTCTGGCGTCAACGTCGACTTCGACGCATCGTTCATCGCGTTCACATGTGGCGGAAATGACACTTTTACATTTAGCATCTCTGAAGGGCCGGAAAGGGGCAGCAGGACTCGAGGAGGGAGACAGCTGCGGGGCGGCAGCAGCAGCAGCAGCAGCAGAGCGCTTACACGGATGCAGCACAGACGCCATAAACTTCGTTTCTGACAAGCCGCAACACACAGGACAGGCGGACAACTGTCGGATACGTAACGTGGAGCGTGGAGCGTGGAGCGTGGAGCGCGGAGTACAGGACGTGAGTTACAGACACGGCTATGTCAACGCTGCGGTGGCCACGACTGTAGTTGTGACGCGGGTCTGAGGGGTCAGGAGCGAGTCTCGAGCCAATGGCAAAGCGGACTGAAAATACTGTGAGTTCATTTAATGCTCCCTTGAAGAGGAATTGGCCAGAAAGCTTAGTGACCTGGATACCTGCAAAATGATTAGATATTGGGCAAAGCCGGGCTTAAAAACGCATTAGATTTGCGGCGTATTCTAGATTATTGTTGTTCGTATTTCAAAACCATAAGGCGAACTCGTAAGGTACGTACCGCAGAAACAGAAAAGCATAAAAAAGCCTACGCGTTCTGAGTTCGAACCTTTCAAAGTGCAATCCTATGAAAATAATATCCGATAATGCACAAATGGTGGAGCAAAAAATCACTGCCATAACACATTTGATATTATAGTTTAGCTTACTTCATTTTAAGACGCTAACTGAAGATCTACCATTGTTTATTTTCTAGGTGTGCAGATTTTGTAATCTAAATTTTGCTTTTCCTTTCTCAGGTAACCATGAACGCCGACCATTTAGAGGACACTCATCTGTGCATTAGGTGCAATGCCACCATGCTTGGACTCACAAAATACATCGAGCATCGAAAACAGAACTGCGTTATTACAGAAAAGCAAAATGTTTCGCCAAAACCCGATGGACGAGCAAGAACCTCCTCTGGCCCTCAAGTGTCGCCGACGATTATCAGTAGCAACAATTTGGATCACACATATGATGGCTTCCAGTTCGCGGAACCGGAGGCCCCAAGTAGTTACCTCCGCAAGACAGCCGCCAGTCATGGAGGAAAGACCTCAAAGTCCTTGACGGAAGCTTATGATGTTCCGTACGAACTGGGAGCCGATCTCTTCTTTTCGTCCCTACAACTGCAGAGTGTCGCCACGGGTGGAAAAATAGGATCGGTGGCCCGTCAAGAACGAGGCAAAGAAGAGACCTGGTCCGCGCCAGCTGGCGATCCCTTGCTGAAAGCAGTGAGGGAGCACGATGAGACGGTGTTCAAGCCGCTTCACTTTGACCATGAGTCACCAGAAGCGAGTGAAGAGGAAGAGGATGAGGATGAGCACGAGGAATTTGATGCAGAAGAAGATCAGGAAGAGTACGATGTCAGGCGTCACTCGCCGCCCATTGTGCCCGCCAGTCACACAGGTGGCAAGTGGAAACCGGAGCAGCGGCCGCAGCTACGACATCCACATATAGAACGCCTCTCGCCCAGTTGGGATGAGCCCCCTGAGGAGAACTACACCCACCCTCCAGCGGACCACACTAAAGGCAAATGGGTTCCGGGTAGCAAACAGTTGGAGTACCGCGAAAATATAGATCTTACTAAGCTGAACCAGCCGGGAGTGAGTTATTGGTGCAACATCTGCTGCAGGCGACTGAAAAGTCGCTTGTACTATGACCAACATTTGAAGAGTGCCTACCACATCAAGAGAGCTGAAGCAGAGTGCGAGTTGGAGCAGGCTACTCTGGGCAGGGAACTTACCCTGAGCAAGGACTTCTTAATAAAAGGCGAAGAGGACAAAAAAGAAGCAAAGCCACCAAAACGGCAGAGGAGAGCACATCTTCTGCGATGCGATCTATGCCGACACACGATGGCAAGACATTTAATGGGCAAGCATTTAATCTCCCATTACCATTTCAGAAGACTCCAACAGCAGAGTCGAATCAAAAGGCAAAACTGCCTGCAGGAAATACTTAAGCATATGGGAAGCATAGTGAGGCAATCTCCTTTTCAGTGCATGCCCTGTAGATTCTATGCCAACACTGAGGAAACCTTTCTTCATCATTGGCAGTCCCACGAGCACTTGGAGCTGACAAAGAGACTGGGGGGAACTTTTTGGTGTGCCTTTTGTCAGTTTGACTCCAACACTAATAATGCCATGTTGCTTCATTTGCTGGATTCATCTCATAAGGATGTGCTCTTAGCGCTCAATAGATCGGTTCCCATATGTATAGCCCAGAGAAGACAGCTCCAGTGCTCCAGGTGTGGAATGGAGTTCTTATACAACGTCCAGCTACGTCGACACTTTATCTCTGAGCATCCAGGATTTGCTCTTACGGGGACTGCAGCCGATGAATACCAGAGTAGGTTTCGATGCGATTTGTGTGGATCCTCACAGAAATCTCGTTTAGCTCTTCAACGTCATAAGAAGCATACACACCTCCTGGCAAGGTATTTCTGTGCCATCTGCCGATTAGAGTTTGAGACCTCTTTGGAGGCGCGACGTCATAGAAGCTTGATGGAACATAAGCAAAAGGCCAGAGCTCAAATGCCCATTTTGCAACCCGAAAACGAAATTGAACACATGCTGAGAGAAGTCCTAGAGGAAGCAGCTCCTAGTCCACCCGTCAAGAAGAGTGGGGACATAACCGCGAAATGCGCGAGTTGCAGAAAAGCGTTTGAGTCGCCTCAAAGCCTAACCCAACATCAAGCAGAAGCTCATTCAGCGCATAATCATTTGTGTTTGAGCTGCGGAACAAGCTTTGAATCTGCTCAGGCACTCGGAAGACACACACGCAGCTGTCAACCTCTGGCCAGCACCTCATCCCCCGCTGATCAATTCCTTGCTCAAAAGAAAGCAGTCTACTCCTGCGATCAGTGTCGCTTCCAATCTCAGTATGAGTCCGATCTAGTTTATCACCGCATTTTTCACACACGGTCTTCCGGAATTGGGAAAAACGAACTTCTGCAGTGCCCCTTGTGCCCGAAGAACTTCAAAAAGCACTCCCTTAGGGCTCACCTAAGGAACCACACCAACGAAAAAATTTTTGAATGCGCGGAGTGCCTTCAGAAATTTGCCAGAAGACACAACCTCAAGAACCACATAATCACGAAGCATGCCAAAGCAGGTGATCAGGACAAGAAACAATTTGCAAAAAAAAAAGTTGAACAAACAAATCCAAAATATCAGTGTGGGACATGTGGAAAAATACTGGCCAAAAAGTGAGTAGTACAATATAATGTTCAATTAAGTAGCTTCATTTTAAAGTACTACAACTCCTCGCCACTTTCTTGGCCTTTTTCTGCAATTTGGAAACCCGGACAGAGACCGCTAATTAGAAATTCGTAAGCGCCTCAGGCTTGTGACAAGCTGCTACGGAATAGCTGGTCTTATGGAAATGTCACAAATTTCAGTACTTACCCCAAACCCGCCCAAATAGTTTGCATTAAAAAAAGTCATAAATAAACTATATGAAACCGAGAACAGTGCCGTTAGAAAATGCGAATGGGTTGCGTTGCATTAATTAAAAATTCCTTGCTGCAGTATGTGAGAGCCAGTATCCGAAATAATACAACAAAATATAACTCATTAAGTGCTGGGAATTCCGGCCAAAACGCGCGAGGACACCCCCACGCGTGGACAGCAGCCACATGGTATGCACTGCGCTTACAAATCAAGCTTGCGGCTATTCCACCAAAAAGTGCAATATCCCCACTCCAAGAAATAAATAATTTGTAGGGTAAGGAAATAGGAAGCGGAAGGAACAACATTTGTGGTCGGTTGTAATTCCGAACTCATCCCCTTAGGGCGCACAAACAACATTATTGGAGTGGCTGCATCTACCGTCTCATTTGAATAACTAAGTTTGGATTTGTTAATTTGTTAAAAAAAAGTAAAAAGCTTGACGGTGCTTGAATTCCTCAACGACTATCAGATACCCCTTACTCCCATCAAACGTTCATCCATGGATTCATCCCTTACACCAGAGGTTTTGCTTATGTGGGTACAGATTTTAGTCCCTCCCGTAATGGGATCTCAAAGAAAGCTATTAGCACTGCCAGATCTTAATCGCATCGTCGAATTCCGCTGCTCTTCATAACTACTCATAACTTTCAAAGTTGTTCACTTCAGCTTTGCCAACTAATTCTTTAAGCAAACATTAAGTTGAAGTGCATTCGGGACCAAGATGGAAACAGGAGACCAACATCTCCACTGGGGTTGAGAATTTTCCACTTTTCAAGCGATTATTTGAAAAATTTATTATAATGCTCATTTGAAGTTATTGTTGTGCTCGCTTGATGTAGATACTTTGCTTTTACGACTAACGAGACCAAGTGGCCAGCAAAGCTGCCGGTCGCGGAGTGGAGTCTCTGAGCTCTGTAACTTTCAGTACGCCTCAGTACCGAGTGCGAAGGGTGGCCACGGGGACAGGAAGGACGACAACATCGTCAGTCATGTCAAGCGCTATACACGCTTCCGGAATTTCAGACTGCAGCTAACTCAACTTTTACGTTGGCTTCTTTTAGCTGCTAACTCTTGGAGATAAAATTCCTAAGGATGGGATATTGTAATTCAGAATAGACTGACAATGCCGTCGATTTTCAATTTCCCAAGTTGCTTCTCTCTTTTACATACATAAGCACATTTTTTTCACACAAAACACAAAATTCAGATAATAAAGTACTAAAATTTAACTTAATAAATTAATAAATACTCCCGAATCCAACTTGGATTACTTGCTAATTGCCCAAAGATTTTCAAATTCGAGCAGTCGAAAGCTGTTACACTATTTTCAAAATATGCACCTGTGTCCGTGCAAGGACAAGCAAGAGACACAATTCCTCCTCGTGTCACGTTTCCATCGCCGATTGATATCCTTTGCGAATTCTTTCTCCAGTGCCGAGTTGGGCTGGTCCTCCAGGAGGCGGCGGCTGAAGTTTGAGGCGTCCGCTGACGACGTCGTCGCCATCGCCATCGCCATCGCCGCGTCGGGCAATTCACTTTTATTGAAATAGCGTGCAATGTTCTGTTGGCTGCCTCTGCGAGTCGAACTCGGATTCGGATTTGGATTTGGAGTCGGAGTCGGATTCGGATTCGGTTTCTCGCCTTCCCCCTTCCTCAGTGTGCGCATTTCTTTTCTTCAGATGGTTCGTCCTCCTTTTTCCGTTCGGTTTATTTTTGTATTTTACATCACTTCTATGGTGCATCATTCGTTTGCCGGCAGTTGATTCTGTTGATGGCACAAAGTGCAGTGCAATTCATTTTAATGGTCGCCGTCGTCCTCCAGTGATCCCGACCGCTACCTCCCACGTCCCGTGCTCTCCCCAAGCTCCATCAGTGGAGAGTCAATTTTACAAACTTGATTTTCCATTTCCAATGACGCCAGCCCGCTCCATTGGAGGATTTACGGATTCTGCTGCAACATTGCATTCATTCATTTTTATGAATCTGCGAAATTGAGTCGGACATTGTTCGGTTTGCGGTCGGCTGGCACTGGAACGTGTTGTTCGAGTCCTCGGTCTGATGTCTCAGTCTCAGTCTCAGTCACAATCACCCACCTCACTGTGGATTCCAGTTTGTTGCTGATGGCCATTGGCAAGTGCTGGGAGCTGGCTCATTCTGACGCTGTCGCATTTTTTAGCATTTCTTTCTTATTCTAACTGAGTCTTGGTCTAACGAGTCATGTGGGAATTAAAAGTGAACATCGAGGGCCAGGTCCAATCTAGGAATCAACCATACATTTACGTTACATAATGCTCACAGATACGCTTCTTATCCGTACTTATAGTACCGCCATGACGACACTAGCGTGCAAAATGGACGACTTTACTGTAGAATGTATACCATAATCGTTGTACGAAAAATGGTAGGGTAGAACGTAGATAGAATAACTCGGAGCTCAATCTAGCACCAACAAACCGACAAAAATGTCATGTCCACATTTGTTTTGTGTTTGATTTTACTGATAATAAAAGGAATTTTGAAATTCGACTATGGCGCTCACTTTTGTTATACCCGTTACTGGTAGAGTAAAAGGGTATACTAGATTCGTTGAAAAGTATTCAACAGGCAGAACATGTAAGCATGCAGCTTCCAGAGATTTTTTTATTTTTCCCCAGTTTATATCGATATTCCAGAAAATGTTGAAATTTTTCGTTTGCACTTCCACTAGCTGTGCAACGGGTATCTGATAGTCGGGGCACTCGACTATAGCATTATTTCTTGTTTTATTTAGGATCACAACTAAAGGCATCAAATCTAGTAGTCGAGGCATTCCACTTTACAGTTCTTTCCTGTTTCTATTAGTTTTCCAATCATTTCGAAGAGACTTTCGTCTGTATTGTCAAGCTGAGAATACGTCCCCTTCCCAACGTAGATGGCCAACAATCCACAAATCCATACCCATTGCCCGTGCCAAAATGCCTATTCAAGTAGACGGACAAAATGAACATTAAAAACTTTAAGGCATAAAAATAACGCCATAATACAGCCAAAGAAAGTCAAGAAAATACACACACGTAGCTCTAAAGGGGTAAAATGTGGCAGGCGGTGTGATGCTAGACAAGTGCAAGGGTGACATTTAACGCTAATTTCCTGCAACGATTTTTGTTTCGCTCGAGTTTGCCAGATAAGCGCCGAAGAGTCGTCTAAATGAGGGAATAGAAAGGCAGGCACTTCCCTAATTACACATGGTATATAAATGTTGCCACGCCCTCACGAGAGTGCAGGGGGTGGTGGTGGTGCAATGCGGCAACTAATTCCACATGCAGCACGGGCCGAGGCATCAAATCCGGCTAATATCGCGCCGTCGAGAAACAACTCTTAGGTTCAGAAGCCAGGACAACAGGCAAGACAAGGACCTTCGACCAATTACACGAGAACAGCTAAGAAAGGGTGGCCGCCTGCCAGTGATGCTTGAATCATTTTGCGAAAATTTCCCAAGTATAGCATGACTCCAAAGGCTGTGGATTCAATACATGTTTGATAGAGACTAGAAGACTTTGAAAAAAATGTTTGGTTTTATCTCAGCAAGTTATCCCAATGATGTTAAGACACCGTGTCTTTTCACATTTGTTTAATCTGGTCAAAAGTGAAATTCTGAAAACGGAACTTTCGGTTTTACAAACTAAGCATTTTCTAAACCTTCGGTATTCGTCTTCCGTAGAAAATGCCATGTCGCCACAACTAGTGTGTGCCCACTTCCTGACGACTGACACCGGAAGCCTTCTGCGGGGGGCTGGGGCTGACTTGCCTAACGCCCCGCGGTCCAGAAGTTTTCGCCCAAAAGACAAGACAAGAAAGACGCTGTCATAAATATTTATGCGAGTTTGGGGAACAACAATGCGAGCGCGCCAGGGCAAACATTCAGCTGCTCCAAACTACACATGCGATTGTCTGAGACAGCCAAAGGCAGGAGTCCTTCTCGGGGCTGAGGCTCCACCGCGCTCCACCGCGCTCCACCGCGCTTCACCTGCCACCTCCGAACAGTCTGCATCTTCGTGCAGCCGACAATGAGCGGCAGGATACATTTCGCACCTGCCGCACCCGTGACATGTTGGCTCAGCGATTTCGTTGGCGCCCAGAGCAGGAGGAGCATCCGCTGTGGGCAGGAGCATCTCTGAAATGGATGGCGTGCAAGAGTTGACACAACACGCGGAGAGAGCCAACGCTTTGTCCTAGCTTGCAGATGCTGCGCTCCGACTCCCACTCCCACTCCTACTCGGCGGGGGTGTTGATGACAGCTTCACCCCAGCCCCAGCCCCAGCCCAGCCCATCCCGTCCCATGTCTGAAAAACAGCGTTGAAAAGGGCAAAGTTTTCATCGCAAGACGTTTTCGTCAACTAATCGGCAACGGAGCTACTTCCAGAAGACGCAGGATATGGCGTCCTACCTCAGGGAGTTTCATTATATGCACACTCCCAACTGCAAGCATTTAATGTGTAAATTATTTTTTGGATGCTTCTTGTTTTGTTGGATGGAAGACGGCGATATTCGGGTACTTATACTACATAAATACAGATTTGTTGCTTTCCGCTGCGCTGATCGCGTGATGTGCGGTGCAAGCTATAATTGAATTGTTTCGAGAACAATGAGCTAATTCAAATGCTGCAATCCAGTTGAGAACGTAATGTGGCACGGTCTGGACCCGAGAACATGTATTTCCTTTTCTCTGGGCGGACACACGTATTAAGGAGACAGACGGTTATGGCTAGGGAAACTCAAGAACTTCCCGAGAAGACGAAGTCTGCGAAATGCATTTGAGGAAATAAAAGTTAATGTCGGAGGTGAAAATACAAATGGAAGCTGGAAAACGAACCCAGCAAAAGATAATTTTGTTCGTTCAGCATTATGTTGGGGCTACTCCCCCCCGATTTCGTGTTTCTGCTCCCATTATCCCTGCAGCAGCAGCAACAGAAACAAGAACAATTTACGGCAAACTGTGCAGGTAAAATGGCATCCTTTTGTCAAGTCTGGCACCACCTTCAAGGAGCTGCGGCCTCCCACCAGCCGACATCCCCTGCAACTTGCCAACCGAGCTCCACAGCTCTGCCCCTTGTCATTCTGTTGTGCCAGAGTCGTTGTCATTGTCGTTGCTATTCAAACTCCATACAAAGTGACATTTCACATATCAACGACGCCCCTGTCTTTCCCTCCTCTCGAACTCGCGATGGCATCATTACAAATGCATGACAATGTTGTCCCTCCCCATGCAAGGGGATGTACACGCGCACAGCCCTTAATACCGCCCACTCTAAAATCCGTAGCTCGGTTTTTGTCTCGAAACAAGAGCTTAGATTGAAGATTGAAACTTTGTTAATGTCGCGCGTTATTAAGAGAAATCTTTTCTTCTTGCATACGAATAGGCAACACATTTACAAAAATTCGTTTCAATATTTTTATAAGAGCTAAAACTGGCGATTCTAAAGCACGTCCATACATTAGCTTTAGGTTTGCAAGCTTTTCATGAACGTAACCACCAAATCTGTGGCACAGCCACTTCAAATGTCCAAAAAGATGCTGGTGCTGCTCCATTACCAAGTGCTCTCTGGGAACCAGGACTGCCCTCAGCTGTTTCGATTAATTAGGCGTAATTGATGTGTAGAAACTTTTGCCTGCGAAAATTTGCATTTTTGTTTTGCGGATCCTTTTGACTTAGCTGCAGCTGGACAATCGTGGACATGGCATGGAACTCGTTTGGGTGGGTTTGGATTTGGATACGAACGTGCCTTGTGTCTTTGCCGTCCATAAAACGTGACTTTGGTGCGAATTACTTTGCCGTGATTTAATGTAATTAAAAAATTTCCGGTTCGGGTATGGGTATGGGTATGGGGCTTGAAAATCTGACAGACTACTGCTCACGGCCTGAATTAAAGCGATTTGGTCCTTAATCTGCATTTCAAACTTTCCAGGTATTCCCTGAAGCTTCATGAGATTAGCCATTCGACGGCAGTTCAGCGCCACTACCGCTGCCATTTTACGGACTGCTCGTATGCAGGGCGAACCCCGGAAAGACTGAAAACCCACTTGGTCTCCCACTCCCAGGAAGAACACAAATGTGCCCGGGACAACTGCAGTTATGTGGGGAAGAGCGAGCTGCACCTGAAGAGGTGAGTGATTGGTTTCCAAAATCAATCGATTTGGCATACAGGTACCACATTCAAAACGTGGCACATATTTCAAGAATTTAATTTTTGTTAACGTTTTTTTGGAGCGTTCCGACAAAGCAAGGGTAATTTAGGCGGAATTGCAGGTATCAAAATAAATGAGCGACCTTTTCCACCCGATTTACATTTCTTGTACAAAAAGGAGTCCGATGAAGAAAGCGCAAGAATGTCATCCATAACTGCGGACTTTGAACAGCAATAGCATACATTGATGAAAACATTAAGAAGGCAGATCCACTTGGCAGGGAAGCGGGTGTGTTAAGGTAGCCAAAGTCGCAGTTCCTTCCCTACAATCCACTGTTCAGTTGGCCGCCTCAGAGGCTTGGACAGAGACAAAGATGAGGCGGGTGGCCCTCATTGGTCTTCGGATCGATTTGATGGGGACAATGACGGCCATGGCCAGATCGAGTCGGCTGTTGATCCTGATTTTATATAGTCGGAAACGCTTCCTACTAGTATACCGTCTTGCTCTACGAGTAACGAGCAACAATTTCTTGTTCACTATCACTAACTCAGCTGGTGTCGCTATAGTCGGTTACCTTGACTATCAGAAACCCGATACACAGCTAGTGGGCGTCCTAGGAGGATATTTAACATTTTATTTTCTTTGCGTAGCAAAACAAATTTGAAAAAAAAAATAATAAGCAAGAGAGCAATATAGTCGAGTTCCCCGACTATCAGATACCCGTTACTCAGCTAGTGGAAGAGCGAACGCGAAATATTAACATTTCTGTATGAGCGGAAGAAATTCGGGGGAAAAAAACATTTTTTTAAAAACTTAAAAGAAATTTATAAGTGTGGTCGCGACAGTTTTGGGCGGTTTATGGGTATGGCCCAAATGTATCGATAGAAAGTAGCAAGACAAATAATAAAATGAATGATAAACAAAATGTTATCAAGTGTGGGTATGAGAGTTTTGGACGGTTTATGAGCGTAGGAGTGGGCGTGACCAAAATGTTTTTGGCATATCAAGAAATTGGCAAGACAAATAAACAAAGAAAATTTGAACATTTTTCAAAAGTGTGGGAGTGATAGTCTTGGGCGTTCATACGAACAGACAGACGGGCGGACAGATGGGCATGCCCAGATCGACTCGTCTAGAGATCCTGATCAAAAAAATATATATACATATATTTTACACATACTTTTCATCCACTCTATATACCCATTTACTCTACAAGTAACTTGTATACGAAGTTCTCCGCCGCCGAAAATCGGGTCTTGCATAAATCTTGCCCAAGAATCCAGGCTCTGAGACAGAAAACTGTTGTGATGTGCTTAACTCACATCCGAGATCTTCAATTAGCTATCAAAAGACAGCGTTGGTAATCCAGGAATTTCCAAACGAAACCAAAAAGGCGATCGGTCGGCAGTCCCGTCCTGGATTTGCAAGCCGCCTTTCGCGGCTTTGTCGAATTTCGAATTTCGACAGAGGTATAGGGAGGATGAGGACGGATGACGGTGGAAGCCTCCTACAACTGGCGGAGCGATCTTCAAACTCCATTACTCGCCGCTAATTAAGCCTACCGAGTCGCGCATGAGTCGCGTTCATCTGTTTCGTTTGGTCTTGGGCTTTAGACTTCAGTTTATTCAGCCGAAGCTTGAGATTTCACACAGATTCCGATTCCAGCAGCCCGAGCCCACAAAAACATTGGCAATTAATTGTGAGTCCTTGGTCTGGACTGTGGCTGATAAGTGGAGTGGACTTCCAACACACACATTTGCAAGGACGCTCCTTTAGTTGGCTTCTGGGGAAACAGCTACAGAAGTACTGGGCATAATTGAAGACGCGTAACTAAAGTCGTGTGAGTGCGGATACCTCTCTTTTCCTTGTGGAGCTTATTGGTACATCACTATCCGGATAATCATCAAAGGAAAATAATATTATTATTTCAATTTGAAACCGTTAACAAATGTTATTTAACATATACTTTCCTAATTTTAAATAACGTTTTTCAGTGATATTAGACGTGGTTTTGTACTTTTTTTAACTCTTTCATTTCGCAATAATGAATGACCTCTAAGATGTAGCTCTTTGGCTAGTCGTCCTGGCCAAGCCGCTCGATTGGCCAATATAGGTTTCCCCTTCTAACCGAAAAACTGATCACCATCTAAGACAACCGGATTGGCTGAGTCCTCTGTTTCTCCTTCTTAAGTCGAAAGACAATTGGCAATTGCCGACTTACTCGTATTTTGATTTCGAGTGTGTGATTCGAATACGAAATAAGCAATTAGTTCTGACTGCGATGGCGGGACAAGCCGCCACTGGAATTTACTGCCTAATCAAGCGTTAAGATTTTAAATATGGCTTCGCTCAAGTTTCCCTTCTGTTTTTCCGCAGGCACCTCAAGTCGGCTCATTCCAAGGAGAAGAGTGGTGAGGAGTGGTTTTCGTGCGATCAATGCGATTTCAGAGCCCGCATCAAGGGTCACCTCCGTCGGCATTCGTTGCGCCATTCGGGCCAGAAGCCCCACCAATGCCCCCACTGCGACTTCCAGTGCAGCACCATAGATAACCTACGTAAGCACATCATCAAGACGGGAAAGCATCCTGGAATGTTCATTTACCAGTGCGTTAAGTGCTCCGATGAGGCAGCCAGCGAAATATTCAAGAGCAACAGCTACAAAGAGTACCAGTACCACTTGGAGACCCACAAAGCTGGTTGAGAAAATATTTCAGGGAACACTTTACCGAAATATTATTTTTTTATAAATTTAAAAAAGAATACATTCATTCTATCAACGTTCTGATCAACTAATCAGCTTAGAAACCTAGTTTTAAGTTTACAACCTAGTATCTGTGCACGGTATCCTTTCCTTAACCTAAAATATTAATTGATGTTGATACTGAAATATTCGTTTGAAAAATAAAAAACAATAGATTAATATATTCATGTTGAAAAAAATCACAGAAATCTTGTGATTATGATACATTTCATTGTGTCATAACTCCCAGAAGAAAAGTGACATGGCCCTTTGGCGTTATGATAAGACGCTTACTTCAACCTAAACCTAACGAATCTCATTTACCCTGCTATCACAGACATTGGAATATATATAGATAGATTATTGCCCTTTGTTTTAATCTACGAGTAATTCATATTATAATGGCATCATTTAATTCAATAGCAATAAAACCGTGTTCGAACAAATATTGATCAAGCCACCGAAATGTTTTATAATTTTATAATAATTTAATAAAAAAAACAAGAGAGCATGCAATAGTCGAGTTCCCTGACTATCAGATACCCGTTAATCAGCTAGTGGAAGTGCGAACGAGAAATTTCAAATTGCAAAAAGTTTTTTGGGAAATCAATAGAAATTTACAAGACTAATAAAAAAATGTACAAATATCAAAACATTTTGTATAAGTATGGGCGTGACAATATTAGTTAACATTACAATTACCTGAAACAACCTTGGGCTGTGTGATTGTCACTTATTCTTAACATTCAAGCCTTTATAATTTTAAGACAGACAGACAAATTGGCTCTACTAGTGAACCTGATCAAAAATATATATTTCTCTATATGAATGATGTGGCCTTTTGAAGATTTGCAGTCCCCGAGCTATTTTGAGCAAATTTCATCCTTTAATAATCAGGACCACCTATGCTTACCCTTTTCGAGTACGAAATTGTATGGAAATCGATACTATATATAGATCTTTTTCAATTTCATGATTTTAAAGCTATTTTTATCTTTTAAAATTTAACAAATTTAATAGTATATACAATCCAAAATTATAAAAAATTTGATTTAAATTTTTTTTATCGTTTGTCTATGTGTGAAATCAATGTCGAATGCCTGAATTGTATTTGATTTTATGTAAGTAATGTGGTTCTCCAAGCGAGCCGCTGACTTTCCAGTTCTATCGTTATAAAGCATTATGATAGGAAGTAAAGTTCTCGCAGTACTCTAGTAAATACAAATACACATTCTTTGATGATCCGACATCCACCGAGACCTCAATCATTCAGTGCAACCCGCACTAAAAGCGTCCTCTTATAAGGCATCAGATATTGAAGTACCGAATCCAAAGGTCTGTTTAATGCTATGCCAGTAGTATCGGTACCAGTTTGTCTTCATCCCATCATATTCGGGCGCTGGGATCCCGGTCTGCTTAAGCGACATCATTGTGCTGGATGACTGCAAGAAGAAAGCCCGGTATGTGGAGTTATTCGATTACAAACATTTTTTGTGATAGCACGTAAAACATTATTCCCACAAAATGAAGCTGAAGCCAGAACAGGAGACTTCAAAGTTAAAAAAAAAGGGTTTTTAAACTGAAATTGTAGCCAATCTTGGGATTCTAGGTCAGTAAAATTTTGAGAACCTAGGGTATGTATAACATTTAATCTTTTTAATGCATATTTTGGATTAATTTTTGGATTTTTTCAGAGATATTTGCAAAAAAATAGAGAGCCTATAAATCATGAATACGTCATATATACGTCTTCATTTTAATCTTATATGATTTTTAAAATAAAACAAGATAGAATGATGTAGTCAAGTTCCCCGACTATCGGATACCCGGTACTCAGCTAATGGAAGTGCAAACGAGAAATTTCAACACTTTCTACAATACCGATACAAATTGCGTAAAAAAAATTCAAAATTCGCAGTTTGCGGCGGAAGAGTGGGCGTTTCAAATCGATAGAAACTTACAAGACTTATGTTCGTGTTCGTTGTTGTGTTCCAGTTTTTTGGCAAATCAATATAACTTTACACGACTAATAAAAAATATCAAAACCTCTTTACAAAATTGTGGGCGTGGCAGTTTTGAGCGGTGTGTATGGTGTGTGGGCATAAGAGTGGGGGTGGCAAAAAGTTTTAATGAAAAGGTATAATGAAATAATATCAAAACATGTTTCAAAAGTGTGGGTGTGGTAATTTTGCCTCCTTTGTGGGTGTTAGAGTACGAGTGGCAACATTTGGAAACAAACTTGCGATGCGTCTATGTCTCTGGAAGCTACAAGCTTCATCTCAATATTCTAGCTTTTATAGCTTTTATAATTCCTAAGATCGAGGCGTTCATACGTACGGACATGATCAGTTCAACTCGGCTTTTTATCCTGATCAAGAATATATATACTTTATATAGTCGGAAACACTTCATTTTGCTTGTTACTTTTCAACGAATCTAGTATACCCTTTCACTCTACGAGTAACGGGTATAAAAACCATGACAACACTCTATAGGCGGTTTACTCGTTTATCAGATATCCGTTACTTATCTAATGTACTATTAGGAAATATTTATTTCCCAGAGATTTTCCGACTAAATTGGAACACATTATAGTCAAAAGAAACATATGATTCTAGTTTTATCCATTATTTTGCCGACTGATCCTACGACAGCTTTATTATATAGTCCTTCGTTTTTTATTAAATGAAGTCCGAAATGAGAAAATATCAAATAACTAGTGTAGTCCAAATTAAAACGCTTTACGAAAAACAGCGATGCAAAAAAATAGTCATTTTGCAATTGTTCTTTTGACAACTTTATAGTTCGTTAGATTTTTATCTAATAAAATTAGAATAAATATTAATTATAACAATTTTGTTTTAAATTTTTGTTTATTGTCATATCATTATCTTGTCATGTTGTCATCCAGAGGCAAACGCAGCGCAAGTTTATTTCCAAATGTTTCCACGCCCACTCTAACGCCCACAAACCGCCAAAAAATGTCACGCTCACAATTTTGAAATATGTGATATTTTTTCATATATATTGTAAATTTCAATAGATTTGCCAAAAAACTTTTTTCCACGCCTACTCCAATGCCCACAAATCGCACAAAACTCTTACGCCCACACTTTTAAAAAATTGTTACGTTTTTTTTTCATTTTATTATTTTTTCCCCAATTTCTACCGATATTCAAAAAATGTTTGAAATTTCTCGTTAGCACTTCCACTAGCTGAGTAACGGGTATCTGATAGTCGGGGAACTCGACTATAGCATTCTATCTTGTTACATTTATTTTTTTTCCCAATTTCCACCGATGTTCCAGAGTGGCGGCTGCAAAAAGTTTTTGGGCAAATCGATAGAAATTTACAGAACTAACAAAAATTAAGAAATTTCAATACTATCTGGAATATCGGTAGAAATTAAGGAAAAAGAAAATAAAATGATAAAAACATTAAAAAAAATTCAAGTGTGGGCGTGACAGTTTTGGGGGATTTGTGGGCGTTAGAGTGAAAGTTTTTTTTTGCAAATCGAAAGAAATTTTAAAGATTAATAAAAAAATTTTATAAATCAAAACAATTTTTGAAAGTGTGGGCGTGGACTTTAGATTGGCCAAGGCAACATCATTTAACAAACTTGCAGTGCATGTATGTATGTCTCTGGAATCTGCATGCCCAATATGATCTAGCTTTTATAGTTCCTGAGATCTTAGAGATCTTTAGTTTAGTTCGACGGACAAACAGACGAACGGACTGACGGGCATGGCCAGAAAGACTCCGCTATTGATCCTGATAAAGATCCGAAATATGGTCGGAAACGCTTTATTCTGCCTGTTACATACTGTTCAACGGATCTAGTATACCCTTTTACTCTACGAGTAACGATCAAATCGACTCGGTTAGTGATCCTGAGCAATAATATATATACTTTATATTGTCGGAAACGCTACGTTCTACCTGTTACCGCGAATCTAGTACCCTTTTACTCTATTAGTAACGGTTTGTATACGTTAGTTGGTATGACAATTATCTAAAACAAACTTGGGATGTTTGATTGTCGCTGATTATGAATGAATGAATTCAAGCTTTTATAGTTTTCAAGACAGACGGACATGAACAAATTGACTCAACTAGTGAACCTGATCAAAAATATATATGTCTGCTTCATTGTTTTCTATAATTGGAAAACGCTTTTATTATGTGGCCTTTTTTGCAGTCACAGAACTATTGTGAGCCAATTTTACCACCTAATTGTGTGGAAATCGATAATATATATAGATCTATTTAAATCGCATGCCTTTTAAGCTATTTTTATCCTTTAAAATTTAACAAATTTATTAGTAATATAGAATCCAAAATTATAAAAATTTTGTTTTAAATTTTTTTTTTATTGTTTGTCTATGTGTGAAATCAATGTCGAATGCCTGAATTGTATTTGATTTTATGTAAGTAATGTGGTTCTCCAAGCGAGCCGCTGACTTTCCAGTTCTATCTTTATAAAGCATTATGATAGGAAGTAAAGTTCTCGCAGTACTCTAGTAAATACAAATACACATTCTTTGATGATCCGACATCCACCGAGACCTCAATCATTCAGTGCAACCCGCACTAAAAGCGTCCTCTTATAAGGCATCAGATATTGAAGTACCGAATCCAAAGGTCTGTTTAATGCTATGCCAGTAGTATCGGTACCAGTTTGTCTTCATCCCATCATATTCGGGCGCTGGGATCCCGGTCTGCTTAAGCGACATCATTGTGCTGGATGACTGCAAGAAGAAAGCCCGGTATGTGGAGTTATTCGATTACAAACATTTTTTGTGATAGCACGTAAAACATTATTCCCACAAAATGAAGCTGAAGCCAGAACAGGAGACTTCAAAGTTAAAAAAAAAAAGGGTTTTTAAACTGAAATTGTAGCCAATCTTGGGATTCTAGGTCAGTAAAATTTTGAGAACCTAGAATATGTATAACATTTAAGCTTCTTAATGCATATTTTGGATTCATTGGATATTTATTTCATTTGGATTTTTGTAAAATCGAGTGCTCATAAATCACGTATAAACGAATCGTTTGAATTTCTATACGATTTTTAAAACAAAACAAATCCTAAAATTAATGGCACAATAGTATTTGAAAGCTTACATTTTATGGGATTAAACAATTTACAATCCAAGAATCTGCTTATATGTTATTAGCGTTTAAAAATAGCAAAAATAATACAAAAAAGCATGAGAGCACGCTATAGGAGATTTAGGTCGCTATCAGATACCCGGTACTCAGCTAATGGGTGTACTATGAAAATATTTCAAAAAAGAGACAGATATAGATGAGTAGGGCCTTGTGAACGAATTTAGTACTCCCTTTTTGTCGATAAATAACAGGTATAGGACGATATCCCTAACGGGCCTATAATTTTGATTTATTTGAAAACTTTAGTTGATTAATTTTCTACTCACTAAGCGAGTCGATATGTCTATGCCCTCATGTCCGTCCGTCTGTCTGTCCGTATGAACACTGTGATTTCAGAAAATATAAAATCTAGAAAGTTGGGATTAAGCATGTAGGTTCTGTTGAAGTGGACGACATTCAGAACATTTAACACCCTATTACGGCTGAAGTAATAAATTTACTGTCCGTTGTCCTGGTAACTTACAGTTTCTTCTAGCTCGATGATCACGTTTGAGTAATGACCAGATGACCAGTTTTTCAGACGCCAGCTTTGCTGTATTTTTTTTTCCGGGACAAGCTCTTCGAATTTTCCCAGCACATTGCCTCCGTAAAGAATGAATCTGCAATAGAAGCCAAAAATATAATTACCATAAAAGAAAAATGAGTAGAAGGGTAATTAGCATTGCGCGATAATGAATGAGATGGTGAAATTAAAGAGGGTCCAGGGACATGCAGAAACTCACTCGCCACCGCGCACGGCATCGACTTTGGCAGGGGCCCTCGTAAAGGCGGTGACCATCTCCGGCTTTGTTAGAGCGTTGTAAAGGTCGTTGGCGCTGCAGTGGAATTCCTCGGTCATTGAAAGAGTGCGAACGTCCAGCTTACAGCCGATGCCAGAGATGTTGACTCTAGGAGCCGCCACCGAGGTGTTCGAGGCAATATTTTGGCCTGCATTACGGGTATTGTTGGCATCCTTCAAATTCGCAACAGGATTTCCCGCTCCGGCATCGTCGCCCTTCTTTGGTAGGATCAGGTTCTTGGAGTACTCTTCCTTTAACTCGCGGATGTATGAGGCCAGCTGCTGCCGCACGCGGTCTCGTCCCACGTTGTACATGAACTGTTTCAGGGTCTCCGACTCGTCGTTGGACTCATCGATTGTGACCGTGATCTCCACGTCCGCTAGTTCGTTCTCCTCGGAGAGATTGGGAATGGTCAACTTGCCCTTGTGGCTCAGCTCGCTGTTCTTGAGGAGCTTTCCTGACCACTTTAGCACCAGCTCCCACTCGTAGAAAAATATGAGCTTGCCCTTGCGATTGTTCACGGTGGCCTCCCCGGAGCACTTGTCCACGGAGTCTACGGCGCACTCAATGTCGCTGTGCCCTGCGTTTTGGGAAGTTTTGGGAAGTTTTAGGTTAGGATGTAGATATGTTTTACTACGACAAATTCTTATACACTTGCCTATTTTGAAACCCTGAAAAAGCTGATGTAGGCGGTCCTTGGACCATGGCGTGGCGTTCTTTTCCGTCCAGTGCCAGTTGTTCACGTTGGTGGCGTCGGGCCGCTCTTCCACAATCCAGCGCGGATCTCCTTCTCCCCACTTGGCCATCGCTTTCTTACTGTTAACTGTCTTCAATTGTATGAAAAGCTGGAAGATGTGGGAGGAATTTTAATGCGGCAGTCTTTGCTTTAACTAACTCCGACTATTCCTATGGACAGCAAGTGGAATTTTCTAGAATTCTGCGGTTCAAAATAGGGATGTAAAAAATTATCGATGCTAGTGCACACATATGTTGGCAGCGTTGCCACCAAGTCCACAAATATTGTGCCGTTAAACAAACCAAATGATGTGTAAGTTTGTATTTCCTTGACGATATTTTGAATGAAGCTATGATCAAAAACGAATTCGTCCAATGAATTTTTTTTACGGCTTTAAATAGGCAGTAGGCATTGGTGATATTTGTAGATTTTATCTAATCTATCTAATTTTTTTTAATAAAAATATTATATTTTTGATTAATTCGCAGATAATTTTTTCTAAGCTTAAAAAAATAGCCTATTTTTAAAGTCTCGTTGCAAGCAAATGAATAACACTTTTTGGGTAAGGTAAAACGTGAAAGATGCAGTGCTGCAATCAGGTTTTTTTTAAAGTTGCCACACTGAGCTCGCGTAGCACTCAGCTTAAGTCAGTATGCACTTGATACTTTTCAGCAGTATTCTGTTTTACAAAACCGATAGTTAAATTCCGCACATCTCTAGTGGAGAGCTGAAAGAAAATGGCGATAGAATTTTTTAGGTGTTGATTTGTTTATTATCCGCTCGTCTAAGACTGCTCAATGAAAAGCCCTCATAATTAGCCAACTGCTGGTGAAAAATGTATAACTAGAGTGTGTGTCGTGCGCGCGAGTGTGTGTAGTAGCTCAGTAGCTCCGCGATGATTAGCGCAATGGACAATTTCGACAACAGATCGTACGGTGCCATTTCAAAGGGGCGCAGTGAATTCTCAATGCCAGGTAAACAGCAGATATTTTAGCTTCCCCGGAGGATTGATGCTAATTTGTTTTCACATTTTGTTCACAAATGAGGATACCCACAACTAAAGAATAAGAGAAGCAACAAGCCATATTCGTACGTGTGCTAGGTGCAGTGTCAGTGTATGTGTCTTAATTTTATGGCCTTCAGTGTAATTTAGTCCGAAGAGCTTTGGTAACGCTAATAATACAATGTGCACAATTAGCAATCCATTGGGGTTTTCTTAATTAAGGGAAATAAGCAACAAACGTAAATTGTTTATTGACTTTAGCTTGTGACGTAGCCCACAAGATGCTGTCTTTAGGTGCGTCTGCATGGAATGCTGTTCTACTTTTTTTTCGCTTTTTACTGTTGCTACGTTACTATTTACAAAATAGCTGAATTTATAAATTGATTTGCCTCACGTTCTTGCAGAACTTACACAGGAGCAGCAAAAACTTCTGATTGAGCTGCGCCGCAAGAAGCAGGAACTTTTACTAGAAATACAGGTAAGTTATATTATATATTTATAAATATACATACATATATATAAATGTAACACTTAGGAAAGGTCGATTTAAAAGTGTATAATCTTATACACTTGTAGCTTCCCTGTAGCTCCATTATACAATGGAACTTTAAAAAAAACATGACAAAATTATCCATTTTTTATTGTCAATTTTCCTGAGTATAAAAAATACAATTTCGTGGTGGTGGGATTCTTGTTGTCCTTTCTGTTTTGTTTCTTTTTAAGGACTGGCAAGTCATCCCAAGTAAAACAGCTTTAAATGCCGAATGTCTCTCTCTCTAATATTATCACTTTTCCTTGTGTTCATTGCTTTTTCATCACAATAAATGTTTAGGAGAGAAAGTGTGCAAGAGAGTCGTTGAGAGCGCGTTCGAAGCAGTCGGCTCTGCTGACGTAGCCGCCGATATTGATGTTTTTGAGTAGTGACGAATTGTGAAACTGCTGCGTTCTTTATCTGCATATGCAGATATATTTACATTCATATATTCACATTCATTACATTTACATGCATCGTATGTATACATATTAAGAATACTCCCAAGAGATGCCAGTTTAGCTATTTTTCTACTAGACCTGGTTGTGTTTTAAAAATTTGTAATCCGGCGGCTTTTGGAAGTTTCAGATAATTTAAGTTGAAGGTGCGATCGTGACTAGTATACTCTTTCACTTTAACTTAAGATTCTTATATCGAGATATTTTGCATAATTTAAAGGTTCCGTTTGGATACGCTTATATGTATGTACAAGATTTAGTAAGCGTTAGTTGTTCTGAATTTGTGAAAGAGTTGTTTTAGTTGTCTAATAACTTAAGCGTGCGTTGTTGTATATCTAAAATACGGATATTATAAGCTTAAGGGAATTACGACATGGTCTCATTTTGAAAAAAATCCGCCAAATATCCATTGAAGAGCACATATAGCAGTTGGAAGTGGATTTTCAATGACATATATCACAAGTCCCAGAAGTGTTATGAGTATAGGAAATGTATAGCTGTTTTCCCGATTAACTAGTAAGATTTTCCAAAAGTGATTGATCTAGAGTTTCTCATGCTAACCTGATTTACAGATAACAAATTAGGAAAATCGAAAAAACAAGCATTTGAAAAATTGAAGTCATTAATTTTTAACAAGAATTTTTTATATTTTTTGTGGATGATATTATCCCACACCAGACCCATAACAAATAACTTGCCTTTGGACAGCAGTGACAATTTTATTAGTACATATATTGAAAGTTTTGTCAAGAAATAAAATTTCAATTACCAAATCTACTGAATTTCAATTTTTCAAAAATACTGTATATAACTTGCAGAGCTGTACGATAGAAATTTAAAGAAACTCACAATGTCCACACATTGTCGAAACAGTCGAAACAAACAATCCTTGTATACTGACCCTCTGGAATTCACTCATATGGCCGAGTACCTTGAAATATACAAGTCTTCGCTCCTGTAACTCATATGGCGCGTTGGTCTGCGCGATTACCTCTTATTCATTAATGACGGTTCGCCGGAGTAAGACAACTGCATCATACACCTCTCCAACAAACGTCTAGCGAATTGAAGAGTTGTCGCGTGCTGTGAATATTGTCCCTCGGGTCTGATCCAAGAATCGTGATCTAAAGTGAATTCATTTTTATTTATTGTTTTATAAACAGATATTATTTTTGTTACTGCAGTGATATGTACAAAGTATTGTATCGTAAGATTGTGAAAAAACTTAATGCAAAGGTGAGTGTATTTACACTAAGTCATATACAACATTTGTGTTACGATACTTGTAATTAATTTATTAATTATAAAAATAAACGTTTGCTTAAATTGTTAAAAAGGTTACAATTTCACTAGAGCGAGTGCTGGCTAACCCGCTTAATGTTATTGATAACGTTAAAAATGGATGTTCCTTAATGATGTTAAACTATATTGCTTTTATTATTGCTGGGATAATGTGTTGTTAACGTACAAATTAATATAAAATTACAAATCCATAACGTACAAAGTAATACACAAAATATTGTTGCTGATTCCACCAAATTTCCGTTGCTACACTATTTGATTTTATTTCTACCTAGATATCCATTTGACACTTTGTCCCTTACCTTTCAATCTGCTGTTCCCCGACTACCTGAAATAATTATGGTTTTTACCGTAGCGGAAAAATTACTGAGGACCTTCCTATTTATTCTGTTCTGAATATCCGATTTATTTTACTGGCAATTAAACGAACAATTCGGGTTAAGTTGGGTCAAGTTTTTTGGTGCTTTGTAGTTTACGTCGGCTGACGATGCGAAAATCCAAACGGAAAGGAAAAAATATTTTAAGGTTTTTACATCAATGTAGATAGACGTATGGTGTATGTATATAGAGATATTTTGTATTTCCAACCAAAGAGCTTACACGTATAAGACAAAGAATATAATATTTATAAAATAATTATTCATAATATATTTTTATCTTAATATGTCTATCTGAAACCCGGAAACTCAACTAAAGCATTCTCTCTTGTTTTTTACTCCACGAGTAACGGGTATAAAATCTGGTTGTATGTCTCTTAGGATTTGTAGTATATTTATAATTGAAGGCTTAAAACTAATGGATTACAATGATCTTTTTGCAATACTTGAAATGTGTCGTTTTTGTGCGAAGAATGTGTGGTTTTGTGCGAAGAAATTTCGGAACGATACAAATGCAAATGTCTCCTTCACGGCGTAGCAAACTTTTTACTGAAATCAATAAAAATTACATTTCTTTGTATTGTTATTAATATACCCGTTACTCGTAGATTACGCTCACGCACTAGCTGAGTCTACCGGGTATCTGATAGTCGACTCGACTATAGCATACTATCTTGTTGTACATATACTATATATGTTTTCACGCAAATCGCGCTCGTGCGTTGCTATTTTGCTCAAATATACAAGCTGGGAAAAAGCACATACAAGCAGAGCATTTTAATGAGCATCCGCCATTTGTTTTGAGACTGCCCGTTTTTTTAACAGTATTCGTTCTTTGTTTTTGTTATTTGTCTCCCTAAAGACTCTCTCTTTTTGAGTTTCTCTTATTAATTTTCTCTTCAAACAAGGCCTGAACTCCTTCACAATTTTCAACTTCTTTATCTATACTACTAAAACCAAACAATGGCTTAAAAAAACTAATTAAAGCCAGCTATGTGTATGTATGTACATATATGTGTATAGCTAGCGGGAAGCAGGACAACAAGTGCAGACTGAGGCAGCTGCAAATAGCTTCACTTACTGCCAACGTGTTTTAGGTTCATTTTGGATAAAAATGCAAAACTGGAAGCCGGATAAAGGACAATTACTTCATTCCATGTCAACTAACAACTAGAGCATCAATATGGTATAAAAACAATAATATTATCTATTTCACTTACCTGATTATGAGGGGTGCCATTAAAAAACCTTTCGCTCCAATTTTGCTTTAATCCCAAACCACCGTGTTCTGCATCGGCTTAAATCAAAAACATTGAGAGTTCACTTAAAAAAATATCACAGTATTTTTCAGAAGACTGGGCGTGACAGTTTTAGGCGGTTTGTGCGCATGGTAAAAAGTTGTTTGGAAAAATGATAGAAATTTCCAAAATATATATAAAAATGAAAAAATATCCCATTTTTCAAAGGTGTAGCCGTGACAGTTTTGTGCGTTTTGTGGGCGTGGCAACATTAGGAAACAAAGCTGCATGCTTAATTTCAAGCTAGCTTTCAAGCTTTTAGCTTTTCCTGAGATCGAGGCGTTCATATGGACAGACGGACATGACCAGATCGACTCGACTATTGATCCTGATCAAGAATGTATATACTTTATATGGTCGGAAATGTTTCTGTCTGCCTTACTGCCGTACTCTACGAGTAAAGGGTGTACAAGTATTGGACCGAATAAAAATTAATCATTTTTTTTAACGTTTGGGCGTTTGCGTTTTGACAGATTGTAAAAGTTACGAAATGGGCGTTATGACACAAGCTTGCACAGCGTAGGCGTCACTAGAATCTTTTTGTCTAATCTCAACTTTCTAGTATTTATAGTTTCCGAGATCTCGGTATCTTTTCGCGCACATTTTTTTCTGAAACTTATATCTTATAAAAGTGGAAGCGAATCCTTTCTAAAAATTCTCCTATTTTACTGGTAATTTTTGTGGCACCCCTGGTTAAGAGATTTTACGTTTATAAAATGTGCTGTTGTATGCGAGAAATGTTTGTTAAACGAAGAGTACGCCAATCGCGCTCTTTTATGCTCTTAGAGCCACTTGTTGTGAGCGTTTGCCAGTGAGCTGTGTGCCATTCTGCTCTGCCCTCGGTGCAGGCAATACTCTCGCAGTCTCAGTCTGAGAGCCCTCGCAATATGTCGAGGTGACGGATACGGAATCGTCGGAGTGCGCGGCCTTTTAAACTGAACCTGAATATTAATTTCTTTACTCTTTTCTTTCGCATTCTTTTCATTACTCGAGTGCCAACAATTTTATGAATCACACATACAAAAAGTGGAATGAAAAATATATTGTAGCACGCAGCTTCTGTTGTGTTGAAAACTAGTGTGTAAATTCCAAGTGTTTTGCTGCAAAATAATCTAATATTAATATTTAATAATAACCTTTGGTTTATATTCGCTGGCCTGTGTACTAAATAAGTTAGCTGATATGAAAAAGCTATAAGCTAGCAGATAAAAGTGTTATCTTATCTTATTGTGAGTGCCGTTAGTAGGAAAAATACGTATATTATTTACAATAAAAATATACGTATAGATTGCAAAAAATTGCAGTCTGCCATTTGAATCATCGGAATTTTCCAAGTAAATATGGAGTAAAAGTTTCTGCTTTTTATCTTGTCCAAGCAATTTACAAGTACAAAACAATGCGCGTCACTTATTACTCATGATATTAAATATAAATTTATATGTTCATGTGTCCGCTACACAACCAGACACATACTAATATATTTTGATTTTCTCACTGTACATGTGTTGACAAAATGGGTGCAATCCGTGATGTCGCTAATATGTAATTTATCTGTACATGCTGCTCGTTCTGTTCTCTGCTCTGGTTTCTCAAAAATCCACGTTCTCGTCTGATTTTTGGTGTAGCCAATTTGGTTTTTCTTATCAATTAGTATTAAAATGAGAACTAAAATTACGGTTTTGGACGGATTTTGGGCATTAGGGTGGGCGCGAGCAGCCTTTCTTTGGCGTACCACTACAAATTATAATACAAAAAAGGAAAACATTTAGTGGGCGAGGTCAAAATGTTTTTGGCATATCGATAGAAATTGGCACGACGACTGGTAAAAAAAGTCAAACAAATTACATTTTTAGTAAGTTTTTAGTTTTAGTAAGTTTTTTAGTAAGTTTAGTAGTTTTAGTTTTATTTAGTTTTGACACAATCTTACGTTGCTAGAATCTGCAAGCTTAGTCTCAACTTTCTAGCTTTTATAGTTTTCGAAATCAAACCGTTCAAAGGCACGGACAAAGAGACTCGGATAGTGATTCTGATCAACAGGATACATATGTATGTATGTACATATATTCTGTATAGCAGTGGTTTCCACGCAAACATAATGGCATAACATAATGTTATGTAAGCCTTACGATCATTTACAGTGTCATCACAGAAAAACTCTGACTCGCGAAAAATATTTTTTATAGTAGTGTTAAGTAGAACACTCTCAGAAGTTAATGTGAATTTTAAACATATGCCGTCTTATTCAATTAGGCAACTTTTTGGTTGTTTATAACGATTTCTTCTGATCCAGCTAAATGTAATACTTTGTGTCTTAGTTTTGCATTGTAAACTCAATAGATAATTGTTATGCCCACTACGTTCTAAAGTTGACAAAAGTTGAAAGTCTAGTTCCTCCACTATCAGATACCCGTAACTCAGCTAGTGGGTGTGCGAACGAGAAATTTCAACAAAATTTTGGCCGGTTTGTAGGCAAATGGTTTTTGACATATTGAAAGAAATTGGAAACACAATAAAAAAAAATTACAAAATTGCCACGCCCACTCTAACACCCACAAACCGCACAAAACTGCCACGGCCACACTTTTGAAGATTCTGATATTTTTTCATTATATATCTTGTAAATTTATATTTGTTTGCCAAATAACTTTTTGCTACCCTCACAAACCTCCCAAATCTGTCATGCCCTCACTTGTAAAAAATTTAATATTTCCTTTTTTTATATAACTTGTAAATTTTTTATGGTTTGCCAAAAACCCTCTCAATCGTTTTTTTACATTTATAATTTCTTCAAGGCTATATAAGCTTGCCGAATACACCTGCCAACGAAGCATGCCAAAAATACTCAGACCGACCGGTCAGAAAAAGGGAATTGTGACGTTGTAAGTTCCCTGGTGTTGCTCTCGTTGATGGTGCCCAGAATGAAAATGGCGGGCGCTGTGCTAGCTTGTGTCTATTTTGGGCTATTGTACAGTAATCAGCCTGTATTATTCCTGCAGTTTTTGTGGACTTTTAACTTAAAATAGTCGGGAGTGTAAATTGTGCGGACATTGAACTCTGAGTGTTACCGATTAGAAGGAAAACCAAAAATCAATACTTTCCACTAAAATTACACTGGTGACACTGGAATTATGCTACCGTGTAACAGCAGTCCAGACATGTCTAACTCCCATGACAAAACATTGCGAAAACATTGGTTTGCCTCATCGCCGACCCTATCTTGTTTTTTATAATAGGAACTAAAAAGAATTTGTATGCACGGGACTGCAGGAAGTCCGTAATAAAATGCTTTCTTGGTATATACTTTTATATATGTAATAGGAACATTCTAAAACTTGCCGTAAATGCTACATATATTTTAATGAAACTCTTTAGAATAGAAAGTGAGTGGTCAAAAGTATTTTTTCCCTATGTATTTTATGAAAATACACCTGACCAACTCTGTAAATACGGATAAATGTTCATAACTCAAAACATTGCCACCTTAAAATGCTGAGTTACGGAGACATCGAATTAGAAAATACCGGTATATAGTATATAGCTATTTTGTATATAGAAAATTATAGTTGGTGAAGTTCCTGAGTACTTTTTTTCTTGTAATTTTGGAAATCCACTTGCCAACATTATTATTTAACGCATTTCAGTACCTGAAAGCACAATCAAATTAAAATCATACAATAAAATAAATAAACGACTAGACATATAGGAACGTGTAAAGCACAAAAGCAGCTGTGATTTCGGTTTATATGGGAAATATCTGCGCCAACATCGTAGGGGAAAGGGAATGCAGCCACTATAACAAAATAAAAGTTGCACACGTCCAAGGCGATAAATGGAATACACCCTTAGTAATAATCAATCTAGTTGGGTAGGGGCGACATTATAACAAAGGGAGCAACAGCCACAGCGGATGCGTCCATTTAATTTATTGGGTCATCCGACTAGTGCAAGATTTTTTTTGCTTTGCAGTCGCTCGAGTGGCATTACGTTCTGTAGTTTCTATGAGCTTTACTTTGTCTTTACCAATAATCGCATTCGGTTTAGTGCGTATGTTCGTTTTCTTGCGGAAACTATTTCGAAACAATTTTATACCGCACCGACAAGACAATTTGCATGAGTTCTAAAAGCCAGAGTATCTCGGCATCAATTGTCAGCAAATCCGAATGCATTGCTTTGGAATGCCTCGTGGTTCCTCAGTTTTTGCTGTCGCAGTTCGCTGGGTCCCTTATATGTGCGAAAATATTGTCGGTTGTATTGTACTAGTTTGTTTGGATGGTCAATTACTTTTCAATACATATTCCGTTTGCAATTACATAAAACAACTGTTTGGCGGAACATTTTCAAAAGGCCTATAACCCTTAGCTCGTAAAAGGTTTGCTAGATTTGAATAAAAGAAGTTCGATTAGAAGCACTTTTTTTAATACGTTTCTATATGAGGTGACCTGAAAAGGTATTTTACAATAGCTTTCAATACGAGGAAAAATTTTAAGACGAGTGCTGTGTTTAAAATTATAATAATATTATTAACATAGCAGGGCAAATAACGATGTCATTAAAGAATTGTATTTGTAGATGCTTATGTATGTAAAGTTTCATAATTTCGTGGCATGTTAGTGTAAAAATTAAAGATTATATGGATTTGTGTTGGACCCTGGGCTTTGTTTTTTTTGGTTTGCTGAAACTGGCATCAAAACATAGCACAATTTACATCATGATGTGAATGTGAGTGCAAAAATATTTGGAATCCGTTTTCACAGTTTCGATTTCCCACTTAACTGTCGACAAACAGCACAAAACTGCAACTTTTTAATTTTTATACCCTTTATTCGTAGAGTAAAAGTGTATGCTAGATTCGTTGAAAAGTATTTAACAGGCAGAAGGAAACGTTTCTAACCATATGAAGTATATAATAGCTGAGTCGATCTGGCCATGTCCGTCTGCCCGTCCGTCTGTGCGTATGAACGCCTCCATCTTAGGAACTAAAAAAGCTTACTAGTTGAGATTAAGCATCCAGCTTCCAGAGAAATGCATAGACGCAGCGAAAGTTTGTTTGAAAAATGTTGTGATATTTTTTAATTTTTTCTGTCACTCCCACAATTTTTAAAAATGTGACATTTTTAAATTTGTTTATATATTTTGCAATTTTCAATATATTTGCAAACAAAACTGTTTGCCACGCCCACGCTTAAATCATTTTTAAGTTTTTTTTTATTTTATTATTTTTTCCCCAATTTCTACCGATATTCCAGAAAATTTTGAAATTTTTCGTTAGCACTTCCACTAGCTGCGTAAAGGGTATTAGATAGTCGAGGAACTCGACTATTGCATTCTATCTTGTTTATTATTTTTTTTTCGGAAAAATCGAAATTTATGAAATTAAATCCGTTTACTCAACTTTTAAAACTAGTAGTTTTCAGTAAGTTTTGATGGCAATTCACATTTTTTATGATCTGCCTACTTCACTGGAATCAGTTTTTTTTTTTGCATGAAATTGATCATTGATTAAGAATTGTTGATACATTTTAATAGAATGATTAGGCTTATGTAAATATTGATTAAGCAATATAACAGACCGCTGACTATTCACATACACCCATTTATGTACTTCTGTGTGTATACTAAAACTGAAAATACATACATACATATGTAAAAGTTAAGTTATTAAAGGTGGGCAAACAAAATAATTTATTTTTAAGGTTTGGCAAACTTTTTTTTATTGATTATATTTAGTTTTAATATATAATATAAACTTATATTTGTCTTATATTTAAAAAAAAAAAATTTTAATTTAAAAAAAAAATTCGAAAGTTTCCGACATTTTTTGAAATATTCAAAATAGGACGAAAACAGGGCAATAACAAATTTGTGCGCAAACTTGGGCAAACGATTTCCGCATTTCAATTTAAAAAATTTTGATTTTTGTGAACCCAGCTTTTTTAAGCTGAGTAACGTAACGTGTATCTAAAACTTGGTGAACTCGCGTTATATCGACTCGAATACAACTAGTAGGAGAGCAAAAGAGAAATTTAAACATTTTTTTAACATATCGACATAAAATAAAAAAATCGAAAAATTTTTTTTAGTGAGGACGATTTTGGTATACCGATAGAAATTGACCAGACAAATAATAAAACAAAAACAAACTAAAATATTTTTAAAAACTATAACTTACAATTGTGGGCGTTATAGTGGGCGTGGTAAATGTTTTAAGTAAATCTATAGAAATTTAGAAAACTAATAATTGTGAATAATTACATTTTTATTGTCAATAAATAAACTAACGTGAAAATAAATTTCCTGTATTATTTTCAATAAAATTAAACTTTACCCATCCTATCCCACTTGAGATTGCAATTTGTTCCCTTAATTGTACTTTTTTATTTGTTTAATTTAAAGTTTAAAGGCTCATTGAATCGTTTTTTATCTAACACATACTAAGTTAACTTTGCCAAACTACCTATTTACATTTTGGTATAGTATTTACATTGTTGGTATAGTAAGAAAAGAATAATCATGGAGACAAACGGACTTAGATCTAGATCACTATATAAACAAGATAGAATGATATAGTCGAGTTCCCCGACTAAGATATTGTGGAAGGCCAAACGAGAAATTTCAACATTTTCTGGAATATCGATAGAAACTGGGGGAAAAAATAATAACATTAAAAAAAACCTTTAAATTTTGTTCGTCTAAAAAGACGAAAGTTTTGTGCTGTTTGTGGGCATAAGAGAGGGCGTGCCAAAAATTTTTTGGTAAACTTATAGAAATTTTCAAAATAAATAAAAAATTGAAAAAAGGTTATAAAAATATACATATATACTTCATGGAGTCGGAAACTCTTCCTTCTACATACTTCATGGAATATAGTATTCGCTATTATTGTGTTGCAATAAGTATATTTATATTGGTTGGATAGGAGTATTTATTGGTTGCTGGAGATAGGAATTTCACATGCGTTTTCCAAATCCAAAACATTATGTTAACGAAGTGAAGACTTCAAAGTTGAAACTGCTGTCTGGGAAGTCGAGATGTATGTTTGTGAGGGACCCAAACGATTGCGGTTCAGTTATAAACACGTCGCGAGATATGCGCAGTAGTTTTCTGAGAATATTGTGTCGACAGATATTCTCCAGGACCTGCACTTCACAGATGTTTGACTTTAAGAAAACACAATAGACTTTCAGTTTCATGTTTTTCTTTCTCTTAGCCGAGAAAAAAAAAATAAAGTAAAAGCGTTTCTATTCCAGCAGTAGTCTAAAAGCATTGGGTAAAAACATAAGGGAGCAACAGACAAGTCAGACAAAATAACGTAGAATGAACTAAACCGATAGTGGCAGAAATTCCAACGACAAAGAGGAAGGGGTAGAAATAGCTTTTAATAATAGAGGGAAAGAGCAAACCGGTTAGGTTATTTTTTCCGCGTTCAAATCACGTGGGTCAACAACATTGACGGCAGACATCTTACGTCTTGATAACTAGAGAATGACAATCGGAAGAGAATGGCTCGGGACCGGACGGACTACAATTATTTGGTCCTTGCCTTACTCTTCGTCTTGGTATCAGTTTCATATGTATAAATCGAAAGTATCTCTCTAAAAAGACGCGTGCGCCTTTTTATTTTCTCTTTCATTTTAACCAAGAGATTACATATATTTTTTTTGTTTCATTAGAAATCGAACAAAAACTTCTCAACGAAGTGAGATAGAAGTTATGGTGGTACCTCTTACTCAAAAAATGTATTAAAGCCAGTTTTGTGAAAATTATTATTAATTATTATTTTGTAATCAAAAATGTATCTTGCTGATGACAATAGACATCTTGCGCCCTAAAGGCAATTTTTTTCAGAGAAAAGGAAGAAGAGAAGAAAAATTGGAAAATGTTTTGAATTTTTTTTCTTAATTACTTAATTACTTTTTCCAATTGTATATTTGTGATATTCAAAAACAATTACATACATGCAAATTTGTTTTAGTCAATTTACTTTATCACCCACTCAAGAAAATTACGATTATAAAAAGATTTGAGAATGTCATTCTGTTTGAATCATTCACTTATTAAAGTCTCTCTTCCTTACCTGACAAATTTCAACGTGCAGACAATAAACCCTACCGCCTTGACCCAAAACTAAATGAATCGAGCAGTGCTAGAACGTAGCCATTCAAGCAACAATAAGCGTTTGTAAACTGAGACCAAAAGCCCAATGCACATTTGCAAATTGATTCCTGTAAACTAATGTCGAATATCTCACGATAAATATAAAAACGGCTTCAAAAGCTTTGTTGTTGTTTGGGAACTGCCACAAAAGTATTTGTACCTGTTGCTATCAGGTTTTAGTATCTAAACACCAGCAGATTTTTCTTGTGTAAGCTAAATACACATTTTTTGTTTTTTTGGACGGTCATAGATTGGTCATAATACTAAGAAAAATTAATTAAGCAAAAGTGCCACCAGGTTGCTTTAACAAATGCTCACTAAAAATAATGCAGGAAAAAAGGCCTTTAACGCACTCAGACCACTTAAATCAATATTTTAAAGTAGTTTTGGTTCTTAGCTGGTGATTGCAATTTCTTACATGCCATTGTAATTGAAGGATAAGCTAGCTTACCAGCTGACGGCTACTACCCAGCTGTAGTACGATAGATATCGAGATATGCAGCCACGCAGTTAACTTTTTTTATAAGTCATATGCCAATTATGCACAATATATTACACCATTTCAATCAACGAGTAACGGGAATGAAATCCAAAAACACGCCGAATTGTACTTGTAAATTGACTACCTCAAGAAGTTGCACCAAAAAGATCTCCTTAAACTTCGATCTATACACTTTTCAGCGTGGCACTATTGAGGGGCATGCTTAAGTGCCGCAATTGTTTCCGAGGAAGAGAGCAATTGTGCAAGAAGGATGGCATCCCTCCACCAGAAGCGTCCCAGCATAAGTAACTGGTTCTCCTCGCTTCGTCGGCAGCCAAAGAACAAGACGTGCTCCTCCGGCTTGGGAGGAATGGAAAGTGTTGGCAGAAAGCAGCCGTTGCAAAGGAGCTGCTTTGACCTATCCGCGAAGCCGGTGGGTTGCGATGGTGGTGAAAGTGTGGAGTTCTATGAATCGGAATCCCCTGCCAGTCGGCGAAGCAACAGCACTTTCTACATCAACACCCGGAATGTATCGTCTGCTAGTGCTAAAGGCACCCCAGAAAGGGGCCCTAGCAGGGTTTGCGTTCGCTGCTTTTGCAGTTTGATCACGAAGAGCGGGGACAGAAAAGAAACACCTCCAATGGCCACGCCCAAGTCGGACATTAAGATCACGCTGAAGCCCCCGCCCAAGCCCCGCTCCCCTTCCATTTCTCCCTACACTAGTGTGGCAACATATAACGTAACGAAATTAGCGCCGGACAGCCCTCTTCCCGCCAGCCCCACATTAAGCACTCAAACCGTAAATTGCCGCGATGTTACCTTGAAGGTCACCGAGGTTCAGCGCCTGCCCTGTGATGAACCTAACACGGACCTTATTAGCAAGCGAACGGAGTACCAGCACGAAACCATCACAACGACAACAAGAACCTTAATTGTGACGCGACCCGTGGAACTGCTATTAAATGGAAATGGCGAAATAATCGCAAGGCGATCGCCGCGCAAAACGCGCTCTAATTCCCTGGGCCGCATGCTAGACGTGGAGAATGAAATTGAAACTGGCGTCAACCATCCCGAGTTGTTTCTGGAAACTGATCCTAGTTCGAAACACAGTTCACCGCTTACACCCGATACCTGCGATATGCGCTTCATTGACGATAGCTGCAACTCGCCAAGTGAGTTCGAGCGGAACTCTTTCATACAAGAAGCCAACAAAAATAATTCAAAGAATAATACGAGCAACAGCAAGCGCGACAGTCAGCAATCGAATCTGTGCGAGAGCTGCCACACGCTTCTCGAGCGAAATTGCATCAATTCTGAACAGAGTGACAATCTAGTCATCCTCAGGCGACCACCAAAGGTATGAAAAGTGGGCAGAAACGGGACAACGAATTACGTTTGACGAATAAGAAATAGGATTTAATTTGCAATACTTTTTAATGCTTGTTATATGCCAGTGGTAGGAGAAAGTGCATAAAAGCGTTCTATGGTAACTTTTAAGACAGACAGATAATAATTATACCCGTTACTCGTAGAGTAAAAGGGTATACTAGATTCGTTGAAAAGTAGGTAGCGGGCAGAAGGAAACGTTTCCGACCATATATCTTATATATCATATCTTGATCATATCTTGATCAGGATTAATAGCCGAGTCGATCTGGCCACGTCCGTCCGTCTGTCCTTATGAACCGCAGAAAACTGTCACGCCCACACTTTTGAAAAATATTCTGATATTTTTTCACTTTTTTGTATATTTTAAAAACTTATATAGATATGCAAAAAAAAACTTTTTGCCACGCCCACAAACCGCATAGAATTCTCACGATCTTAATTTTAAGTTTTTTTCATTTCATTTAATAATTTTTTTTCCTAATTTCTGCCAATAATCTAGAAAATGTTGAAATTTCTCATTCGCACTTCCACTAGCTGAGTAAGGAGTATCTGATAGTCGGGGAACTGGACTATAGCATTCTCTCTTGTTTTTTGTAAGTCTCCTAAAATATTTTTGAATAGAACATCAGATTTTAATTACAACTCCTCAACACAACTCGACACAAGTGTTTATCAGCGCTTTATTTTCAATAATACCGAATCTGTTTTTAATCTTTATTTAAATTCTCCAAATAAAGCCTTAAGTGATCTCATCGTGAATCTTTATCTTTATTTAAATTCTCCGAATAAAGCCTTAAGTGATCTCATCGTGAATCTCAATGATGTTGGCTGGGTTCGTTAAAATAAATAATACTGTAAATAAACAGTTACATTCTTTTAGCCCCTTATATTAGCTAATAAATATATACCCCTTCGATTCGATGCAGATACCTTGCCCTTCTTAATAAGTAAAAATGTCATGGCTGGGCTGGAAATATCTACTGGGGGATTTCAATATTTCGGTCTTGCGGCTCTCTGGTCATTCATGCGTCAGCACAATAAGTTTACTTTGCACACACTGTTCATTTTAGAAGAATCTCGCTGGTTTGAGTTTCAATATAGTTGTCATTCTGCTTCGAATTACTTGACCCTTGACTTAGTGGGTCCCACGGCCATCTTTACAAATGGTAAATTTAGGCGATGTCTCCGAACGAGTTTCAGTTAGTTTCTTGATTCACCCGTTACTCTTACTCTACGAGGGTATACTAAATAATGTAAGAGGTTAAAGAAAGCTTTTCCCACCCATACGCTAAAAACTATCACACCCACTCTCTAGCGCCCTCTCTTGTGTCTATTTATGCCTTGTCTTGTCTATTTATGCCAACATAAATTTTAAGTTTTCTTTGCACTCCCGCTAACGGAATAATGGGTATCTGATAGTCGAGGATCTTGACCAATTTAAAATAAGTTTTACATTAGTCACCCTTTCTACTTCATCCGGAAGCTCGCAATCACTGTGCCTATAATGAAAATGTAGCATTCATTAACTTAGAATTGCCGAGTTTAATCCAAATAGCATTGTGTTAGACCTGTGCAGACTATATAATTACAATTTTTACATTTTTGAAAATATCGTTTCAGCAAATTAAAGATGAGTTGTGCGAGGTTGTATCGGAAATGGAGGCGCTGGATGTACCCGAAGACTGCAAGCATTCCAATAAGGATAAACAGATGTCCATTGGGCGTAAAAAGTTTAACATGGACCCAAAAAAAGGTAATAAATTGTTGCAAACTTCCGGGTTAATTTCAAATTGCTCCCGGAATTCAGAATCCAATAAATCATTCGAGTATGCTTGCAATTTTCTGATCACTCTTAACGAAATTCGTAAAAAAAATTCCGTACAAGTTAATTTGGCTCAAGAAATTGTAGAATATTTTATTTTGCCCCGAAGGTAAAATAAAAATAGAATGCTATAGAAGGTATGTATGTACATATATATGTACATCTTTTATTTTTATTTTTTTTATCAACAAATATCTTGTAAACTAGAGTCATTGGATACCCTGTACCCTGTGCAGTATTTACATATGTATATTTCCGATCGAGATCACAAGGCCGCGATTATGCGTTTAGATTCTAGTGAAACGTTGCCGTGCGCATTATAACGTCTTCAAACGACCCTAACGGTAAAGTTTGTCTGGCGCTCACATGCTTAACGTATTCGTTAATATGAATAGCTTTTATTAAGGTAATCAGTATTAATCAATGAGTTAAAAATTGATTAGAAAAATATTAAAAGTTCATTGGAATGAAATCGGTATCTCGGTATAGTCGCGACACTCGACTATGGCGTTATCTCCTGTTACGATTTGTTAAGTTCGAATTTGATATTTATTTAATAAGGGTGTAGGTGGGGAAGGTAGTATGTGATGCTATCTTGTGGAGGTATTAGTTTTATTTACAAAATTTAAGTTCTCTTTCTTTTGTGAGTCAATCAAAAGTAAATGATCTTTTTTAAAAAATAACATATTGTTTATGGTCAACTCTCTTTCTGTTTCTTCTTTACACAATCTTATTTCTTCTCTATTAAGTTTGCTGGGGGTCGCTGGCTTTGAATGGTCACATATTTTGATTTTTCTTTTGTTACTGGTGTAGCATGTTTTTCGAGAACAATTATTGTGATAACAAGAGAGAACTCTATAGTCGAGTAACTCAAGTACTCGTTACTCAACTAGTGGGATGCAAACAAGAAATTTTTTTGGAAAATCGATAGAAATTGGCAAAAAAATAATAAAAAACAAAAAACAAGATAGAATGCTATAGTCGAGTTCCCCGACTATCACATAACTGCTACTCAGCTAGTGGAACTGCAAACGAGAAATTAAAAATTGTATAGAATATCGGTAGAAATTGGGATAAAATAAAAAAATCAAATTTAAAAAATTAAATAAGAAATTTAAAATAATTTTTTTAAAGTGTGGGCGTTTGTTTTTATGGTTTGTGGGCGTGGCAAATATATAGAAATTTACAAGATATATTTAAAATGAAAAAATATCACAACATTTTTCAAAAGTGTGACCGTGACGGGCGGACGGACAGACGGACATGGCCAGATCGACTCGGCTATTGATCCTGATTACGAATATATATAAATTATAGGAACTTCCTTCCACCTGTTACACTTTTTCTCAAAAAATCTAGAATACAGGCCGAAGGATAGAATATGTAACAGGCAGAAGGAAACGTTTCCGACCATATAATGTATATATATTCCTCAATTTCCACCGATATTCCAGAAAATGTTGAAATGTATCACTTGCACTTCCACTAGCTGAGTAACGGGTATCTGATAGTCGTGGAACTCGACTATATCATTCTATCTTCTTTTTCTATATTTGTAAAATGTCATATTTTTTTTAGGCATTGAGTATCTCGTTGAAAACCGGCTACTGCGTCATGATCCCCAGGACGTTGCTCACTTTCTCTACAAGGGAGAGGGACTGAATAAAACGGCCATTGGTAAGTTATTGTAATTAAAATGCATGCTTTCGATGACAAAAAATCAATTAGACACTTATGAATAAACTTATTTTTAGGCGATTACCTCGGCGAGAAAAACGATTTTAATGAGGATGTGCTCAAGGCTTTTGTGGCGCTCCACGATTTCACCAATCTCATTCTCGTACAAGCCCTCAGGTAGGTGCCCGACAATCACTTTTTATTATCACTATCGCCAATAGCATTTTCCTCTTCTTTCGTGTTCCTCGCTACAGGCAATTTCTGTGGTCGTTTCGGTTACCCGGCGAGGCACAAAAGATCGATCGCATGATGGAGACCTTCGCACAGCGCTACTGTCAACTAAATCCAGATATATTCACCAACACAGACACCTGCTATGTGCTTAGCTTCGCAATTATTATGCTAAACACCTCACTACACAATCCATCTGTAAGCACTAGTATAATCTGATGATTCCGATAAAAGAAGGAAGACTCACGAGATGAAATCAGAATAGTTTGTCTATTTCAAAACTGAAGAATTCGGCTTTCAGAATTTTGATTAGTTCGCAGCAGGGATCGCAGAAATGCAGAGGGCTTAACTCAACTATATTTTGTCTAATAAAGATTTACATCAATATCGATTTTGTATACCCTTGTAGAAGAGAGTATATAGTCGATTATAGTCAAAAGCTTGCTCAATTAGACATTGGCAACCATATAAAGTATATAATATTGTGCAGTATTAACAACCGAGTCGATATATGTCCGTTCGTCTTCATTTTCAAAAATTTCGAAATTCGTTTTCAATTGCGGCTGCCCAGGAATTATCATACATGAAAATAATGTACCTTCGCTGTTTTTGAACTAAACCAGTTTTTTGGTTGTAGTCGATGAATTGAAAATAATATAATTTCAGTGTTTTGATCATAAATTGTTTTTGTTCGTTATACAGCTGTATTTTTATAATTTAGTCAAGGCTTCTTTTTAATTTTTAATGCGATCTACTATTCTGCTTTCAACAGGTTAAAGACAAGCCCACCGTTGATCAATTCATATCAATGAATCGTGGCATCAACAACGGCGGAGATTTGCCCCGTGGCCTTCTAGAATCTCTTTACGAGTCCATTCGAACGGAGCCATTTAAAATACCCCAGGATGATGGCAATGATTTGATGCACACCTTCTTCAATCCCGATAAGGAGGGCTGGCTGTGGAAGCAAGGCGGCAGGTAAGTTGATAAATATTGCCAAGACAGTTGACCAACGAATTGTTTTTTAATTTTTTTTGTTTTGCTAAGATACAAATCGTGGAAACGTCGTTGGTTTATTTTGAACGACAATTGCTTATACTATTTTGAATACACAACGGATAAGGAACCACGCGGCATTATTCCACTGGAGAACATATCGGTGCGCGAAATTCACGATCGCAGCAAACCGCACTGCTTTGAGCTGTTTGCGACTGGAGGTGCTGATATAATCAAGGCATGCAAGACTGACTCTGAGGGCAAAGTAAGTATATAGGATAGTAAACTGAAGCAGTGCAGTTAGTTATTTTCTTATATTCCAGGTGGTAGAGGGCAAGCATACGGTGTACCGTATGTCCGCTGCCACGGAGGAAGATCAACAGGAGTGGATCAAGCGTTTGACGCAGTCTATCAGCCATAATCCGTTTTATGACATTCTGGTACAAAGAAAGAAAAAGGCACTCAGCAAGAGTTAATATAAACAAGAAGCTCGACGAAACTTTTGTCTTGGATCTCAGTGAAACTCTGTTACTGGCGTGTGTTGCTCTCTAACCCTATTTAAATAAGTGCATATGCATATACCAATTATATACGTTGTCTTGTGAGAGTATTTCCATGTTGAATGCCTGTAAATGCTTTACCTTTCGCATTGGCACAATCCCGAATAATGTCTTTGTATTTTGTTTGATTGACTCGAAACAAGCCATCACACGCCGCCGCACTTTGTCTCTATTGTTGTGATATAACTTATTAAAACTTAGCATAACCGAAATTAATATAATTGAAAATTGCATAAAGTAGAAATACACATTTATTCACATTTTCATTAGTGCAAATTATGGTTTAGTTTCATTATAGACATAAGTCTTCGAATATGGTTTGAAATTGTATAACATAAGTTGTCCCACAACCCACCCTCTATTATTAAAAACATATCCCAGTCGCCAACAATGTACTTTATCTAACATATGTGTTTAGATGTTTGATGCAAATGAAAATAGCATACAAATGTTGTTTGACAATAGTTGACAGCTACAAAAAAAGTCTTATTGCGATCTAAAAGATAATGCGAACAGCGAAAGTAGAAAATGTTTAAAGAAAAAAAATATTGTTAAATTAATAAATACAAATCTTAAATGCATTTAGTCGGCAAATTGATTCTTGAGGAGAATTTTAATTACGTGACATAGTTCTTATGGAAAGAAAGATCTAATTTCAACTATTGTTACTCAATGCCAACTTTCACCCTCTTACAAAATTCGCCCTCTTTTAAACATTGAAAAACACCCGTTCATCATTTGAAGTGTTTAAAAAATATATTTTATTTAAAATTTGCTTATTTGAATAGAGGGAAACGGTCGAAACGCAACATAATTGGAAGAGCAGAAGCGCATGCATTGTGCAATTGTTTAAAAAATTGTGTGTAAGCAGAAAACTATAAGTCAAATATTCAACAAGGAAGAACTCTGCCAGCATTGATCTTATAGTAGCCATAAGATGCTATTAGAATATAGTAATAGTAAATAGTGTGTCGTGGCGCTGTGATATCATTGATAGGAAAGAGCTTCTGGCAGATCCCCTATGGTTCGATCTGTGTTGAGACTGAAAAAACACTTGATCGTAAGGCTTACTGACGTCTAATCTCAATGTGTTTGCAATCATGAATTATTTGGAATTCGCAGTACCATATATGCTTGCAATATTAAAAATATATTAATTTTTAGATTTGTATACATACGCAGCTGTGTATTATCCAATTTGTGTATAGAATACTTTGTGTTTCATCGACAGCAATGTACATAAATGCAACATTATTTAAGTGTACTACTATTAGTTTGTATTCGATAACTAATCTGTTTTACACAGTGGTTGTCCTATATCGGCAGTTAGACCCTTTGCTAGCTTGAGCGTACGTCTGTGCGTTTTAGCTTTATTAATAAACAGAAATATAAAAATGTTATGTATCGTGATGTTAAATAAGGAATGGCAGTAATAATAGTGTAGATTAGTATTTTGTATCGCTTTAAAACTTATGTGAACAGCTTATATTCATATAATAATATTATTATATCAAGAAATATTTTATAACGTTTATAAAAAATAAAACCAATTTATGGGCTTATTTAATTTAAGGGATTTAAAACTACATATCTGGCTTATGTTTTATATACTACCAAATCGAGTCCAAAGATGTCGGAAAAGGGTTAAAATTTAGTCCAACGATTTTTGGCTTAACGTGAATTATTGAAAAAGTTTATAATTATTTGTGGATGTTTGTATTTGATTATTGTATTTGCTTTGATGTCAACGGGATATATGTACATGTGAGATGCGTTTTTTAGAGTAACTCGTTTTGTCACTGTAATGTTGAACGTATCGTTTAGTAGAATTGGAAATTATATTTTAATCTCCTGCACATTACTCCCTATATTAGATTTTCTCGTCGTCGTTAAGAGATGCCTGTCCTTTACTTTTCAGCTGTCAAGCTGTTTATCCTCTGCTGTCTTTTGTTGGTACTTAACTGATATTCTATGCTTTCCTTCTGATAGTATCTTACAATTGGCCATTCTTGTCCTAGATAACCGAGAATCGTCGTTTTCCTTCACGTAACGTGACAACTTCATGTAGTGCGGGACCTTTTACATGAGTTGCTTTTTAAAGACGTTATTCGTAGAGTAACGGGTATCTGATAGTCTAGAAACTCGACATAAGCTTTCTCTCTAGTTCTTGTACCCTTTACTCGTTAAGTAAAATGGTATACGAGATTTATTAAAAAGTATTTAGCAGGTAGAAGGAAGCGTTTTCGACCCAATAAAGTAAATATATTTTTGATCAGGATTGTTATCTCGGGCTTGTCACGCCCACACTTTTTAATAATGTTATGATTTTTTTCTCATCAATATTACGTATTTAGGTTGAGTTCTGATTTCAGAGTGCTCATACTTGTGAAAATTTAACAAAGTTGTCCAGTCTTGTTCAAAGTATGAATGTGTGCTGACAAAAAAGTAATGGTCGCATTTTACCAATTGGACGGTCAGTAATGTCTTCAATCCAATATTGTCCCCTTGATTAATTACAAGTGTATACAATTTGATACGAGGGGAGTACTTTCATGTCAGATTGCTTTTCTTCTAAAACTGTTCAAGAGGTTGACTTAGCACAGAACTCGGCAAGGGTTTTACTTTCAAAACTGGAAGTGAACCTGTAAGAAGCAAGGTATTTATTACGGTATAATGTTACGCGAACTGAAAAAACTTTAGCTTGAAGAAAACGCTTTGCAAGACCGTTTGTAGAGGAATGAAACGGTTTTGTGGCTATTTGTTTTATTCCATTTCGTTTTCTCGTCTCTAAAGGCCTAAGTTGTAAGCTGTTGCTTACACTTCTATGACGAAAAAAGGAAGATAGTGCAGAGATCGTGTTGACGGTTGTGGTAGTTGACGTTTGAACTAAGTCAGATAAGTCAAATGTTGGCCCGGCGAAGTCGAATCGAATTCAACCCATGGTGGTGTAGGTGTACGACAAATTTGATTTTTTTTAATGGGCATGGGTTTTGCACATACATGTACTCCAGCACTTGCCTTTATCAATTGTAGGCCACCTATTGTGTTGTCCGGCTGTCGCTTCATTCAAAAAATGACCCGATGTTATTTATGCAAGAGTTTCATTATGGGAGCTCGTAGAATGGCTGGAAGAATTACTCGGGTAACTTCTGTGTCTAGGCAAAGCCGTTTCTTGATAAAGGCAAACCACATATTAAAGTAAGCAATAAGCTTTTCTGGCCATCCCACAGAAGCGCACTGTAAGATTTGCTTGGGAAGTTTCATTCACGAATCTGGGATCTGTGCCCACGAGAAGAAATGATATGTGTACATAGCATCTGTGTTGCCATGAACATAAGTCGATCGATACTGTAAGTCTAATAAATATGCCAATAATGTTTGACGTAATTAAAGGATGGTTCTTACTCGGATTGAAAATGGTTACAAGCGGCTTGTGGTGATGAGGGTAACTTTCACTGGCCTCACTTTCACTGGTATCTTTGTTTGAGTGGATTGCATCAATTGGATCTTATATTGTTTTTTATTCTTCAATAGTGGTGTGGAATTCAGGCGATTCACTCTTTGCACAATTTGTACGCCAGAACTATTCTTAGACATGTGTTTCTCATTGTTGTCATAACTATTCCTATCGAACATGAATATTCAATGATATTCGAACATGATTTTCAATTAACGACTTTTGCTTACATTTTCTGGGAGTTCGTGGTGCACACGTAAATCACACCGACGCCGGGCTGCTGGTTGAAACCCTGTGAGGTACAGGGAGATATAACTTTCACAAAAGGGGTTATACCTTTTACCGCACAGATCGCAAAGCTCGGATGGCAAAGCCCACGGCGGAATCGCCATCTTAATCAGAGAACGCATCAAACACCACAGGTTTCACTAAATTTTTTGTAATAAGGGTTTGCAACAAATTACTTGCAAGCCACGTCCATACAAGTGCAGTCAGGAAACGGTAACCTTTAGCGGTTTACCATCTCTGAAGGTCAATTCATGGACTTCTACAACACACCGGAGGATCGCTTCATAACTGTAGGAGACTACAACGCCAAGCCCACGCACTGGGCACCACGCCTCGATACTCCAAAGGGAAGAAAACTGTATAATGCACTTATATAAGCCAGCAACAAACTGGAGGGGGGACATTAACATAAAGGGAGTACCTAGCATGTACTTGTGTAGGGGTTAAATTTATAATTTAATGTTGGGTGAGGTCAAGAGGGTGCGTTGATTGTCCGTTGTCCAGAAGCTTGTTAGCCAGGTGGTTGGGGTGGTTGTCCAGTCTTCTTGTGTATCTCTCACTGTGGCGATAGCTCTCGTCTTTCACCCATGGAATCCATGTGAGTTCCAACATTGAGATAACTCCCCTGCTTAATATCGAAGCGGAAATAGACTGGAAAAGGTGCTCGTCACAGCAGCCAGAATCTCAACACCAAAACGAAAGGATGTGGAAACTAAGAAGTCCAAAACCAACCTGCAAATCGAACAGCTGGTTCTGGAAAAGAGACGTCTGCGACGGGCGTGGGAAACCAGCAGAAGCCACCCGCAAACTAAACCGGGCTCTGAAACAAGACGCCGAAATTTCACAACTAAACTATATCGAAAAACTCTCGCCAACAAGTACAAAGCATCGCTTGTGGAGGGCTCACCCAAATATATGTTCCCCGATTGAAACCGTCACTCAGATAAGAAATTCTTCAGGTGGCTGGGCCCGCAGCGACAGAGACAGAGCCGAAACACGAGATCACAAATCATCAAAACCGTCATGTTATGTTATCACCTGTTATAACCTCCGTTATCTGTCATGTTATGTTATTACCTGTCTAAATTATTCGAAAAAAGCCTTCTACCATACCTACCTACCTACCAATAATACCATACATGGAAGCTCAAAGCATTATCCCAGCTCATCAATTTGGCTTCAGAGAAAAACATGGAACTATCGAGCAGGGTAACAGAATAACATCAGAAATTCGCACAGCCTTCGAGCTTAGAGAATATTGCAGCGCGATATTCCTCGATGTATCTCAAGCATTCGACCGAGTCTGGCTCAAAGGCTTCGTGCTTAAAATTAAAACACACTTGCTGGGTACACTCATAAACTCCTTGAGCCGTACCTCTTCAACATCCAACAAGTACACTATCGAAGCTAGAGTCCCACAAGGCAGCGCACAGTTGGCAGGGCCAACTCCTTTCGTCCTTTACACAGCGGATATTCCCATCCGGATAACAATATCCACCTTTGCTGACCACACTGCGATCCTCAGCCGCTCAAACCAAAGTGGTTAGAAGTGGCTATCTGACTGGCGTAGATAGACATAATACAGCGCGCTCAATCAAAGATCCTGCCAACTATCTCTGGGCCACCACGGTACATTTGAAACATTCGATAGGCATTCACGCAGTAATAGATGAAATAGACAAGCAAAAAACTCTCTGCCCACCCAAAAACTTATGCAAGGTGTTGACTCGGGTCTTCAATCGAACCCGCCTGCAACCTACCGACTTTCCAACCCAGCCGTAATTTGTCAGGGCCGTTTTTTCTGATCCAGTCTACATGACTGCTAGTTAGGTTACAGATATGATATGATATGAAGATATGATACACTTCTTGTTAGCCTCGAAATAGAGAAGATTCAATAAATAAAAGCAAAGTAAGAAAAAAAAAACATCTTTTATGTTATTGGGCTGTGCTTACCAATTTCTCTTATTTCAGATAGATATCTTATGACCTATGACTATCTTAACTGAGGTTTTAGTTTGAAAGGAGTATTACTACACAATTCATCCTGTATGACTTTAACGAACCGATTAACTTCGATTTCGAGTTTGAAACTTCTAAGCAATACTTTAAGCGCAGTGCGTTCTTTAACTTCTTTTTAAAAATCATGCTAGTGAGTTTTCCTGCTAGTTAATCTAGGTTGCCTTTCCTTTTAATAAATAATTAGGGAAATAATTAACGAATGATTAGGGGAAAGATCAAAGGTTTCTTCTATTATGATGTAATTGGCATTTATTCATTTCCCGACAAAAAAGTCAATAAGATAAGGTGTTTTCGCATCATCGGTTATCGATTGCCTGTTGAGTAAAAATTGCAACCGCATTCCAAACCAGTTCTATATGGTATTTTGAGAAAAAGTAACCCCAATAATATGATTGGTCCGAGGAAGTTGAACCTACTTATGAATTAGCTAAGAAATACTAAGTAGATAGTTATTTTGATAACGCGTACTTTACCTTTTTGTAATTTTTCAAGCTCCATACTTATTTTCGGAGAGTGCTCGACACAATTGGTAGGCTTGGAATCCTTTTAGTTTGACACGCGACTAAACATAAACATTTAGAATCTAAACATATGTCTATATTTCCTTCTTGAGTGAACAGTTTGTTCATCAGGTTTCCGTAGTATCGCATTGGCAATCCAGATAGGCATTTTAAGTTCTTCTGTCATTCTTAAGTTAAAGTTTTGTAACTTTGAAGGTTCATTTCGAGGTTAACTAGTCCTTCGAATATTACCCTATTTGTTTTGCGAAATATTTTCTACCTGCAAAAATCTATAATCGGAGAATTCGAATATAGCATTCTCTCTTTTTTCCTAAAAGGTAATTTTGGATTTGCTAGTTAAAGAAAGCTAAATTAAAAACCTTATACCGGTTACGTCCCATTTTCTTTTTGTTTCTACATCCAGTGTGGGCGTGACAGTTTTGGGTCGCTTGCTTGCGGAAGAGTTGGACGTGGCAAAAACTGTTTGGCAAATCATTAAAAATGTACAAGACTAATGAAAAAGACATTGATCCTAATCAAGAAAACGTATACCCTTTTACTCTACGAGTAGCGGGTATAATAATATCTTAGCGATTTGTGTACCAGGCAAATCAACTGACTCCAAAAACAGGTTTAGTTTATTAGTATTTAATATTTATTCCAAATTTGTTCCGATTTTTGTACAATACATCGCATTTTTGTTATATCCTTGCTGTGTTATGCGATTTAATTCGGGCTGCGATTGTGTTTATTTTTGCTTGCGTCTGTAGGCGTTTGATATTGGTTACTGATGCATTTACTCTTTGGCTTATTAATATAACTTTCACTTAACAGTATATATATTTAGTTACGCTTTAACAATTGCGATATATTCGTCTATACTTAGCAGCTTACATGTTGCAGTGTTATTTAGAGTTAATCTAGTGTTTCAATTTAATTTGGTATACATAAAAACAATGATTCATATAAAACTAATTACAATTAGGCGTATATATTTATTTCAAATAGTTAGACTTTCATTAAATTACAAGGCTGGCCATTAAATAAAATGTGGATTTAGTGATAAACCCGATTTATTTACAACATTCTTAGTGGTTAATTGATAAATGCAAATCGAAAGTAATTCCAGTGCTATAAACCGACAATAGAGGCCCTTAGCTCTTATCTATATGTACACAATAATATTCGGGTTTCGTTTGCACCAGGTAATAGTGCGGACTTCTTTTTTATTAAGTTTATCGAATTATTTCAGCTGTTCAATTTAAGATGGCTGCTGGTCGAATATATTTTGTGGGCCATTTAAGTCAGCAAGTAATCGAATCATACATAATGCAAAACGGATGCATTCTTTAGCTAGCTAATAATAGCTCGGTTACCCTAAACTAATAATTATCCTTGTTACGAATATTTTTCGCGAATGAATTGTTTCTCACGATTGCTTAATATTCATACACTTACGAATTGGGTGGTTGTTTAAATTGATTTTGTTTAATTGTTTTGTCACATGCTGCTAAAATAATGGCCCTTAGGGAACATATCTAAAACAGATCTTACAATGTTTAGCTTACTTCAGACACAAGTGTCAAGTCACGTTTCCGCATTGGATGTTTTATAAATAATACGTTCTTGTTCATAAATGGCCTTTGACACTACATATATTAAGGTAAATTCATGTAAGTGCGGATGTTGCTGACGATGCATACTCGTGGATAAGTTATACTTAGTATATTGCTATAGACGTTTTATTTCGGTACCTAGGGTAATTGCTTGCTGAGTTCCTTAAACGTTCTTGTTATTTTGGTAAGCCGCAGTGGAGTTATAGAATAAGATGTTGATTATGTTGCTGCTGGCAGGATCCGCAGCACTTCTGCTTGTAGCGATGGAGTCGACACAGACCCATGGCGCTGGCATTACGGCAGTAGTTTGAGGAGTCCCGACAGTACTGGGAGGACGTCACTGCGGATAAGGAGAGGGTAGTTAGTTGTCTTTCAAAATATATACACTCTGTGAACTATTTGAACATAAGGGCGACGTATAATATTACGTCATGGTGGATAAAAGTATCCGCTATACATTGTCAGTTCAGTGTTTTGATGCTTAAGACAGATTGTAAATGAAAATGAGAAAAAAAAGTTTTGATAAAATACATAATTCGAAAAGCACTCTTCAAATCTTTGGTTTTGAGCTGTCTTGTGTTGCCCTGTATGGAAAATTGATTTTTTAACCACTTTGTTCGGAAAGTCTCTTTAGCAATTTTTCGTTCTAAAAAAATCGTGAGTTAACTCACTATTAGGTAGCCGTTCGTCAGCTAATCGAAGTGCAAGAAAGATGTATATTTTCCCAGATTCGACACGAGCGCCACCTATTTTGTTTTTTTTTCGGTTTATGAGCGTTTGAACGGGCGTGTTTTTGGCATATCAATAGATTCAGGTCTATTTATTCTTTAATATTTTATTTAACTTTTTTTTGTAAATAAATGTTTTATTGACTTTAGTCGAGTTCCCCGACTATCGGATACCCCTTACTCAGCTAATGAAAGTGGGAACGAGAAATTTCAACATTTTCTGGACTCGGTAGAAATTGGAGAAAAAAAATAATAAAATATAAAAAAAAAACTTAAAAATTTTTTAAAAGTGTAGGGTAAGGGCGGGCAGTGTAAACAAATGTTTGGCTGTCCGATAGAAATTTGGAAATGAAAAAATGTCGGTCGCAGTAGGCGTAGCAAACAGTTCATACGGAAGAACAGGCGGATGGACAGACGAATGGACAGACGAATGGACAGACGGACATGACCAGACCGACTCGGCTTGTGATTCTAATATGGTCAGAAAGGCTTCCTTCTACCTGTTTCATACTTTTAAACGAACCTAGTACAACCTTTCACTCTTCAAGTAACGGGTATAAAAATATTAAATATAAATAAATTCTATTATCAATATTAGGCATGAGACCATTAGGTCGATACTCACACTGCGCCTGGCAGGCCGGACTTTTGCAGACCTTCATCACCGCCGGGCGTGGCTGGTGCTTGCACACATTGCCGGCTGGCCGGCGACTTCCGTACCAGACGCACTGCAGGATGCGGTACTTGATGCCCTGACGACCGCACGGCGCATTGCACTGGTGGGAGACAATGAGGTATTAATATTTAACACTGCTAATAGGCGATCCAGGACCCACCTCGGACCAAGACTCCACGCGCCACACGCCCTTGCACCGCTCATTGTAGCATTCCTGCCGCGTCGCCGGTCGCTCAAACTCGTCGCAGACGCCTCCCGCCGTGCCGTTGGCGTAGCGGCACGTCACTTGGCGGCGCTGCATGGCCGTATTCCTTCCGTGGCAGTGGGATCGCTGGCAGGGCGTCCAGTCGGCCGTACTCCACTGCGGGCAGGCCTCGTTGCCGCAGCTCTGGAACAAATCTGGCAGCTCCAGGCCGTGCGCGGAGCATTCTGAATTATCTACGACATTGCTCTCGGTGTCGCCAGTACTGCCGGAGTCCGTGGCCGTTGCTACTCTGTGGCAGCTCACCGTACGCCGCTTGGGGAGTAGAGGAAGAATATATAAATCCTATTGTTTCCTCTTGACAATGAAGTAAGTAGCTTTAAGGCCGGGAAAGTGGACTTGTAACTGTTGCTGCATATTATATAATCCTACTTTTTATTTTAGAAGGCCTTTTCAGGCGGTTTCGAGCCGTTACTGCCTTGGAACGCATTTTATGATACTGCAGTGGCAATACCCACATAACGTAAGTAAATTTAACATCTCACAAAAATTATTTTGGGAGGATCGAGCTGCCTGGACATGAACGCCGAGATCCACAGACGTCAATGCAACCAGTTTATTTTAGTAGATGGCGTCGCCATCATTATTTTTCTTCTTGACAAAGACGAGTTATTATATATATTATTATTATTATATTCTCATCTCTTTTTGATGCAGGTAGTATAAAAGTCGCACGGGACGGATCGGAATATTCAGAATAAAAAATATACCTTCGTTGCTTTAATTCGTTATACACCAGTTTTACGGCAAAACATAATTTCGGTTTATGTTTGATAAGCATCTGAATATATAGCTCTTTTTAATGAGTTTGTTCTTTGCCGATTGCCAAAGTTCCCATAAGAAAACCCTAACGACAAAGTAAAATAGACTTTGCCGTCTCTCCTGAAGATTTTTATTTTTTTACCCGTGCTCATAGAGTAAAAGGGTATTCTAGATTCGTTAAAAGTATGAAACAGTCGGAAGGAAGCGTTGCCGGCCATATAAAGTATATATAGAGTCGATCGAACGCCTCGATCTGAGGAACTATTGAAGCTAGAATGTTGACGCAAATGTTACCACTGCCACTCTAACGCCCACAAACGCCAAAAACTTCCACGCCCTAAAATTTGGAAAATGAAAATTTTTTCATTTTATTATTTTTCCCATGTTCTACCGATATTGCAGAAAGTGTTAAAATATCTCGATGGCTCTTCCACTAGTTGAGTAACGGGTATCTGATAGTCGGGGAACTCGACCACAGCATTCTCTCTTATTTTTCGATTATTCCTTTGAAAGCTATATTATATATGGCTGTTCTTCCCACCTGGAAGAGCAAGAATCTCTTGGGAAGTCCATAGCCCATAGCTATAAATCTGGCTGACTAGGCGCGAGGGTATTAAACGGCCTGACAGCCACTGCAACCAATTCACTTACCTGCAGGCCACTGCCGGCCGCTCCACACTCCTGTGAACACTTGGACCACTGGCCCAGCATCCATCTGTAGACGAAGCCGCCGCTCGCCATGCCTGGCACCATCGTAGTCGAAGCTGCAGCTGCTGTTTCCCATCGAGCGTGCGGCATGTGTAGCGGGATGTCTTTCGCTTCCCCATCGGACTTCGACTGCGCATTGTACTCCGGGTCCAAGGGCGAATGCGTTTGAACTGGTACTGCTTCTTTGGGTAACTGCTTGGCCGGCACGCGTTCCAGCTCCTCCTGGTCAAAGTCGTTGCCTTTTAAATCGATGCCGTACTTAAGCGCCTCGCCTTGGAGCAAGTGCTGGCCTCGAGAGTCCTTGAAGCGCTGCAGCGGCCATAGCAACTGTGGGCGGAATATCATTAGTTTTGCCATGGGAAAGCGTATTGTGGTCCTCAGGCCCAAGCCCATCGTATTCATTTGTTTTATATGCCAGGCTAAGCTTCAGTGTTCGACAGCCACCGTGTTTCCGGTTTACTAAATCTGTTAGCTACTGTAGTGCTCTGCGTCAATACACGCGGTACAGGTGCTTAGGTGGTTCATCCATGCACACTTGAATTACCATCATCAATTGGCCCACGTTCACTGATTTGCTAGGTTCGATTAGCCACTAAACCTGCGAGCAAAGTCAGCCTACACCCAAATATGAGTACTGTGCAATCATGCCAACTCAGCTAGCGTTATGTTTATGACTCCTCCAAAATGTATACTGTATAATGCCCAGGAGAAATGTTTCTAGATGGTAGTTTGGCCACTTAAAAACTCTTGTTTATTATGGTCTTGAAAAACCATTGAACGAAACCATCATCGAAGATTCCTTTTTGAGTGCCCGCAAAGCCTCGTAATTTCGTGAGAACGAATGTCTCTCCATAACCTATACCCAAAAATTATCCTTTTGAGTTCCAACTGAAACCATCGTCTTTGTTATTTCCCTGGCCGTTTGCACTTTCAGCTGTCCGGAGTCGGGTTGCAGCATAGTTGGGTTGCAAATAAAGGGTTCTGGTGGGACTGGACTGCACAAAGATGATTTCCCGGGTGTAATTTGCAAGCGAGAAAAGCACCTACATGGATTCTGTTGGGGCTGCATTGTTGGCTGCATCTACTGCCCCTTAACTTCCTGCAACACTTCGCCATTTGCTGCCCCAGAGAAGTGGACCATGACTATGATGCCCCCGCCGACGCCTTTTATTGTTGGTACAGCAACCGGAATTGATGCTTTTATTCCTGCCGCTGCTGTTTGGATCACGTCTGTGGGGCTAGGACCTTGGCAATTTTCGGGAGTAATCGTGGTTTACTAGGCAAACCGAGTCCTCCTCGGCCTGAGCACTGTAATTAGCACACAGTTTTTGCCCTTGTATTCCCCAACATAGCAGTCAGATTATTGCCGTATAATGTATTGGCCATTTTTCTGCCTGAATAAATGAAATTCTCTGGCAACGGAATGTCGCAGCAGGATGGCGGGTTGGGAATGTAAGCCTCTAAAATCGATATGTATTTCTGCTTATCTACTTTTGTAAAAATTTTATTTCGGTAAATCAAAAGACATTTTAGCTTGTAGCCGACTTATACCCCTCAAGCTTTAACTGGTGTCTGCGTCTTTGGATATTAATAATATACCAAAAATTTACTGCGTTGCCTTCTCGGTCGCAGGACCTAACTACATTCCACATTTGCATCAAGGACTCAATAGTCCAATGGGCACAGCTAACTTTGCACTGCGCACGCCGTTAAATTCTTACGCCAGGTACGTGAGCCCTGCCACTTTTAAACTGAACTACACTCTGGCTAACTGAAGGCCAAGCAAAGAGGACATATTAGCGGTCCAGTTTTGTACAAACTGTGCACTGTTGCAAGTATATAAAATCCATCGGATGCTGTGGATTCGGCAACATCCTGCCTCGAATAAATAGTTGCATACGAAATTAAACAAGTGCCCCAACGGAGCGGAAAAAGGACTCCAAGCGAAAAGGCGTGGCACGAAGGGCGGATGCGGGTCCCGCAAAGAGTTAATCAAAACGCCGCAAATTGATTTATTGTCACCCGATAGCTGGCATATGAAGCACTAAGTGCGTATCTGTTGGATTGCATATTTTTGTTGGTTTGGTGGTTTTCCGCAAATACCAGACTCACAATATGTCGCTTATCACACCCAAAACAATGGCACACTTATTATAAGCTAATGCCTGACCTAATCATTTTCTTGATGTGATCCCTCAATAAGTAAAAATATACTTTTGTGTAGGTAATGTATAGACTTGATTTCTAGGCACCTTAGTATTATAATAATTTTTCTAAGCTTTCCAACAGTTCCATACGCTGCAAGCGATAGATCTTAATAAAAAAAGTTATTGCCTATTCAATAGTATTCACTTAAAAAGCTACATTTTCTGTTAAATTTCTCTTCGTGATCCATGTTGTAAATATTATGTAAATGTATGATTTAACTACTTTAAACAAAAGTAGTCTTATTCCTGTGCATTTAGTTACATGTAAGTAAATACGCAGCTAAGGGTTTATAAAGTTGGCAAATATGAGTCAAACTGTTAAGCCAATATAATTCTAAACAATTATATGAATTGTATGTTTGATCTGCATTCATTTCTTTTTATTTGGTTTTGGTAAAACACGAAGCAAGTTTTTATGGCAGGTGTGTATGGTGTGCGGTACCTCATATTAGGGTAAACTGTTAAATAAGTGTCTTATGATCTTAGGTCTTATTAAACCTGTTACTCGTAGAGTAAAAGGTATTTTTTTGAAAAGTATGTAACAGGCAAGAAGAAGCGTTTCCGACCATATAAAGTATTTATATTCTTGCTCAGGAACTACAAGAGGCAAAGAGTTGACAACTGCCACAAACCGCAGAAAACTATCACGCCCACACTTTTGAAAAATGTTCTGATACTTTTTCATTTTTATTATATTTCTTGTAAATTTCTATAAATTGCTAAACAACTACCCTAACACCCACAAACAGCACAAAACTCCCCCGCCCACACTTTCCCCAATTTCTAACGACATTCCAGGAAATGTTGAAATTTCTCATTTGCACTTCCACTAGCTGAGTAATGGGTATCTGATAGTCGGGGAACTCAACTTTAGCATTCTATCGTTAAATTTTTGAATATATCTTCTAAATTTCTATATATTTGCCAATAAACCTTTTGCCACGCCCACAAACCGCACACAACTCTCACGTTCAATTTCTCGTTTGCATTTCCACTAGCATAGTAATGGGTACCTGATAGTTGGGGAACTCGCCATTTTGACATTTTTGGGCGATAATTTTATCTGGGTGTGGCTCTAATAAATGCAGCAACTTAAATGTGCTGCCGAAAGCCCTTTCCTACCGACCAGCACCCGCATAACTTCTGGTCTGCCGGATGCTGCGATTTCCATTGCTAGGCATCACAAATTATTTATGCAAATCTGCATAGTGGTACAAGAACGTCTAGTAAACTTTCGGTCGGTTTGTGTCGCAATATTTTATCATACCCTGCTACATGGTTTCCCGTCGAGTTAATTATTACAATTGCACAGTTACTAAAGCCCTAGTGAATATTACGTTACTGAGTGTATAGAACAAATGACATTGTCATTGGCATTCTGACCCGTAAAGCGGTATCGTTTGGAATCGTTTAAAGTATCTTGTGGTGAAAAAGGTTACAGCAAACGTTGCAGACGGATGGGCTTTACCAACAACAAATGAGTTTGGTGCTGTAACCTGTAACCATTTACGGGAAGTTGCCGATTACACTAATGTACGTTGCCAGCATATAAAACCATAGCAAGCCAACGATAAGCTTGGGTATAAATATAAGGTTTCTTAAAATTATTTTTGTAAATTATATGTATAAAAAAGTATATGTATGTATATGTATATAAAAAGATTCGATACATTTATGCTGAAATACGCAATTACATCATGCAAGGATGAAACAAAACTTTTTAACAAAAAATATGTAAAGATTATTCTTTCGGTTAAAGCTCGGTAAAATGTTTTTCATGACGAGGCTCAATATTTGGAAGATAATATACATATATGCTGATCATTGTGTCTACCGAACTTTAAACAAACATAATTAGGATACATGTTTTGAACAGAATTATAACTTTTAAAGATTTTGTTACTCATTCATTTTACACATAAAAAGATTGAAAAGAAGAAAGACGCTATAGTCGAATTCCCCGACTATCAGATATCCGTTATGTGGGCGGTTTGTTGTCGTTAAAATAGCCCTTTTAATAATGTTTTTAGTATACCGAAAGAAAACGAACAAGGTTCGTAAGTTTTGTAAGTTTGTAAATTTCTATCGATTTGCCGAAAAACTATTTGCCACGCCCACTCGAACGCCCACAAGCTGACCAAAACTGTCCCGCCCACATTAATTTTTACAAATTAATTTTATTCTTTTTTTTCCCAATTACCACAGATATTCCAGATAATATTGAAATTTCTCGTTTGCACTTTCAGTAGCTGAGTAACGGGTAACTGATAGTCGGGTACCCGAATATAGCATTCTTCCTTGTTTACAAATTTTACAATTATTAATTACTGAATTGCGTACTGGAATTAATTATAAATAATAATAAAAGAGTAAGAGGGGAATATATAAAATATATTTGATAAATAAATCGCGATTAACTTAGAAAAGAATTTGTTGTCGATAATATGTTGGTTTTTCTAATTTTTCAGGGTACTAGATACATATAAACAAAAGCTAGACATGTCTTAAATGGAAGGCGCGCAAAAAGTTCTCGCGAAAAAATTTGCAGATAAAAGGTGAGAATCCGTGAGGAGAAATCCGTAATTAAAATAAGTTGGTACCAATTTCATTGCTCAAGACTGAGAAAATATTAAAGTTTTAGATAAACTGTTTACGCGCTGGGAGTGGAGTAAAAATATCTGTCGAGTGGAATCAAGCATTATAATGGTAATTGTATAAAGTTTACCTACTTTTTTTGTTTTGTTTACGGTATATTCGAAAATGGTTCCCGTAGTGTTATTTTTAGATGTTTTATGTGTTGTACAATATTTTTCACAGGGCCCCGAATAAACCGAACAGTAAGAAAATATATTTATGTTACGATTTTTAAAATAGAAAGACAAAGTTGGTAAGTTATTGTTGAGAGTGGGAAACATATAAACATCACTAAAAAAAAACATGCAATAAATCGTAAAAATAATTTGAAGCATGCAAAGCCTTTGACAAAATTAATGTGTACTATATATATTAAAAATCATTTGGGGTTTAATAATTTAATTTTCTCGTATTTGGGGGTATTAATCTTGTACCCGCTAAAAATTAAATCTTTTTCGTCTCAATTGCAATAAAATGATCTTTAAGCTGAACGTTCGATTTTATATTCATACAACATTTTACTTTTTGCTTAGAAAGTCGTGACTTCTGCCGAAATAAAAATTCAAAAAGAAAACTAGGCTTCAACAATAATATTCATTAAAAAAATTGAAAATTCATTTCGTTTAAGATAACTGTATTATTTTGCTTTGTATACTTATATATTATTTAAAAGAATTACGAAATTAGATTTTGTACGTCAAGACTAATAAAAATATTTAACTTCCAGCATCCGATAATTTATATTTAGGAAATTATATTCCATTTAGGAAGTTCGCGTTGAATTTATACATAGACGTTCAAAAGAGCGTTGTTTAACTAATGTACAACTTTGTGAATTAAAGGGTGTATTATAATTTGATGTGATCGAATTTTTAAATTTGTATACAGTTTTAGAAACTAAAGTTATATTGAATTTAATTATAAGTTTGCAAAGTTTAGTCAAAGTCTGTGGAGGGCCAAGTGCCAAGAACGTTTGTGCTCCTTTCGCCGAATTAATAAAAATTAAAGCAAACAAACCAAAATGCACCGAAAGCATCCACAGGACGACCCTAAATCATGACCCTAAATAAAAAGAGTTGCCACCGGAACGTGACCTTGAAGTCAAACAAAAAGGAATAGAGCGCACCGAGTGCTGCCGGATGCCAAAGTAATCGAATCAGGCGAGTCTAGGGATGCAAAAAAGATGCGTCTCACCTGGAGATTGCTTAGCAGAGCCTGGAAATATGGCATAGCCAGCAGAGTCCTGGTGCGACTACCGCCGCTACTGGCGCTTGCCGGCTGTGGTATTCTGTCCTCGGATTGCACTAATTGCGAGAGCTGCAGATGCACGCCCTCACAGGTAGATACATATGTATTGGACGGGGATAGGGTTGGGTTAAGAAAGAAATATGGCGAGAATAGTTATTAAGTGTGGCGTTATTTATTAGCAATATGTTTCGAACTAAGGTTAAAGATATGCGGATATGAATATGAGCGTAATATATAATGGGCGACTGTGCTGGGCGAGATGAAGTCAGGTATGTTAATGGCAACAGGGGAGTACTGTGGAGCATTTAAATCGGTTCAACCTGAAAGCGAATGCATTAAGTTTGGAAACAAATGTATTATACATACGTCTGCATAAATAACTTTTATATTTGTACGACAATATACGAAGTAGAATGAAAGTCCAACGCTGCGGACAAACATCGATTCGGTGGAGTTGGCAAAGCAGCCGAATAAAGATTCTGACACTTTTTGCTTTATTCCCTAATCAGGAACACAGCAAAAAAGCTTGGCCAATCAATAACTCAGCATTTGTTGTTTTCTAGCCATACATATGTTAAGTTTACGCATTCTCTGTCTCGGCGTAGCTGTGCATACGTTTTATGTATCTTTATATAGACAGATGAGAAAGAGCAGGGAACAATACAAACGAGACAGAGACAACCGATACAACCAACAGTTGGCAAAATATATTGCTTTTCCCGTTGATATGGGGAACATTTTTAAATTACATATGTAGATGTGGACACGTGACAAAAGAAAGCGTCTAAAGCCACAAAGCCGATAAACACCGAAAGTGTTTAAACGTCGAGGGGCAACGTTCCATTCCGTTTCCGAAACATATTTAAAACGTAAGCCCGGCAATTACTTTGATCGATTGGGACAATCAAAACGCTTCCGATACTCACATCGTCTTCCATGATGCTGCTATCCGCATGCTGAACTCCATCCGACTTGGGTCTCCGGTTCCGTTCCCTCCCGTTCTGTAATCGCTCCGACTGCTGCTGCCTGCGGCGTGAGCCATGCTGTTGCGTCGTCCTAGAAAAGTGTGGAATAAAGCAGCATTAAATGTCGACTGCTAGACGAGGCTCACAGCGTGGTCTTGAACGTGGAAGATGTCTTATGCAGATTGCCGTGCGCAACCCACAAAGCTGCTTTGTGTTGGCCAGTATGAATGTGCATCCAAATTGTTATACCCGTTACTCGTACAGCAAAAGGGTATACTAGATTGGTTGAAAAGTATGTAACAGGCAGAAGGACACGTATCCGATCATATAAAGTATATATATTCTTCATCAGGATCAATAGCCGAGTCGATCTGGCCTTGTCCGTCTGACCGTCCGTCTGTGCGTCCGTCTGTCCGTATGAACGCCTCGATCTCAGGAACTACAAAAGCTAGAATGTTGAGATTAAGCATGCATCTTCCTGAGACATAGACGCAGCGCATAGACGTAGTTCTTGAGATCGAGGCGTTCATACGGACAGACGGAAAACGTCTGTGCCAGTGCCAGTGCCACTTTTGGCCGGCTTGTAGCCGATGAAGTGGCTGTGACAATTTTTTTTTCCGCAAATCGAAAGAAATTTACAATACATATACAAAAATGAAAAAATATCAGTTTTGGGGGTATTGTCAACTTTCTAGAGTTTATAGTTCCTGAGATCTCGACGTTCATATAGACGGACAGACGGACAGACGGACATAGACAGATTGGCTCGTCATATGATCCTGATCAAGAACAAGATTTCTACGGTGGCAAGCGCTTCCTTCTACCTGTTACATAGTTTGCAACGAATATAGTATACCCTTTTATTCTACGAGTAATTCTACGAGTAATTGTGGCATGACATCGCTTGCTTACCCATTAACGTAGCTGATAGTTCCGACAGCAGCGGAAGTCCCTGTTCCACCAGATTTCTTCATATCCGCCGAGGTGAGAGCCTCTGTGCCACTTTTCTCACGCACCAATCGTTCTGAAAATGTCGGGAGAGATATAAACGCGTTACATAAACTAAAAAGCAGACGAGACCCAACACAGATTACCAACCAGTTTCCTGCTGCTCGAGCTCCTCAACCTGCTGTCCTGGCTTGGCCTTCACCTCGATGCTTATTTCCGCGGAACTGAGACCGGCGTGGCAGGAGTAGACTCCGGCATCACGGAACGTAATATCAAGTATTCGTAGGGCGCCCTTCTTCGACACTTTGTACTTTCGTGAACGCTGCAGCGGCTTGTGATCCTTGCTCCACTTGATCTTGGTGCGATTGTACCGCTTTACGGGACACTTGATCTTCACCTGAGTGCCGAAGAAAACAACGCCAGCGCCGCCCACTTTAAGGGTGATCTTGGTCTTCTTGGGGTCATGCTGAATGTGTGTTGAGTTGTTGATCTGGATGACTGGCTTTGGATCTTCCGGCGGGCAGGGTTTCACATTGCAGGGCTTTTTGTCCGCCGGCTTAGCACTCGGGCACATCGATTCGGGTCGTTCGATCTTGTGCTCCTGTGCCATTATCTGTTTGCACTCGACCTTCCGATCCTTAAACCCATAGCCACAGGTATGAGAGCATTTGCTCCACTCACCTACTTCCCAACGTACGGGGCAATCGAGAACGTTGCAGTACTGCCGATCTGCTGGTGGTGGCTGTGGGCACATACTGTTCGGCACCACCATTGTGTTGTCCCCTCCACGCGTAACCTCGTGGATGCACTGCACCTCGCGGGTCTTGATGCCAATGCCACAGCTCTTGGAGCAGGGCGTGTAGTCTGAGTAGTTCCATCTGGGAGGGCAGGGACGGTCGTTGCATGTGCGAACCCTGGCCTCCGGCTTGGTTTCCGGGGAACAGAGGAAGGGCGACACCACCCTACCATTATCTTCCCTAACGCAGTTGATGATCAGCTCCTCGACACCTCCGAGGCAGGAGGCACTGCAGGAAGTGTATCCCTGTTCCCGCCAGACGTATGTTTTACCCGGCTCCGACACACCCACTTTAATGGAATCACGGGGGAACTGGTCGTCGAAGCCGTGGGAGGGCAGTATGCACGGATCTTCCACACATCGCTCTACTTCGTCATGTGGTTTTTTTCCCTCGCACAACGAATCATTAACGGTGGCCACCGTTCTAGAGTACTCGAGGAAAATCTTGCAGTTGTAGGTGCGCCGGCGGATTCCTTCCCCACAGGTAACGCTACATGGGGACCACTCATTATCCTTGATGTAGCTATGTATTATAAAACCCGAAAATATATTAGTTATTTTCACATCACATCAAATGTATGCCACTGGGAAAAATTAGATACCCGTTGTTCGTCTAACAAATAAATAAATAAATATAAATATATAAATATATATATATGTATATGTACGTCCTCAGGTATGCACATTTACATAGTTTCATATATATATATACATAAATATATGAATTTTTCAGTGCCTTCAGCGCATTTAAAATATATAGTCGGTCTTTCTACTATCAAATACCTGTCAATCAGCTAGTGGGATTGCGAGCGAGAAATTTCACATTTTTTTTTAGTAAATCGATAGATATTGGCAAGACTATAGTTCCTGAGATAGAGACGTTTATACGGACGGACAGAGAGTCGGACAGACCGACGGACAGACATATGGACAGGAAGAGTTTCCAACCATATGAAGTACATATGTATATTCTTGATCAGGATCAATAGCTGAGGCGATCTGGTCCATTCGTCCATTTGTCTGTCCGTATGAACGCCTCGATCGCAGGAACTACAAAAGCTACGTTTTGACACGCCCACTCTAGCGCCCACATACCGCCCAACACTTTTTAAGCGTTCATACGGACATATGGACGGACAGACGGACTTCCCTAGACTATCACTCGTTTTTACTCAATTCCTAGCGCCATTTACACTTACGGTATTTTTGGCATAATTGACTGTGATAGTCAATAAAATATTAATTTATTACTTTGTTCATATCATTTAATGAAAAGGAGTGTTACTCGCCTACATCATAACATTACATTTACTTTCAGATCTTTATTTTTTAGTTTTCCACAGTGCTGTTGTTTTCATAATCGTCGCGTCGCGTAGGCTATTGGATAGGATATTGTTTGCTTGTATCCTACTTTTCCTTTGCTTCGCTGACTGGGCGTGGTGCCATCTCCAATCTTTTTACGGCCTTTATTTTTACAAGACCGGCAGCAGAGGCCAAGGTTTTGATGGCGGCAGAATGTCGCGACTTTTTGGCGGCGCAAGGCTCGAATAGTTTTAGCTAAGGGGGTATCGCACAAAGAAGCCATCGAAAGGAATTTGGGATAACTATAAGTGCAATGTATTTTTGTTGTTCTTTGGTCAACGGTCCATTGTGTTACGTCGTTCTTAAGGGTATTATATGAGATTACTATATTAAATCAATTAAACGAAGAAAAATTAATAAATTAATTAAAAGCTTTTCCAACCCTCTAAATTATAAAAGTCTATTTATATGAATACATGTATAGATACATGTTTTGATCAGGAACACTAGCCAAGTAGATCTGGACATGTCTATCTGACAACTATAAAAGCTTACAAGTTGAAATTAAGCTGATTCCACAGACAAAGATACAGCGCAAGTTTGTTTCCAAATTCTTTAACGTCCACTCAAACGCCCACAAACCGCACTAAGCTGCCACGCCCACACATTTGGAACATGTTTTGATATTTTTTATTAATCTTGTAAATTCTATTGATTTGCCCAACAACTTTTTGCCTTACCCACTCCAACGCCCTCAAACCGCTCAAAACTGTATTAATATTTTTTCGTTATATTATTTGTTTTGACAATTTCTATCGGTATACCAAGTACACTTTGGCCTCATCCCAAACGCCCACACTTTTGAAAATTTTGTTTAATATTTTGTTCATTTTGTAACAGGGATTTTCAATAAGAGCTGTAATTTTTACTTGTCTTAAGTACACTGCAAGCGGCATTTATCGGATAAAAACCCTTTACGTTGACCATTTAATACTAATGATTTCCTTTGATTTGCTAGATAATTAAAGGTAAATACACATGTATACTATAGAGGTACTTTTCTGTTGAGGCGAGTCTCCAATTTAATATGTCTGCAAAGGCTTACCGCCGGAACTTGTATCGTTTTCCAATAAAATGAAAAAGCACGTTAATGCGGCACTTTAATTGTCATTAGGCGCACTCATTGAACATACAATCTACTCGAATTCTATGTCAACACTCTTTTAGCTACTGGCTAAGGATGTAGAAACTGACTTAATTTTAGGTGTCGATAATGCTCAAGGACATATTGATGCGTCATGGATACATCTATGTTTCTTGCCGTGTTGGCCAATTGCTCTACGTCGAGTAGCAGCGAAGTGGGCGGTGCTGGAGGAGAAAGACGCGTGGACGGCAAAGCACTCGCTACAGTTGAAATGTGTCAAGATGGCTTCGGGCGGGATAAGACAGGAGAGATGGTTGCATTCAAGATATAATGGTTAAATGTAAAGCCCCAAGAATCAAAGTGTGTCATGTCGCAAGGCGTGCCATCAGTTAAGAATGAACAATAATTATAAAAGTATACGACAAGCTACACTAATTTGGAGGAACTATACCAGATACACCGCGAGCCAGAGCCTTTTTTGTTCCGGTTACTCATGTGAAGTAAAAGGGTATATTATATTCGTTGAAACATATATAATAGGCAGATGAAGCGTCTCCGACCATGTAAAGTATATGTATATATTCTTGATCAGGATCAATAGCCGAGTCGATCTGGCCATGTCCGTATGAACGCCTCGATCTAAGGGTTTACAAAAGCTAGACTGTTGAGATTAAGCCTGCAGCTTCCAGAGACATAGACGCAGCCCAGAACGGCCACGCCCAAAACTGCCACGCCCACACTTTTGAAAAATGTTTTAATATTTCTTCATTTTTTTATTAGTTGTGTAAATTTTTATCGATTTGCCAAAAATCGTTTTGCCACGCCCACACTTTTTTTTCATTTTTTAATTTTGTTTGCATTAGTACCGGTATTCCAGAAAATTATTAAATTTCTCGTTCGCACTTCCACCAGCTAAATAGCGGGTATCTGATAGTCGGGGAACTCGACTATAGCATTCTACTTCATTTTGTTTTGTTTTGTTTGCGTATTAGAAGAATCTAACTTCGGCAAGTTGAAGCAACATTTTTCCAATATCCCCCTATTGAATAATGCTTTTAAATACATATTTTGGTTTAACTATTTCTTCTGAAAATTTCCAACGCTATGCCAACAAAATGCTGAAAATGCGCCCGAGCACTTCTACTAGCTGAGTATCGTGTATCTGATAGTCAAAGAAATCGACTATAGGGGTTTCTCTTGTTTTACTATAAAATTGCAAAACATCTTGGTTTTAAAAATAACTTGCAACCTTAACATAATAAATCGCCCCCTACTCACGTGGGATCTAATGAGGGTCCCTCGGATTCGTCGCCTCCCCGATTGAAATTATTGTTTGAGTTTCCGTTCATTAGATGCATGGTGCGCGGCTCATCAGGGGCTTCCTGATTCAGTCGACTCTGTGTGCGATGAGCGTATCGCAATGGTTGGTCAGCGTAGGACAAGCCTTCACCATCATCCGTATCCTGTCCCGATTCCAGGTCCTCGATTTCATCGCCCTCGTCATCATCGTCCTTGTTGTCGTCATCAACTTCCGAGCTGTCCAACTGTCGCTCCGATCGCTGGGATAAAAGTTTGAGTATCCAATTGAAGGGAAGAGGCGCTAAGCTTTCTGACGGACTTACTTCGTTTGTCAAGCGACTGCTACCCACAATGATGGTGCCACCTACTTGGTTTTCCGATCCGCCGCAATGAATTCCGGTGGAGCACTGCTGCATGCTGCCCGGCTTTGTAAGTGGATCACACTTGGCACTCAGGCTGCCGTCTGTCGATTTGCACTCAACGCCTCGCATTTGTATACCCTGTCCGCAGGAAACCGAGCACTGTGGGTTAGAAGAGTGGGGTATAGCTTCCGTGAGCATTATAAATTATTTTAATACGCCTCTTTCCGCCACCTTAAAAAGGCATTTGTTTGCACAATGGATGGGCCGTAACATGACAAAATGCGCTGCTTCTTAGCAAACGTTTCCAGTGATGCGGCTCTCAAAATGGCAAATCCAACAAAAGTCCTCTAACCCCCTTCCATTCCCCTTCACACACACACGTTCAACCCCATCGCAGTCCCACGTGCACGCTTCCAGCATACAAATGCAAGTTTGTATGAAGCCCCAGCTTCATTGTTTTAAATCCCATTTCATTCCCTCTTCGTTGCCCATTTTAATAGTTGTTAATTTTGCGGCGTATATTTTATCAAGGGGAATAAACGATAACTTGTTCTTGCTGTTATTTTTATCGATAATTGCCAATTTTTTTTCGATAATTGCCAAGTGATATCCAAATTGATTTTGGAAATCTAACAGTAGCTAATAATATCCAAAACCAAGTTACAAGTCCTCGAATATTCTTTTACAAAGCGTTCAGCAACTTGACACCTCCAAGCGGTTCTCATAAGTCCCCCTACGTACAAGTGGCCGTGGGTCGTGGATCCTAATAAAACGGGAGCTTAAATAAACAGAAGCCACAGTGGAAATTCATGGCGAAAGGAGAGAGGGGCACGTGAGGTGACGTAATATCACGTAACGTGAGTAACGTAACGCCGCAGTTTCATACTCAGTGCCAGTGTCTGCCCAGTGTCTAGTAGGTTATTACGAATCAAAAAGCATAGAACGTAAGAAGAGCTTACTCAAATTACAAATACTCTAGGAATATTAAAATTTATTTAGTTATTTATAATTTTGTAATTATGGCAGAGCTGGCAATAAATGAGTTTTCTGTCCTGGTCCTGGAAGGCTGAACAATTTAGAATCAATCAAATTGATTGAAAGATTTATTTGTTTATTTTAATTTCAGAAAAATTAGTTAGAGTCTTTCTAGCTTACAGAAAGAAATCCTAGAAACATTTGCGATATGTACAATAATAGATCTTTGTATGCCAATTCTGCCATGTACTGTTATTTCGATTTCAGGACTGACGACCAACAATTCGATACTTAAAAGCCTTAGATATCGTCAAAGTGCAAAGTGTAATGTTCCGGTCCTGCACCTGGGTTTTGCTCCTACAGTTTCTTCTGCAGCGCTCAAGGCATTACAAGGTTGTTACATAACTTGGTTGGTGGTTGAGGTACTTACTCCGGTCCAGTCCTCGACCTCCCAGTGCGGGCACTCCTCGATAATGCAGGTCTCTTGTGTTGGTGGCTTGGGTGTACGGCACATGATATCGGCCACCTGTTGGAAGAGTGAGAGGCTCGTGTAAAAAAAACAAGGCAATAAGGTGTTGATGATCCCCCCATTGCCGTATGCCAAATCATCGCATTTTGGTCAATACCACACGGCCTTAATGGAAGCTATTCCTAATACGCACCCTCGTCTTGATGGCGTTCGACTCCTCGGCACAGACCACCATCCTCTCACGGTAGCCGTGACCACAGAGGCGGCTGCAAGTGCTCCAATCGTCTGCTATCCACCTGCGAATTTACAGTGGTTTAAATTGTGGTTGTATTGGCTGTTGGCAGTGGCATTTAAAAGGATTCTATTTGTATCTCTATTTTTCCCCTACCCTCACCGAAAACTAAAGTTCATAATATATTAACTTAGAATTTGACCATTTGTGGGCATTTTTATTAGTTTCCGCCTTTTAAATTAAACACAAACACCTATTGCCGGAAGGACAATGGATTTGTTAGTGCTGATATTAGTATACCCTTATGCCATGACCAGAAGATATTAAAGAACTGAAACATATTTTTTATGTCAAAGAACTAAATGCATTACAAATATGTCAAGGAACCATGCCTGGCATTTGAAAATACCTTTCCAATGACATTCGCTTTCGTAGCTTAAGTCACTTAGAAAGGAGGGAATATCACTATAAAGTGGGTAACCTATATTTTTGTAGCTAATCCGGTCATAGGAATAAAATGTGTTTATTTTAATACAATCAAGGTGGTTCCAGCACTATAAAACGTATTTCATGAGAACAGGAGAATAATTCTTGTATTTTGAATATCTTTATAATATCTTTAGCAATCGTGGAAAGGGACCTGAGGGTAGGAGCCCGGCTCTGCGCACAAGCAGTCATGCAGAAGGACATGAGAGTAGGGTGAGTTTCAGATGGGGAGTATGCACCTTCCCACTCTCATAAAGCAGTTACCCGTACCCGCAAATTTCAGCTACTTATGTGCACACAGGTCAAGCTACACAAGTCTCACGATTAGCTTTTGAACAAAAGATCTCTAAAAACTAAACAAAATTGTGTTAGGTTTACATTCAAATTTTTTGAACTTCAAAGCTTTTACCCAAAACTGTTCTAAATGCCATTATTTTATCCTTGAAGAATTTATTATTATTTGAGTTAGAAATTTCGGCCTCATAAAGTAGGTACATACGTCAAGTGTCTACGTCTACGTTCCCCGACTATTAGATACGCGTTACATTAATAGTTCCAGAGACCTCGACGTTATATGGATGGGCAGACAGACGAACATAGCCAGATCGACTTGGATATTGATCGTGATCAAGAATATATATACTTCTTTAGGTCGGAAACGCTTTTTTCTACCAGTTATAGTATACCCTTTTAATATACGAGTAAAGCGTAAAACTTAAACATAAAAATGTTCTGATTTTAACTTTTACGACAAAAAAAATTATATATTCAACTAAGATAATGATTAAAATGTACTTATTCGCCACGCTTTAATAGAAAAAGTATATTTAAGATAGTGTATTCTTTTAAGTGATATTTTACAATATGTAGCTAGCTCATTGTAAGAAATGCGCGTGTCAAGTGTAGCTAAGGAAACTTAATGGCCTGGGAATGTGTCGGTAGGGCCTAATATGCTGGCTAAAAGACAAGCTCCGCAGGTAAAAGTACTTACCGAGGAGGACAACTGTGTGTATTACATTGCTCCACCGACGCCTCCGGGCGATTAGTAAGACTGCAGAGCGTATCATCGACATCGGCGTTGGTTAGACGATTCCTGCATAAAGGACGGGACATTTTGTAACCTGAGGCAGAGGAAGAACGAAGAACCGTGGAAGAGAAAAGATGAGAAGAGAAACAAGAAAAAAGTTTAATTAAAAGCAAAATTGGATCTCGCATTCTTTATTTTTCTTTAACGTTCTATAACGTTCGCTTAGTAAAATGTAAAAATAGTAATAATGTAAAATAGTCTTACGCGTATTTAGTGCAACTTCTAAATAGTTCATAAAGTTGTAAATGCATAAGAAAATATTAGCATTTGATTCTTTTGCGGAAACATACGATAAACAAACCTTTGCTCATGGGCTAAGTAATCTCGTTATCTTCGAAAATAAACGTTAAGGCGTCTATCCCTTGAATATTTTTTGATGTCCTTGATCGGATTTTGGTACTAATACTCCATCGGCGTATTAAACTTCTGCGTCTTTCTATAACTTATGCCACTACTGATTTAATTCCTTCATACCTTCAGTTTTTCACTCTTAAATGATAAAAATCGGGAGTTAGCAGTGAGTTAGCTGCAGGAACAGTAAAATACTTCGGAAAGAATTCCGTGAAGTCTTACAGACATTTGGACACTTGTCACGAATATAATTATTTATATAGTTATTAGTTGTTAGTTGTCTAACGGCAATACAACCAAACAAAAATGGATAATTGAGCACAATTGATTTTATGAAATGTCCACAACTATTCGCCCCTAGAGGAAGCACACAGCACCAAACATGAGTAAAAGCATTTCGATGTCCTTACGAACTCCTCCCTTTTGGCATGAGCTTAACTACACTGTGACTCTTTTTTGAAGGGTGGACCATGCGCTGGACATCCTCTAAAGACTCACCTCCAATTGACATTTAAGTGCCACCTAAAAACTAAAATAGACTAAGACACGTCGAAATGTAATTGCACCCGGGATGAATCATTATTAACTAGGTCACTGGAGTTAGTTAACCGCATAGCGATAGAAGAAATAAAGCAAGAAAGAAAAAATTTTCTGGAATATCGGTAGAAATTGGGGGAAAAATAATAATAAAATAATAATGAGGGGGTGAGCGTTGTGGGCGTTAGAGTGGGCGTGCCAAAAAGTTTTTTGGCAAACCTAAAGAAATTTACAAGATACATATATAAAAAGTAAAATAATATCACAACATTTTTCAAAAGTGTGGGCGTGACAGTTATCGGCACGGACCATGCTTTTTGGGCTAGCTTACAGCGAACATATTTATTATACCCGTTACTCGTAGAGTAAAAGAGTATACTAGATTCGTTCAAAAGTATGTAACAGGTAGAAAGAAGCGATTCCGACCATATAAAGTATATATTATATATTCTTGATCAGAAACAAAAGTCGAGTCGATCTGGCCATGCCCATTTGTCCGTCGGTCTGTCCGTATGAACGTCGAGATCTCAGGAACTGATGCATGCAGATTCTAGAGACATAGACGCAGTTTGTTGCCACGCCCAAGCTAACACCCACAAACTGGCCAAAACTGCCACGGCCACATTTTTGAATAGTGTTTTGATATTTTTTTTATTTTTTGATTAGTCTTACAAATTTCTACGCTCACTCAACCGCCCACAAACCGCTCAAAGCTGCCACGCCCACACTTTTGAAAAATATTTTTTATTATTTTTAATTTTCTATTAGTCTTTTAAATTTGTATCGCATTGCAAAAAATCGTTTTGCACACCCACACTTTTGAAAAAATGTTTGATTACTTTTAAGTTTTTTTTATTATTTTTCGCTATTTGTACCGATATTCCAGAAATTGATGAGATTTCTCATTCACACTTCCACTAGCTGAGTATCGGGTATATAATAGTCGGGGAACTCGACTATAGCATTCTCTCTTGTTTTCACTTATTCTACCATCTAAATTAAAAGTATTTTAAAATTTGAAAACTATTTTTCTAGCGGCTGAAACCCTAGCACTGAACATACCACTACCGCAGGTGACAGAGCACTGCGACATCGGTGCCATCTCCCAGTTGAAGAGCGGTTGGGAGCAGGAGTTTCCATCGCCGCCGCACACTCCGCAGCCGTCTATTTTTTTTGTAGATCCGATTTTTAAGTCGCAGCCAACACGCTAAAAAGAGATGCCAAACAGCAGGCGTTAGAACACGATAAGCACAAATGCAACATGTATGCAAGTATAAATCAACGCTTAGCGGCATCAAAGGCGTAACACACCAAATTTGCGGCAGTCGTTACTAAAAAATGGAAATCAATGCACCGCTTGTAGGGAAAATCGCCCACTTTTTCATTTTTTTAACTTGACATTTAAATAACTAGTTGTGTGTAAGTGCACGACTAAGCTCATCTAATTGGCCTGAAGCCCCAATTATTTTCATATTTATACATGAATACATGTATATATCCACATATAGAATGCCTGTGCCAGTTGCTGCCTCATTGGACTGATGCTTGGACAAGATGCACACAAGTTTATATGTATACCAACTGGAACTGAAACCAAGACGAAACTCAAACAGCCAAGTTTCGTTGTCGGTGTTGCCTGTCGCCAACTTCGAATAACATATTTATAGCTGTAATCCTGCCAAGCCGTGACACCCATCGCTGGTGCTCCAGGCTGACGAGGGTTTCCACGACTCCTTGTTAGAAATATGGGAGGTGAATAGTAGCCTAAGATGAAAACTCATTTTGGCAAACCAAAATTTAGATACCGGCACTTAGCTAAACAATTATTGATAAATATTTCTTCCTAAGTCTTAAAAACCGAACATTCAAAATAATAATCTGGTTTTGAAAGTGTTCGTTGAATTGCCTCCGATTGCTATACGCCTTGCGTTATGAAAATGTATTCAGAATCCTAGCGTTTTGCACTCTTAACAAAGTATATGTTATGCTCGGCGATCATGCAAACATATCGTAGTCCCCCGTACCTCAGCGTAGTCCTGGGGCACGACTTATTGGCATTTCAATAGCTGAAATTTGATGGCAGTAGCATTGGCAACTGAGCCAAACAAGCAGTGCCCTACCCACTCTTCTCGGTTGCCGTCCTTATGATGATAATTTATGAATACGACGGAGCATAATGAAACAAAGGTGCTTGTGTTATGCAATATGCATGCTCGTACATACGCAAGCGGTCTTCCCAACGGGCTTCCAAGAGTAAGTAGCCTCTACGGGGCTTCGCCAATGCCCAAGCCTTCAGGACCACCTTCTCCAACACCAACATTTGTATATAATTTAGCACGCGGATGGTTTTTGGAGTGGAAGGAAGGGCTCGACGACCCGACTTTTGTCGACTTTTTTCGATAAATTGTGCCCACATATGTCTCACCTGACACTTTCCTTGGATACACATATCCAAGCTGCCGGAACGACAACGGGTCCCATCTTGCACCCTCGCCGACAATTGCACAATGACGCTCTGCTCGTCGTAGTGTTCCGCCTCCTCGGCATTCCCGCCTCCATTCTCCCGCGAAATGTCTTCGATGAGATGCGCCGGATGTCCTCTGCGGATGGAAAATATTATTCACAAATGGTTATTCACAAATTGGATGGAAATGGCGGCTTCTGACGCTCTGAGTCGTTGGATGCAAGCGAGGAATGATGAATAACTAATAGTAATCATAGAAATAAACGTGGACAAGGTCTAAACAATTTAAATTATTTTCGTCAAAATTTTGAATAGAGTTAATTGTAATTTTTGAAATTGCTACTTACTCTCTATTAGTTTCTGGCATGTACACCATTAATAATGGTATAAAATAAAGTAGTAATTTTTAGCGCACAGCCAAATGAAATCCCGTCAGGCCAGCAAAAAAAGCATACAACTGAATATACTTTGTGGCTATAAAGAAACAATTCCCAAGTTTGGTTGATTTTCCCAATCTTCTAAATGGCAAACTCTCCAACCTTAAGGCGAGTTTCTAGGAAACTCAACCCGGTTGCATACACTTAGGAAATGTTTTATTACGCCCGAAAAAGTGTATGCCTAGACTTAGTAAAAATCCATATGGATAAATCAGTATAGCTCAGCCATAACTTACATACCAGTATCCAGTCATAATTATATGGCTTAAACTAATTATTTTATACCGATTCTGTGTGAAATAGTGGAAACTTGGGCTGAATGGGCAAAACATTTAATTCTTATTAAGCTGACTGCAGACTCACCTGCATGTAAGCGCACAAGGCTCGACGTAATCATAATGCGGAGTCCACTTGTACAAAGTGCCGTCGTAGGGAACATCGTTGTATGCGGTGCATTGGCTGGAGCGGAAGTCCTGCTGCTCCGGACAAGGCTGCATGTTGCAAATGCGGTAGCGAGTGCTCTCCCCGCGGCAACTGCCAGGACTGCCGCACCTACGCATTTGATGCATGATGCCTCCGTCGCAGGTGCGCGAACAGGTTGACCAGTCTGACCAGGACGACCACTGGCCAGGTGCACCGCTTGCACCTATTGCTCCTATTGCACTCTGCCCCTTTGATCGCTTTTGTTGCTGCAAATTAGCAGTTGCATTTGTGTATTACTCGCTGTGTCAAGTACTCTGCTGTGCAGTGTCAAATAAAGAGCCAATACTACTTACTTCCAATTCATTTTCCAAATCGGATGCAGTGTTCCACGTGTTGTCAAAAGCTTGGCTCGCATTTAGCTTCTTTGCCCAGGCGGCCTGTATATCCAATAGGCAAACGGTGGTCTGAAGAGGAGCAGATGGGGGAAATGGGAGATTAGTAATTAGCCTATAGAAAAGTGAATATTTGAATGCAACCTGAATTACTGTAGGTCTCAAACGGATGATGGACCACGCCATCCTTAAATATTATATTTAGATAAATAAATTAGCCATATTTGAAAACTCGCTAAGCAATTAACATTTCTACGATTCTGGTAATACGAGCGACTTTCGTTGAGACTAAGTAAATCGGTAACAGGTCCAATATAAATGAAAGCTCTTCAAAAATATTTCCACCTAACCATATTTATTCTTACCAACTAGATAACCAGTTCGTGTCACAGTGCCGACTTGACCTTAATATCGCGATAAAAGTATGCCTCACTTTTCAAGCTCTTCAGCAAGACCTCACATTGATATAAATTTATTTCGAACATTCTTTCGAATGTGGCGTTTCCGTTAGTCACGTTAACAATTTGCATTTCGGTCTCCTGCCATTGGCTTTCCTGGGTTTTCTATCGAAGCCACGCTAAACCTGGAACACGCACCACGTATTGATTGGCAGAATTACCGGACAGAAAAGTATTACACAGTGGGTCGCTGCGGAATTTTATTAGTGAACATATATACCCTCAGGACAGTTGTAACTTATATTGTTCCTAGAGTATAGAAATATTTTCAACACCCTTCCTGGATGCATTATACAAATGCTTACATGTATACAAATATTTTTAAAAGAAAGCTTAACATTTTTATAAAACCTTCATTATTCTTCTTTGCGATGTTCTCGGCCAAGATATCTGCCAACATTTCATTCAAGCATTTGTACTTTAACAAAACTTGTCCATCTTTTACAATCGTTCCTTACGATATCATTTTTAGAGTTTGGCAGGCTTTTAGAATATCGTCAATATATGCAAGCGTATTTGTGTAAACATGGCAATAAAACCCAAATCCTTCAGATCCAGGCCCTTCCGGACTGCTTCAAACCGTACATTGCTTTCTTGAGTAACAATATCTTGCTGGATTCTTTGCAGTTAGGTATCCTTCCGGCTGTCTCATGTAAACGGTCTTGCTTGGATTGCTATTGAGGTACGTGGTGCATACATCCATTTGCTGAAGATGTAATCTAAGTTCCGCGGCTAGTTTTATCCAAAAAAGGTGTCCAGCTACTGCTGGGAGCACCCCTTTGCCCCCAGTCGCGGCTCTAAATTGAAACCCCTCTTGCACCTAATGGCTCGCTGATTCTTCGGCTGTCCGTGATCTGCCAAGTGTGATCCATGGCCATTTTGCACTGCTCAAAGCCTCTTTGCAATTGACTGCAATCGGAACGCTATCTGAAACTGCTTAATTGGACGACCAGGGTTTCCTGTCCGGATAATCTTGAGTCGACCAGGTCCTCAGCGCACAACTTTCTTTACCTTCTGTACAGTAGTCAGAGCTCGCACAAGAACTACTGTCGTCGATTGATTTATCAGAATTGCTTTCTGCAGTACAAGGTTAGTCCTGCTGACCAGGTTCCTCTAGATCAATCACAATCTAGATCGATCACAATGGTGCTCGTCGAACAGAACGTCTCGTTTCTGTATCACTTGGCGAGCCGATCGCACAAACGGTATTCTTTGGCTGCTATCTTCGGTACGATCGGGACATTTTTGAGCGTGAGCGTGCACAAGCCTGTTTGAATCTTGACGTTTTCTTTTTCTGCTTGCAGTAAACCAGCATACCCCAGTCCGATCTGTTCAGTGCGCTTCTCAAATTTTATAAAGATCTCTTTTTCACAACACATATGGCTCGTTGCGCCTCTGTCTAAGCACCACGCAGAACTTAAATTGCTAAGGTCACCAGCATTTAGCAGGCTACTTTGGTTGTTCGCCGTGCGCTTTATCATCTTAAACACTTGAGCATTGTGCTTTTGTGTGGCCTTTTTCACCATACTTAAAACAGACGATGTATTTTTGTTTCTTCTGTTTCGTGAATGAATTTGTCTTCTGTGCTTCGACGAATGTCTTTGTGATATCGCTTCGCTCCTCTTTTAACTTTATGCTTAGAACATCCAAAAAAGGTAACGGATCTAGAGTCTATAGCCACCACGAAATGTTCAAACTGTTCTAGAAGGCTTGACAGCACGTCTATGGATTAAAGCTCCTCTTTGAGCCCTATTCCAACTCCTGCTTCATTCGCTTGCAGAGCAGTTTCTTGTACAACCGTACAATAAGTTATATCATAAATTGATTTTAAAGTGTTAATTGAACCACGAAACAAAGTGTCCTTAATGAAAAAATCCTATTTAGAAAGAGCCACAAATAGTGCGTTGCCGTGCACTCAAGACAATGAACACATGCATGGGCGATATTCACATAACTTAACCCACAAAAACTTCTTGTAAATTTATATGGCACGCAACCATACGAACCCCTTGTCCCACCTGCTGAGACATAACATGTTAAAAATGTTAAGTATTGTTTGGCATTAGTCAAACCTATTATATCTATGTAACATTTTTTAACCGTAATGAATATGTTAGCAATATGGAGACAAATTTACCATATTACGGCTGCCTAATTCCTGCATCAATTTAGTCATGACTTTACGAAATATCAAGTATGTATACGGATACCCACGGCAGGATCACCTTCTGTCGAAGGTCACCTTTGGGTGACCCCTCCTTCTCTTATACGAATCTGCGCAAGTGTGTTGTAGCCTTAATGTAAGATGTAATGATAATTAAACTAAAACAATATAGAATGCTATAGTCGAGTTCCCCGACTATCAGATACCCATTACTCAGCTAGTAAAAGTGCGAACAAGAAATTTCATAATTTTCCAGAATATCGGTAAAAATTGCTAATAATATTAAACAAGTTTTCGGCGGTAGAGTAGGCGTGGCAAGCAGTTTATCGGCAAATCGATAGAAATGTACAAGACTAATAAAAAAGTAAAAAAATATTCCTTCCGCCTGTTACATACTTTTCTACGAATTTTGTATACCTATTTATTCTGCGAGTAACGGGTATAACAAGAGAGCACGCTATAGTCGAGTTCATCTACTATCAGATACTCGTTACTCGGCTAGTGGAATTGCAAGCGAGAAGGTTAAAATTTGTTTTGGTATATCGATAGACATTTGGAAGAAAAATAAGAAAAAAACGAATAAAAATTAAAAGAATTTCAAAAGTTCACTATTTCATCTTTCATTCATTTCTAGCCGACTGCTAGTTTCGAAGAAAATGGTCAGTAAATTATTTTAAATTAAATTTTTAATTATTTTCGAATTTAATTCATTTACTGTTATCATTTAAGGTACATTTTTTTATAGATTTCTGTATACACTATATTTATATATTTAAGGTTAATTGAACATGTAGTCACATTTTCAACGCAACGGAAACGGACCTGTCCAAATTTTTTTTGGAATTTAATGTGTTTTTTAATATTTTTTTAAATCCCATGCATAATTTATATAACAAGTCAAATTGAAAAAAAAAAAAATTTTTTAGTAATAATTCATGATGAAATAACGTCGATGATTCATTACTGTAAGGTTGATGAAAATGAAAAACCACTAAAAGAGCGATGAAAAAGCGATGGAAATTTCACAATCTTCCAAAATGAGTGATTAAATTGCGGTGAATTAGCGATGAATCGGTAGATGATTTGCGCGGTAAATTGCAAGAAATTGTCAATTCTCAATGCCAGCCACGACTGCTAAAAATGTGTTATCTTTGCTGAGTTCGAAAGACTGTGCAGTCAGGTTCACTGGTGAACCCCAAATGAAATTTTAACAGAAACCCTTTTTGAAATTTGTAGCTATAAGGAACATTTCCTAATTATTGTCTTCACTGTGCTAAACAAGCTTCCACGTAATAAAGAGAAAATTTATTAGAGAGAGGGTATATTGATTTCAGTCCGAAGTTTGCAGCGCACTAGAAGAGATTTCTTTCAGAAGATTGTCAAAAGTGCATCGTGGCGGCCGTAATTTTTATTTGAATAGGTATAATTTTGAATAATATCTGTAGAAGTAGGCATAAAAAATAATTGGTTGTCACAGCTAGTGGTTATAGTGTAAGCGTTAGGTGGTTTATAAACATTAGAGCGGGCGTGTCTTCTGAAACACACTTGCGCTGCTCTGCGCCAATAGAATCTGTATGATTAATCTCAACATTGAACCATTTATAGTTTCAGAGATATCGACGTTCGTATGGACGGCCAGGCGGACATGGCCAGATCGACTCGTCTGGATTCCACCCCAATAATATTTATTCTTTAAAGGGTCGGAAACTCTTCCTTATACGTTCTACATACCTTTAAGCGAATCGAGTAACCATTTTACTCTACAAGTACAGGATATACATTTTCCAGATTCATTTTTTATATTTAAAACTGGCCTTGAAGGTCACAAGGAACACTGTTTTTGTTTTAAATGTTTATATATATCATCAATAAAATAACAACAAAATAGACAAGACACTTGATTATAGAGTGGGTTCTGGTTCCGTTTTGTTATTACCCACCATGCCAGGTGGTTGTCAAACCAGAACAGACTGCCTTGTCTATTTCCAACAGCAGTCATAGGAACTACATAACGGAGAGGAAAGTGGGAGTCGGGCATATTTTGCATAATACTTGGTCATGGCTAGTAAGGTTGGGGTTGAACAGGGACAATCTAGCAGACGGTTAGACTGTCAAAGATGGCAGGGAAGGGAGTCGGGGCCTTGTTCGGATGAACGCCGTTCCGTCGGTTGATTATATTGTAGCCGAGAGAGAGTCGATAGTACGTGTGTATGTAGCGTCACGCCAGTTATTTATTCAACGCGACAGCGACCGGCGGCGCAAAACGTCAATGAGCTAAAACTTTCGTGTGCGAAGTTGCGAGGGCTGGTGCCACAAAACATGAGGAAGATCCAAGTGTACGGTACGCCCCATCAGGTTTGTTCGGCTTATATAATGGCTGGGGCGATGTCGAGCCTGTGTCGCTATAGCCACAGCACTCACAGTTCCGGCAGCTTCCAAAACGTCGACTTGACAAGGGATAGATGGATGAACTTAGTTCTGGGATTTCGGTTCTCAAAATTGATGGTTCTGCTATGGCATTGTGCCACTGCGATCTGTTTTTTGACTTTGGGCCCTGTCTAGCCTGTCCGATTGTCTAGGATTGTCTATCCATTTGACTGACGTTACTCTGTCATTCATTTTCGATGGCAACACTTAACGCATGTGGAAGCAAAAGGTCAATTGTCATAGTCCACATCCCTTAAAAAAAACCTAGAGCTTAGGTAAAAAGCAGAACTCACTCATTGCGTCTGTCTGACTGTCTTTAATACCGTTTAACGACTGTAAGTGGCCAAGGACTAAGCCTCTGTTAACAGTTTCCGGCCTTATATGCTGACTGCCTCGACGGAAGAATTTCTAAGGCTTCACTGGCCCCTGCAGACGGAGTATAAGCGTTATGCTAAAAATCTACCCTTGCGGTAATGCGATTAACGAACTCTACACGGAACTAACAATCCTACACTTCTGACTTTTTTTGTTTTTTTGTTCTCAAATTTCTTTCGAAATGCCAAAAAACTTTTTAAACTCCTTAAGCGCCTAAAAACTGTAAAAGACACACTATGTATGCAAGATGCTAACCGGTTCGTTATGACCATGTCCGTCTGACTGTCCGTCCGTATAAACGTCGAGATTTTAGAAACTATATAAAGCTAAAAATATATATAGCTAAAATGCTAAATGACACACAAAAGTCGCACAAAAGTTTTATCCACACATTTAAAAAATATTTGTATTTGATTTTATTTTACATTTTGTCTGACCAATTTCTATAGGTATACCGAAAACATTTTGGCCACGCCTACTCTAATAGCACAGAACTGTGTGGGCGTTTTTTGGTCAGTTTATAGGCGTTATGTCTCTGTAATTTGCATGCCTAGTCACAACTTTCTAAATTTTATAGTTCCTGGGATCTTGACGTTCATACGGACTGACAGACGGACATGGCCAGTTCGACTCGACTATTGATCCTGGTCAAGAATATATATACCTTATATATATCTACCTTATATATATACCTTATATACCTTATATATATACCTTATATATATACGTTATATATACCTTATATATATACCTTCCTTCTTATAACGGGTATAATAACTCACAGAGAAAGTAAGCCCATAAAATATTATTAAAAACATGTTCAAAGTGAAAATAAGAAGGGGAATAATAAAGTAAATAAATAAAAAAGGCAAGTTTTGATATGTGCAAAAACTTCGACAATAAATATCATCGATGGCTTTATGACCTGTAAACCGTATACAGCCGTAGTTCTGTAGGACAAACTTTTATTTGGGTCCTTTGCATGTCAAAAAGTTATGTACTAGGAAACAGTATTGAAATGCGATTCAAATAAATGCACGACATAGCGACTCTTCAACTATTAAAGATGGTTGTATGTATAATTTAAAAACGTCAAAGCAGAGAATGGCAAGGTCATCCTTTTTATTATACCCCCATTCTTCATCTAGTCAAATATTTTTGTAAGTCACGAAAAAACTTAAATTTTTTTAATGGTAGCCCAACCAAACTAACTAATAACTAAATATATCTTTATGCTATTTACAACTGCTCACTATCATTAAGATAATATTAAATGTATCTTTACGCTATTTACAACTCGTCACTATCATTAAGATAGTGTATATATCAATTTTTTAGCCTAACCTAAAAGCCCTTACCACGCGACCACTCGCCAATGCCATTAATCATCTGTGCAAATGGTACAGCTCAGGCTTCAACTCTCCAACTTCTTCAAGTACTCTTACCACAAAAACTTGTCAGCTACGCCTAGGCCATTAACACTACTGGACACAAAGACACAAACACGCAAACAACTGGCAAACAAATGTCTCCCGGGACAGACATTCAGACAAATAGTGGAAAACCAGTACGGAGTAACCGCACACGCAAAGGCTAAAGACCTGGAAGCGAAGTCAAATTTTAATCATAGAATCCACAAGAAAAACGTTTATGTATATAAATATATATACCATTTCGAAAAGCAAAAATAAACAAGATAGAATGCGAATCGAGTTCCCCGACTATCAGATACTCGTTACTCAGCTAGTGGAAGGGCAAACGAGAAATATGTGGACGTCCCAACATTTGAAAACAAACTTGGGCTGCGTCTAGTCCTGGAAACTGCACGCTTAATCTCAACATTATATCTTTTGTAGTTCCTGAGATCAAGGCGTTCATACGGACAGACGGACGGACGGACGGACAGACGTTCATGGCTAGTTTGACTCGGTTATTGATCCTAATACGGATCAACAACTGAAACGGGATAACAACTGAAAAAGCCTGCACAAAGACCACAAAAGAATAGGCGACTGAAGTGGGAGTGAGACTTGCATCCTTTCCCCATTACAACAATAAGGCTTTTTACGTCACATCCCACGAAGAACGTTATTCGCATGTTTCCTGCCATCTTCGACAGACTGATTCATAGATTTGGTTTTGACGGAATAAATCAGCACAATAACATCTGATTTGAAAAGGCGAAACCAATCACACGTTCACTTGTTTTTTTTTTATTAAACTTGGTTTTAATTATTGCTTTGCTTTAACCAAAAAGGAGCAGAAAGCAGGAGCTGCTGAAGGGTGTTTTGAGATGCAGGTATGAACTAATTACCCAACACATTGGTCGAATAATTGATCCCGATCCTAGTAAAAAAAAGTGTTTTCCGCTTGCTATTTACATTTTCGGCTTCGATTTCTAAAATTTCCTTACTTATTTCGTTTTACTTATCGACACTGAAAAATACACAAGTACGCATGATCAATTGGTAATTACCAAACCAGAAGCTCTGCAATAGAGTGTTCCCACAACCTGGTTTTATATAGCTTTACAACACAAAATAAACTGGTAAATTTTAAGCCATTGAATGAGGATTTTGTACTTTTTAAGTACAGTTTACTTTACATATATAATATATAAATGTATACATAGCCAAAGGTGCATGGGTGCACGGGGTATTTTTAAGTCAACCAAATTTTCCAATTAGGTATTGGACAATATGACTTTTTTTTTTTTAATTAGAAAATAGTTTTTAATTTTGTGTACTTAACTTTCAATTTTAACTGCACTTTTACTCAAATTTTTTAGAAACGGATTAAGTCCGGTACAACTTAACGCGTTCGTAACCATAGTGTGCATTATGTAAGTTGAAAAATGTGTTAGTCGGAAATTTGCACAAAATGAATAAAGAAATAAAGGACTTAATAAAAAAGGGAAACTAAAAGGGTGTTGAAAGAAAGACTATCTAAAGGTCATGAATTATTTCCTACATTAATAATTGTTAGACGATGTGGACTTATAGATGGCAACGAAGTCAAACGCAACTTTCATTTGCACGCTGCTGGAAATAAGCGGATATTTCTTTCTAGCAGAGTGCAAATAAAAGTTGCTTCTGACTTCGTTGCCATCTATAAGTCCGAAAGTTTGGGAAATGGAAAGTGGAAATGAATTTCAGAAGTCAGCGTAATCCATTATGAGTCTCTACAACGTTCTTCGCATTGTACTATTTTCAACCGTTACTCGTAGAGCAACAGGGAATACTAAATAAGTTGAGGAGAACAATACTCGTATGTCAGAGGTTATTGACCCTATAAAGTATATATGTTCTTAATCAGGTTCCCTGTCTTTATCTTCCCAATTCGATATCACAACAAAAATTTGTCCACGCCAACCAAACGAACAAATGTTTTGATATATTATAAATTTTATTGTCTGTCTTGTCGATTGCTACCCCTATGCCAACAGAATGTGGAAATTTCTTCCTAGCACTCCCTCTAGCTGACTAGCGGGTATCTGATAGTCAGAGAAACCGAATATAGAGTTCTCTCTTATTAGATTAGATAGATGAAAAGTATGTAACATGCAGAAGGAAACGTTTCCGACCATGTAAAGTATATATATTCTTGACCAGGATCAATACCCGTTTCGATCTGGTAATGTCTGTATGAAGGCCTCGATCTTAGATAGTTCCATAGCTAGAATATTATGATTAGGCATAAATACATAGACGCAGCGATGTTGTCCAGATGTTGTCACGCCCACTCTAACGCCCACAAACCGCGCAAAACTGTCACGCCCACACTTTTAAAAATCATTACGTTTTCTTTATCATTTTATTATTTTTCCCCCAATTTGTAATATCCCCCAATATTCCAGAAAATGTTGAAATTTCTTCCACTAGCTGAGTAACGTGTATCCGAGGAACTCGACTATAGCATTCTCGCTTGTTATTATATGTAATTATTATATTTTGCGCATAAGAAAAGGGCCTCAAATTCAAAAAAACAAGACTTAAAAGTCCAACTTTATTAAGCAAGCAAAACTGCTTCTAACTTTATTTTGCAAAGTAAAAATGTAACAATTTTACTTATATCTCAATTCAATTGAGTTCAATTGCCATTCCCTTACCAAGACTTGACCCATATTGATTATTACAGAGGAACGTTTGGTGAAAGCTTACTAAGTAATTATTACATACACAACTCACAACTCTACTCAAACTGTCAGATATAGCCCGTATAGCAACAAATTCAAATATTCGGAATTCCTAAGAAAGTAGACTGATAAATGTAAAACTTTCTTTTACATAAGAAATATTTCTTAACATGAAATATTTATAAAAGAAACATATACGACGCCGAATTGGTTGACACTTCGATTTACGGACAACCGTAACAAAGTGTGTTAAAACCAGCAGAAATCGAAGAAAGAACGAAGACGAAATCTATAGGAATTGGCAAGACAAATGATAAAATAAAAAAGATAGAATGCTATAGTTGAGTTCCCCGACCCGTTACTCAGCTAGTAGAGATGCGAACGAGGAAGTACGGACGGACAGACGGACATGGCCAGTTCGGCTCGTCTATTGATACTGATCAAGAATTTATACACTTTATATGGTCGGAAATGCTTTCTTCTGCCTGTTGCATACTTTTCAACGAATCCAGTATATCCTTCTACTCTACGTTTATGAGCATATATATTATATATGTTACGGATATGGTATGGACAGGCCTGCATTAACATTAAGAAAACCCTGGCCAGTGGCACATCACTCTGAAGTGGCAATGTAATGTAATCTTTCCAGCAATGTAATCCTTCAACGCAGATAGCCAAAGACTTTGCACATGACCATTGCAATGCATCGACTTGATTTGTAAGCTCCGTCTCGTCTTGCTCTTAAGAACCCACACAGTATAATGGATATTTTTGGGTGCATATCAACTGTTTGTGGCATATACTTTTTGAATGGCAAATATTAATTTCTGATATATTTAAGAACCTAATACATTAATAATAGGACCTCAAAGGAACCAATATTGCACTAATATATATTTGTAATTTAGCAGAATATTTAATTAGTATGACACCATTAAAGCTTTTGGCTTCATTTAATCAACAAATGGTTCTTACCACAAACAAAGCTGCCAAAGCTATTTTTGGAGACGTCCAGTTAATGTTCACCGACATTTTTGCCTGCATTTTCTCGTAATCATGTTTTCTTCTGCAAAATAATAAATAAGTACAGTGATTTCAATATATGTATGTATGTATGTACATCATGTACATCATTAGATGTATTCAGATTCTTTGGTGTTATACAGTTTCCTTGGTATGGTATTTAAGTATGTTATGGGGATGGGATGTTGGAAAACTTAAACATAAAGCCTTATCCTAAATTCAGCTTTAAATAATTATCAAGCCATATGACAGCTGATGGCATAGCGATAGATAACTCAGCGACTGCCTTGGCAAGAAATGAAGCATAATTATTGTGGGTGAGCTTCGAATGCCACGAGAATCACAATTTCCGCATAAAAAACAAGAGAGAACACTATATTCGAGTTTTGCGAGATCATATACCCGGTACTTCGCAGCGCAGGCTGGTCTTCATACCTTGAGATTAGGTTACTAGTGTTTTTAGTTTCCGAGATCACGGCAGACAGACGGACATAGCCAGATCCACTCGGCTTGAGATCCTTGTACCTGTTACATACTTCGAATTTAGTGTACACTTTTGCTCTACGAGTAACGGAAGCCTCAACAGAAAACGATGTTTAAGGGTATTTAACTGTAATTGCTTTTGTCATATGCTTCCATTGTTGATTCCAATTAATTGCCAACCGTGAAAATCTCTGATCGCCGCAATAATTGCAATGTTTGCAGTCCCTCTGAAGGGTAAGTTATGTGAACCATCGGGGGAGGCAGTAACTATAAATTCAATAAGCGAGCTTCAACGGGTGCACATGAAAGTCCATATTAGGTTAGAAAACATAAAATTGATAAGTTTATTTTTGGACTTAAAACACATACATATGTCATTCAATATAAATAGCCTGTTCTGTAAGGAAGGAGACGTGCGAAGTCGCCTCCTTGCACATTTACTGAGGAAAAAGCTACCAGTAACTATGCACTAACAGGCAGAGTTCCACAAAAGTGTGAAAGTATATTTTGGGTATGGCAAAAACATTTTTTTCAAATCGATAGAAATTTACAAGGCTACAAAAAAATTAAAAATATCAAAACATTTTCCAAAAGTGTAGGCGTGATTGTTTTGTTCGGCTTGTGGGCGTTAGAATGGGCGTGGCTACATCATTTAACAAGCTTGCGCTGCGTCTATGTATCTAGAATCTACACACCTAATCTCAACTATCTAGCTTTTATAGATCCTAAGAGCTCGACGTTTATACGGACGGACAGACAGACGGATATGCCCTCCGACTCGGCTTTTTATCCTGATCAAGAATATATGTACAGTGGTGGACACTAATTTAACACACTATGCATGGTCGATTTTCTTTTCTTATTTTCTCAGTTGTTAAATGATTAGATTAGTAATATTTTATTGTGCGGGTAGGTTACTAAGTAGAGAATAATTACCGTTATTTTCACCTCTCTTTTGTATTCTTTCTTTGCCATTCGATTTTATCCAGAAACCCCCAAAATTGGCTGGACACGAATTTAGCACACTTGAGCACTTTGATCGTTATACTTACAGTTGTTGGAAGCAAGCGAATTTTTTCGATCTTAAATTAATTAATTGAGCTTTATTACTTCGGTAAATACAAAAAACTTCGGTTTAAAATGGGTAAAAGTCGCTGGTGTACTGAAGCACAGCGAGATGTCATCCAAATCATGAAATCGGCGGGAAAATCGATTTCATATGTTTCAAAGGATCTTGGCTGCTCTCGAAAAATGGTTTATAACGTTTTGAAAAATATTGAAAACAATGGTAATGCAAAAAGGCAAAAACAAATACGCCAACCCCGTAAAACCACAGCCTGGCAGGACAGCCTCATTCAAAAAGCGTCCAGAGCTGATACCTTCATAAGTTCAAGGGCGATTAGAAATGAAATTTCATTAACCCAAGGAGTAAATGTGTCTTCCAGGACGATAAGGAGACGTCTTAATGAAAAAAAACTACGTGGATGTATAGCACAACAAAAATATATACAGCACAAAAAAAAATATAAAGGCAAGAATTAAATTCGCCAAGGAGCATATGATCAAGCCTCTGATTTTTTGAACAAATGTGCTTTGGAGCGATGAATCCAAGTTTTGTCAATTTGGATCAGACGGAAAAAAGTATGTTTGGCGTCCTCCGAACATGCAACACTATCCACGATACACCATAAAAGACGGTCAAGCATGGTGGAGGAAATGTAATGTTGTGGGCAGCATTTTCTTGGCATGGTGTGGGTGAAATACGGGTGATGGATCAGCGGATGGATCAACAAGTCTATACAAAAATAATCCCTGATGTTATGATCCTCTATGCGGATGATAATTTACCGTTACAGTGGCGTTTTATTCACGATAACGATCCTAAGCATACTTCACGACTAGTGAAGAGTTGCCTTCAGGACAGCATTATTGACGTTATGAAGGGGCCAGCTCAGTCCCCCGATCTCAATCCTATTCAGAATTTATGGGTGGATGTGGAGATGCAGATTGGAATTGTAAAACCCAGAAATTTAAATGAACTATGGAGCACAATTAACAATGCTTGGTCTGCCATACCGCAGATGGGATGCGCAGCTTTGGTGGAGAGTTTGCCACATAGACTTCTTTAAGTATATTCTTGAGGCAGGACCAGCGCACCTAAAAATCACTAACTTCATATATTTCTACCACGTCGAGGCTGAATACTCTAACGACAAATTTTCTAGTATAATGTAGTTTATGAAATTAATTAGGGATTAATATGTACATTCATCTTTTACTATTTCTATGCTGTATTCGAATAATTATCATGTTAGGGCAATGCAAAATTTGATTTTTTTTACATGGCGGGAATCGATCAAAAATAATATATAATAGATTGAAACATAAACTTCTGAGGTGAGGGGCATATTATGTCAAATTTACAATACATGAAGACAACGTTTTTTGAATGGCTTCTTGTTGTTTATGTCGTTTTATACATGTTAACAAATATAAAGAATAAAATTTTGTAAAATAAGATAAGAGCATAAACTGTCATACCTACAATATCTACATTCATATATGTATATGTATATGTACATACATTTATGTAGAGTTACTGTAAGCGACAGACCCTTTCAGTTATTTCATCATCCTTTTTGTCACCTAATTATTCTAGTGTCTTTGGTCTATGGCATCTGCGAGTGTCTCAGTCAGCGACCTCTCTCATTGCTCGTGAGCATACCTATACGTTCTCTTACTTGTCAAAGATCTGAACATACATACATATGTACATACATATATCGGCCACAAACGGGCCCTTAAACTTTGGGTCCAGCTTTTCACTCTCTAGCATTAGATTACGTTACATTCAATCGTACAGTTTTAGCTTTGTTTTCATCAAACCTTTGTTTATCAAATTCAGCATATCTTTTTATGTTTTGCAAGGCCGTATCCCTAACGCATTGTATATACATTTTTTTCTTCTTCTATTGAACTTGCTTTAAAGCTTCCTGCCATGATCTCTTACTCGTCTCTACAACCGTTCATAGTTTTCAAAGTGCTCAACTGCGGCCTTGATAAGCTATCAAGGGATTCGGTACACCAAAAATGCAGGTAGCAAATTTTAAGCTGTTAAAGTCAAGGCTCAATGTGTGCTGCAAATGAACATACTTAGTGAAAGCGTCTATTTGAACTATCACATATTCTACATATTCGTTCTTTCCACTAAATTTGCCGCTGATATCTATATGCACTGTATGCCATGGTATGAATACTTTCGGTATGGAAAGCAATTCCATTTGGACTTTGCCTGACATTGACTTAGACAATTTACATGTCCGCACATATTTTAAAACCAATACTGCGTGTATACCTTATCAAAGGTCTTCTACCAGCACAAGTGCCTGATAAGCCCATGGACATGGTTTATTATGGACCACCTGAATGCTCGCGGTATGGCAGGCACCTATTTCGGCCATTTCTCTGTATATTCGTTGCAGCATGCCCGATTTTAGTTCAAATGTTTTTCAAATGTTTTTCATGCTGCAATTCATTACTTTGCAGTTTAATCACTAGTTAAGAAATCCCAGCATCTCTATGCTGCTCAGAAAGCAACCAGTTATCCGTTATTTCTGCCAATTCTACACATACTTCAGTTACCTTAGCGACTTTAGAGAATTAAGCAACTAGTAGTAGGTTTCTCAAGAGAAAATTATACATGCGCATACTCTGTCATTTTCTATACTCAATCTCAAACTCCTATGACTGTAAATATGCCCACCAACGATGAACTCTTGACGTGTTTAGTGTCTTGATTCTGCACCTGTAGTGCTCTTGCTAAATTACTCCATGACTCTCGGTTTGCAATCCATCTTGTGCATCAATATGGCACCATAGCCATCTGCACTAGCATCAGTGTGTAATTCTACCGGGTTCTGCGGGTCACAGATGATTAACACGGAATCATGTCTATCGGGCAATTCAAATTGACTATTTATACCCATTACTCGTATAGTAAAAGGGTATACTATATTCGTTGAAAAGTATGTAACAGACAGAAGGAAACGTTTCCGACCATATATGTATATTCTTGATCAGGATCAATAGCCGTGTCAAACGCAGTCCGTCCGTATGAACGCCCCGATCTCAGGAACTACGAAAGTTAGAATGTTGAGATTAGGCACGCAGCTTCCAGAGACTTAGACGCAGCGCAAGTTGCCACGCCCAAAACTCTCACGCCCACACTTTAAAAAATGTGATATTTTTTAACACTATTTTATCTTGTTAATTTCTATATATTTGCCAAAATACTTTTTGCAACGCCCACTCTAACGCCCACAAGTCGCACAAAACTCTTACGCCTACACTTTTAAACAAATTTGTAAGTTTTATTTACATATTATTATTTTTTCCCCAATTTCTATCGATATCCAGAAAATTTTGAAATTTCTCGTTTGTACTTTTACTTGCTAAGTAACGGGTATCTGCTAGTCGGGAAACTTGACTATGGCGTTCTATCCTGTTTTAAATTTATTTATTTATTGCCCTGGAAATTCCACTTGGCAAGCCCTTAAAAAAATTGTGAAGGAAGTTGGAAGTTCTGGATGTTCTGGAAGTTACAAAGGGATACCAGACGGGTACAGGTACGGGCAGGACTTGAAGAAAGAAACATATGTACAGACCCGGTCATTTTCCACACTGCCTGAATTTTCATTAATAGCTTGGATTTTCTCTCAGCCCCCACAACACATTCAGCATTGTGCCCCTGGTCGGCTCTTTTAACTGTCATTGACTTTTTACACACTAGCTGTTTTATTCACACTTGTTTTGCTAGCTCGCCAAAAATTATTTTTAGATGCTTTACAATTTACTTAAAAAGTACGACGACATATCCGGCCTATTTTTTATTGTGTGCGTCTGGAACCTTTTTATGCATATGCCGTTTATTAAAGAACTGCCGACATGTGTGGAAGTTTACATGGATTTGTGCCTGCGTGTTGACTTGGGATTATTAGGCCTATTAAGCTTTTGTGTCTCAAGATACATTGGGGCCGTGCATTTCGTATTCGTATTAAAGCTTTATTGGGGTCATCAAATTAGATAAAATATGCGCTTTTCGCCGGTAAACATGTCAAACTTTCTATACAATAAAACCCAGCTTTTGTTGGATATTATCAGACTTCTCACATGGATCGTATAAAAGTGATTTATTACTAATAAGTGCTGGGATAATTACGTACAAACTAACATTACGATTCTTTCTGCGGATAACTCTTAATTTCAGTCCTTAGGTCACTAAAAGAAATACATATTACATTTTCCAATCGCATTGAACTTTGCATTTCGTTCAAGATAGAATTTGGGGTAACTGGTAACTGCTACACAAACCATGCAACTTAAAAGAAAACAGATGCAAATGGAAGGTATGTAAATGCGATGGAAGGAAGACTTACGGCAATCATAAATTAAATGGTTTCACACGCTCATCTGATAAAAATCCAAGATCCATTTTCAAAATTTTCAGTTTCCACACTTTATGCACAATTACCACCTTTTCACACTAATTGTTATACACTCAAACTAAATTAATATTTAGACACTAAAAAGCACCAAGACTACAACGCCGTGCTAAATGGGAATGGAAACGTTTTAGCAAAATGAAGCCTTGGACGGCCTAAGAGTATTTTCGGCGTATTGCTCCTTTTTCCTAGTTTCTTTTTATTATGCTTTGTATAATAATGTCTTTGCCAATCGTTTTTTTTTTTGTAACCAAGGATTGAATTCTTTAGTTTTGGTTTTATATTAAATGTAAGTTCTGAGAAAAGGAAAGAAATAGAAAAAATTATTTTTAGCAGCAAATATTAATCTCTATTATTGATTTTATATTATTTTGTTCATATACATATGTAGATAATTTGAAGTGTTTTGTAAATTTCTAGTGTTGTGAATTGTTCACTTTGTCTCAGACCAAAAACTAAAGAATTTTTTAAATATTCGTTAAGCGTTATAACTTTACATTTTTCAGAGAATGTTTTTACGTGGGAAAGTAAAGCTTTATAGTATGTTAGTAGTACTATTTGCAAATTGTTTTAAACGCATTATCCTTTACTTTTTTATCATTTGTCCCACGTTATGTTACTATATCCTTTGCGTATTTGTTGCTTTCGCACTACAACAAAGCACCGTCGCGCACCAAGCAATTGTGCTCTGTAAAAATCCCAAAGCACTGAATTTTCCTTTACCGTTAGCAAAGTCCGCGTGCTCCGAAAATCACTTGAAAACTGTTCGCCCGCATCGGCATCATTTGCCGGCCACATGATTAATTTGATGCGCAGCAACAATGTTGCCGCAACATGGGAACGTGTTCGAATAGAACTGCTGGTCGGTTTGAGAGGAATCCGGTGCTGAATGGAATGTCGTATGGCAGCTTGGTTTGAGTGAGTTCGCAGTGGTGAGTTCTAAAAGGGGAAGTTCCACTTCTGAGGGGTATTAGTTTCCAAGCAAACAAATGACTTTGTATATAAACATTGCTTGTATAATGGTGCAACATTTAGTGCAAGGTAGCTATAATTAAATGAAATGTATGTATTTTAACTTCTATTTATTGGTATTATTTCTACCTATGTCTTTTTAATGTCTATCGATAAGCCAAAAACTTTTTGGTCATGCCCAATCGCGAAATTATTTTATCCCAAAAATGTCTGTTTGGCACCTACACATTTAGTAAAGGCGATGCTGGATAAATGTTTTTTTTGCTTGCCAATTTCAATCTATAAATGTAAAATAATTGGAATTACACCAATTATTTAAAAGGTTTTATGTAACCACCGTTAAGTGGAGTGAGGGAGTGGCGTGTTGTCTTCTGCTTGTAGTCTTAGCGTAGTAGGCGTGAGCGACTTTACTGAGTCTCGTTTCTTTACTTTCCAAAGTTCGCACATTTCCCGTTCGACCTTGGCTGCCGAGAGTCCGATGTCCAACGCTGTACCGTCCAACGTCCTCCTGCCCTCCCCTCTTTGACCTGTACCGTTTGATCTCAGCCTTATCTTGGCGTCTCGATGCCTTTTGCGTTCTGTTCCACCCTTCCCTTGTGGGTTCACACCTTGTGGATCACACCTTCGGTAATTAGAATATTCTTCATATGCAATGTTCACTGCTACCATTTTTCCTTTCCTGGCAAATTCTTAAATTTACGTATGCAAGCGAAAACCGAAAAAAGCTCCTTAATCTTTCTTACCCACGGATTTTAACGTTTTTGCACAATAAACTTTGATGCACAGTTTATTGTGCAGTAACGTTAAAATCAAAGTAGTCCCAAGTGTTGCCCACAAAGTTCGTAATTTTCTAGAATTATTTAATACAATTTTTATTTAAAAATTAATTTGTGGAACCTTGAAACCTAGAATATTTAAAGAGTTAATTATACAGAATTATATATAAAAAACAACATTTGAGTCGACCAAAAATGTAAATGTCAACCAAAATGTAAAAAATAGCTTTCGTTAATAGAACGTTGAGATCTCGGGATTTTTAAAAACTTGAATGTTATAACTAAGTATGCAGATTCTAGTAACGTCTACGCTGTACACCTTTGTGCAACCTACAAACCGCCAAAAATGTAGATTTTATTGTTTGGATTACCAATTTCTATCAAAATACCAATTCCAAACCGCAAAAAGCTGTCACGCTATCTAGCAGTCGGGGAAATAGACTATAGTATTTGAAAGTTTGTCATTGTGCAACAAAACGTTGTTTTAGGTTCCTGAATCAAGTACTTTTTAAAAAACACACTAGCTAAAAATACTACGCCTAAAAAGGTATAATTACTTAAAATATTCTTAAAAACTGCCACTTAATAAAATTTGCGAAAGTAAATTCGCGAAAAAGGGGTACTCTTAGAAAAGCAATCCTTTAATTCATTTCGTTCTCTTATTGTTTATCGATACGTATTTGTTCTTCATCGGACCAACAGCTCCTATTTTGAAAATTTTAGTTTAAGCCGACGTTAAAAACCTAAAGACAACGATTTTCCTTAATAAATTAGTTTAAACGAAACAAGAAATATTAGTTTATAGTTATTATTATTTTTCAAAAGAAAATATTAAACAAAAATGTGAGCGTAATTCTGTACAATTAACTATCAATAGTATAAAATTTTCAAATATATGGATTTATAAAGTATTATCCCTAACAACAGTGTTATTTAAATTAGTTTACTATATCTTCCAAGATCATATAGAATAGGCCGAAACTGAGTTTCATGATATTCAAATCTCAAACTTTTCCTCAGAAATCTTCTCGTCGATAATCTGCCATATGCCATTTAAAAACTAAACTAAAAAATATTCTTAGTAAACATGCAAAACAACTATCTAATCTGTTAGTGAACTACTATCGAATAACACTGGTTCCGTCTATCGAGAACTGTCCCAGCTCTAGGGTCGCTGCAGCGCCTCGCTCTTTCCTGTCGAAACGCCGTTGAAAGGCGTAGTGTTTTTTTGGTCCGCGAGAAAATCTCCAAACATCCAAAATGGTAGGTGGCCAAAGTTCGAAATAATAGCCTTATATCTACAGTAAAGGCCTAGGGGCGACCTACATTAAAATCTTTAATGCCCAGTGTAAAATGTGCAGACATGGTGAAATTATGTGCCCACATATTTTCACGTTTGCGTGTGTGCGTGCGTGGTGGTGAAATACAAGACAAAGAAAAGGAATGACGTATACAATTTGCTATTTAAATTTGGCAAGAAAGTGCTGCTGGGTGTACGTTGTGAAATACCTGAGGAATAGCCATATCTAACCATATATATCGACGCTGAAACAAGCGAATGAGTGATATGTGGTTTTCTGTTCTTATCTAACCTCAAAGACCTTCGCACGACTGTCAAGATTGTGTGTGTAGGGACGCCATTTTTAATAAGAACATGTGCATATATGTAGTCGAAACTCGTTATAATACATAAAGATGCCTTAATTATTTATTTAAGGTAAACTTCACCGTCGACGAAATCCGTGGCCTCATGGACAAGAAGCGGAACATCCGCAACATGTCTGTGATTGCTCACGTAGACCACGGCAAGTCCACTCTGACCGATTCCCTTGTGTCGAAGGCTGGTATCATTGCTGGAGCCAAGGCGGGTGAGACTCGTTTCACCGACACCCGCAAGGATGAGCAGGAGCGCTGCATTACCATCAAGTCGACGTAAGACCAGTCACTTTCCTTCCAGCCCCCTTTCCCTTTCTAATCCGTATTACCCCATTGCAGTGCCATTTCCATGTACTTCGAGGTGGAGGAAAAGGATCTGGTGTTCATCACCCACGCCGATCAGCGTGAGAAGGAGTGCAAGGGTTTCCTAATCAACTTGATTGACTCGCCCGGTCACGTTGACTTCTCTTCGGAGGTGACAGCCGCCCTTCGTGTAACCGACGGTGCCCTCGTTGTGGTTGACTGCGTCTCCGGTGTTTGTGTGCAGACCGAAACCGTGCTGCGTCAGGCCATCGCCGAGCGTATCAAGCCGATCCTATTCATGAACAAAATGGACCGCGCTCTGCTAGAGCTGCAACTAGATGCCGAGGAGCTCTACCAGACCTTCCAGCGCATCGTCGAGAACGTGAACGTCATTATTGCCACCTATAACGATGACGGAGGCCCGATGGGTGAGGTGCGCGTGGATCCCTCTAAGGGATCAGTCGGCTTCGGTTCTGGGCTGCATGGCTGGGCATTCACCCTCAAGCAGTTCTCCGAGATGTACTCCGAGAAGTTCAAGATCGATGTTGTCAAGCTAATGAACCGGTAAGTCGTTCTCATTGTTTTTTAAATATATTCAAACTTCTACCACATAACGTGTGGCGCTGAGCGGGCGGCTTCTTGAAAGACTTCTCCCCAGGGGCAGTCTTTTTAGTGTCGCTCGTGCTGAGGGCGCCACAAGTGGACCATAAATAGAAGAAGATCAAACTTTCGGATGCTGTTTAAACGCTGACTGGGGACCGCTTTCCTAATGTTCCAATGAGTCATGTTAAAACAGTTACCTTACACTAATAATTTTTAACTTGTATACATAAATCTTTTATTGACCTCATAATTCGTTCGTATATTTAAGATTAATTGTTACTGTATATTTTATAGAATTTGATAGAATGAAAGTTGGCTTAACATTTGTTAAAAGTTGCAAATATCGATAATCGACAACATCGATATATTTTAAAGATATGACTTTAAAACTGATTTTAAATATTAAATGGTTAGACAACTAAGAAATTAATAATGTAACACCTTTTTTTTTTGCTTACAATTAATCTAATTATAACTCATGCATTTTTTATTATATAGAATTTTCTGGAAAATAATATGTTCCCATAATATAGCAATATAAGCGAATTATTCATCTTGAATAAGGAGTTTTTTAAGCCACAATTATTTCTTCAACTTCTTGTTCACAGACTGTGGGGTGAAAACTTCTTTAACGCCAAGACTAAGAAATGGCAGAAGCAGAAGGAAGCTGACAACAAGCGATCATTCTGCATGTACATCCTGGACCCCATCTACAAGGTGTTCGATGCCATCATGAATTACAAGAAGGAGGAGATCGGTACCTTGCTCGAGAAAATCGGTGTGACCCTGAAGCATGAAGACAAGGACAAGGATGGCAAAGCTCTGCTGAAGACTGTGATGCGCACCTGGCTGCCAGCCGGTGAGGCTCTACTTCAGATGATTGCTATCCATCTGCCTTCGCCGGTGGTTGCGCAGAAGTACCGAATGGAGATGCTGTACGAAGGTCCCCATGACGATGAGGCCGCTCTCGCCGTTAAGTCTTGCGATCCTGAAGGTCCTCTTATGATGTACATTTCTAAGATGGTGCCGACCTCTGACAAGGGTCGCTTCTATGCTTTCGGTCGTGTGTTTGCCGGTAAGGTGGCCACCGGGCAAAAATGCCGCATTATGGGCCCCAATTACACCCCCGGCAAGAAGGAGGACTTATATGAGAAGGCCATTCAGCGTACAATTCTCATGATGGGTCGTTACGTCGAGGCCATTGAGGATGTGCCCTCTGGCAACATTTGCGGTCTGGTCGGTGTGGATCAGTTCTTGGTTAAGACCGGCACCATTACCACCTTCAAGGACGCCCACAACATGAAGGTTTGCAGCATATAATTATAATTGAATTATATGAATTTTAAATTTTTGCATCGATTTTAGGTCATGAAGTTCTCCGTGTCCCCCGTGGTGCGAGTGGCTGTCGAGCCAAAGAACCCCGCCGATTTGCCTAAGCTGGTGGAGGGCTTGAAGCGTCTGGCTAAGTCCGATCCTATGGTGCAGTGCATAATCGAGGAATCTGGCGAGCATATCATTGCCGGTGCCGGTGAGCTGCATTTGGAGATCTGTCTAAAGGATCTGGAGGAAGACCATGCTTGTATCCCACTGAAGAAGTCTGATCCCGTCGTCTCCTACCGTGAAACTGTGTCGGAGGAGTCTGACCAGATGTGTCTTTCCAAGTCGCCCAATAAGCACAACCGTCTGCTGATGAAAGCCCTGCCCATGCCCGACGGTCTTCCCGAGGACATTGACAACGGTGATGTGAGTTCCAAGGATGAGTTCAAGGCTCGTGCCCGCTATTTGTCTGAGAAGTACGACTACGATGTGACTGAGGCCCGTAAGATCTGGTGCTTCGGCCCCGACGGAACCGGACCGAACTTCATCCTCGACTGTACCAAGTCCGTGCAGTACCTTAACGAAATCAAGGACTCGGTTGTCGCTGGATTCCAATGGGCCTCAAAGGAGGGTATTTTAGCCGACGAAAACTTGCGCGGAGTCCGCTTCAACATCTACGATGTGACGCTTCACGCTGATGCCATCCATCGTGGTGGTGGCCAGATCATTCCAACTACTCGTCGTTGCCTGTACGCTGCCGCAATCACCGCCAAGCCGCGCTTGATGGAGCCTGTCTACCTGTGCGAGATCCAGTGCCCCGAGGTTGCTGTGGGAGGAATCTACGGTGTGCTCAACAGGCGACGTGGCCACGTGTTCGAGGAAAACCAAGTTGTAGGCACTCCCATGTTCGTGGTGAAGGCATACCTACCCGTCAACGAGTCATTCGGTTTTACCGCCGATTTGCGCTCTAACACCGGTGGACAGGCCTTCCCTCAGTGTGTCTTCGATCATTGGCAGGTGTTGCCCGGCGACCCGAGCGAGCCCTCAAGCAAGCCCTATGCCATCGTCCAGGATACACGTAAGCGCAAGGGTCTTAAGGAGGGACTGCCTGATCTATCCCAGTACTTGGACAAGTTGTAAGGACCACAACCCGATCCCCTACAACATCCATGTCCAGCTGGCTGAGCGGAAAAAATTTAGAAGAAAATGGAACGACCGAATACAACATCTTCATTCGGCAAGGCACTTAAAACATCGCCTTCGGCCGCCAACAGTGTTTTAAAACAAATAAAAACACTAAAAAATACAACAATTTTGATGATTATTAATTGTATAACAGTAAAACAAAAATAAATCAAGTAAATGATTAATATTTCAGTTTACATGAAACCAAAGCGCAAATGTGTGATTGAAACGAAAATAGATTTCGTTGTACATCTTGCGGCGTACAAAAAGCTGTGCTGTTTTCTCAAACCTAAAAATGTATATCCCCCTAAAGTTATATGGTTGTGTTGGCGAAAATATTACAAATTTGGCGCTCACTAGTGGTCTAAGCATACATTAAGGGGATTTGTCAATGACAATTCAACACACTGGATTCTGCCAGTTAGTCCGAAGTCCGTTTTACATTGGATACAAATTTTAGTTTTTATTTTTTATCCGGTCACCCATTTATGAAAAATGACTTTCCTACCGCGCCTGTTTGGGGTTGAGTCCTCGCTAAGCAATAACGCCTTCGAAGTAAAAGGCGAAAATTAAATCGATATCTGATAACTTGCCCTACAAATTTGCGGAATGACAAGTAAAAGTAATTGAGGCTTTACGTTTATTCCTGCACTGATCTATCTATTTATTTGCTCTATTTCTGCTGATCTAAATTTATGCACAATTGGCGTCGTGTTGCGAAAGGGGAAAGATTTATGCTGCGCGGCTCGAATGATATCGATACAATATTTTGGTAAATTTTTGACATCACTAAATGTGCGAACGTTGCTGTCATAAACAAAAGTTCGCTTTCGTGTTGTAGGAAAGTCGGAGAAAAGAAGGTTCACTGGTCTCTGGCATGAGCATTTTCATGTGTGTTTAAGTCAAAATCCCATTGCAAAATATGAATACACTCGGAAATTCTTTTTCGGCTTGAACATAGCCGTCCAAAGTCGCTGGTACCGTTGCTTTAAGTGTCGCCGCGGCGTCTGCCATTTGTGGCCTCCCTGCCTCCTCCGCCTTGAGTAATCTATTCTTAGCAGCATTTCGCTTCAAAAGACTCCTGTTTGACTCTTGTGTGCCGACAGCAAAAGCTACCGAACAACCCCAGGCAGTCGAAAAAGTCGGTTCGCCTTCGTTGTCCGGGAGTGGGTGCATGTGTCTGCATTTGAAAAAATCGATGCCAGACTGTAGAAACTTCATTCAGAAACGAAATGAGTGAGAAGAAGAAAGCCGACAGCAGTAAATTTTACAGCTAGAAAAGTGGCCCGCGCTCATACTGTAACGGTCACTGTAAGTCATACACGTTGACTGATAACAGCGGAAATAAATTTTTCCCATTATACACTAGTGTCGGAAATTTGTATTAAAGCGCATTTTGTACACGTCGAGTCAAATTTTTGAGACAAACTCGGTTGCAAATGGTTTTTAATTGATCAAAGGAAAAAACGTGTTTTTACGTGTATGTACATATGTACGTACATAAGTATGTATACATATAGCCAGCCGTACAAGGTGTGTGGGAGGAGGTTGGCGAGAACGGTTTGTAAGTGCGCCTGACTGGGACCTATACTCAAACTCTTCTCGGCGGGGAACCAAAGTGTATAGAAAATATGAATGAAAATGAGGCTGAGGATGAGTGCGAATAGTGGCTCCTCATTCTCCAAATCGTTCTCCGCGATGTGATGGAAAAATCAATGTATAAAAATCTCTCGGTGAACAATTTTTAATTGCCGGAGTTGCGCGTGTGTCTACTTTCTGGTGTAAATGCCATATACATACGTAATATAAAAAATTGCACGCACTGTACATACATATATATTTAAAAGTCTGGTACAAACCCAAAACACCCATGTGATGTCCCCAAAATTGAGACTGGAGGTAAAATTGCAAAAATATATATAGTAGTAAAATTCAGAGGCGAAGAAATCGAAAAACTTGTTTGGGCTCAGGAAAATTATAATTTTTTTTTAGGCGGATCACTTACATATGTAGATTGATTAATGGGTAGTACGTGGTCTCGAAAACTTTTCTGATCGAATTATAAACTTCCTGCTCATCGTGGTTTTACAAATCAACCTTGACAGATTACGTGTACCTATATCCATAACCACCTAACCATTACAAGGTAGCATTTAAATTGCCAAATAAGTTATCCCAAATTAAAAATCAAGAGAGTGAAATTGTTTATTAAAGCGGTAGTCGTACAAAAATATTAGATACTCATTGGCTACCCGTATTTTCTCCCTACAGGCACATCGTAAGATGACGACTTTAATAACCTGAAATTAAAACAGCAAGGAAGGCAGAGCAAAACCTCCAATCACTTTCACTCATTGCATAGATGAACATTGAAGCTGCCCCCAACAAAGTAACGCCAGCAGCGTCGCTGACTGGGACATTTTAGTCATCGAGATATCCAACATCGACAAAGAAGCCACTGTCGCCGAGGTCTATCATCGATGGTTCAATGAGCATCCCATAATGGCAGCGGCACATGAATCATCTAAAGCACCCGATTTGACCAACGTCAAGACCGAGCGGACGTTTCATATGGAGGCAGGGCAATCCTATGACACAATGGCAGAATCTCATAGCACATTTCATTCCTTGGAAACCGAGACAGATCCAGAGGTAGCCCCAGATTTAGACGCTGCTGATGTTGAAGCTGATCAAAAAGGACAAAAGTATGCGAAACAAAAATTTTTTGCGAAATAAAATTGATTAGTCAAATAGTCCAATCTTTCCAAAGTAGCTTGAAGAGTACTTATGATTTTAAAACTTGATTAGTGAAGTTTAAGAATTAATCCGAGTGTTGACTTGTTTAAACCAAATAAAATGCAATTTGACTAAATGTTGTAGCTGTTAATCTGACCTATCTGATCTGATCTGATCTAACCTAGTAGATAACCGCCTCAGGCACTAAAGTGGAATTACCCAAGTCCGTATGTCCGTGAACTATTAGAGCTACGCACCTAGAACTAGCATTAATTTTCTGGTTACAGCTAAACATAATAAGTTTTGAAACATTGTATACACTCCCTCAACGACCATAAGAGTGTCGATAAGTCAACGAAGCCGTTGTAATAAGTGTGAAAGTACATAACTATTTTTATGCAGCAATAATCAACTGCAGTCGTTGGAACCAATTTCCTTGGATGACATTCCTGAGCCAATAAAAGTCCTCGATGAGATTATTTCAGAATTTGAGGAGGCAGCAACGAAACCAGTGGCCTTGAACTGCAACAGTGGCGAGAATCAGTCCGAGGACGATGGCTACATGAGCCTAAGTCGCAAAAAGTAAGTAAATCAGTTCAATAGTACCAATATAAAAACATATACATATGTAGTGTCCAATTAGGAATTTCGGTGTTCTGGAATAGGATTATACTTTTGTAAATAATAAAGTTACCAAAAAAAACCATCCGATGCCTTTTAATTAAAATTTCAACCGGTTTCCGGAAAAATTTACCTTTTAAATCTAACATCTGTGCTGAAGTGAAATGAGAACATAATCGGCTCCGCACGTCTCATAATTATTACTAGTGTTTAGTTACCGATGGTTATAACCAGGATCCCTAGCCGAGTCGATCTTGCCATGTCCTTCCGTCTGCCTGTCCGTCGCTTAGATCTTGGAAATTAAGTATGTATACGAAATAGATATCTGTGATTTGCCATATGCATTTTATGCTTTGATCCAGATAAAATTTGTCAATCCATAATGCCGTGCCTGTTTTAACACTAAAAATTTGTAGTCTGTGTTTTTTTTTATTTAATCTTAATCTTTATCTTAACTTTGACATTACAGCATGTCCAAAAAAGATTCAGAAGATGTACCCCAAACACCCAGCACAGACACTGTGCCCGAGGGAAGCTTCAACGAAGTGGATGGCACTGCTGAGAATTTAACTAAATTATCTGACGTTGTACACGGACAGGAAACTTCATCGCCTCTTATTCAGACAACGCTGGTAAGTTTAAAGAAGTCCCACTGCTATAGCAGCACCGCAGCTAATGGGAAATCAATTAATTCTCCGCAAAACCATATTTTTCTACCATTCCGCCAGCCAAAGGCTCGGGGTTCTAGCTCGACTCCTGCCGTAAGCTCTAATTACTCCAGCTTACCGTGCTGTGGTGCCAGAGCTTCGAATTTGGGTGGAGCTTCCGCTGCTAATTCCTCAAGTGGATTGTCAGCCCTCCGGCACCCGGGCAGCTGCAACGGTGGTCGCAACGCCCTGGGCATCGACATTAGCGCTGTGCATAATGCTGTCCTCCGTGGTAATTTGGCGAAGCTGCCGGAGCCATTCGTCAACGAACATCCGGTGACGATCTACCCAGGTCCGTCTTCTAAGGCTGCCGTGGGGGAAGGGGCTCGCGGCAAGCGGCTACTCAGCTCTGTCGAAAAGCACAAGGAAGTGTGCCACATGCTGAATCCACTATCCAGCAGCTCAAACTCTTCGTCCGGGGAGGCTTCGCCTGATGCGTCTCACGTCAATGTGGCGACATCAAAGGCGACTGCCAAGGATGAGGACTATTCGGAAGATTCGCTGGAGGAGTCCACCATCTCCACTGACCTCACACCCGTGAAACAGAACGGAGTCGCCTGGGAGATTCATTTTAGCAACAAGAAGAAGTCCAGCGGCTTTAAAAGTACTACTGCTTCTAAAACGGTTAGTGCTACTTACAACAAAATATTTATTAAAAAGAATTTCAAAATTTGATTAAAAGCATCCGCACGCGCCTTCATACGTGTATGGTTTAAAAAAATTTGGATAAAGTATATCCAGATCACACTAAACCATAAGTATGGTACTTTCAGAAAGGCTGTCCAACAAGCATTTCTGGTTGTGGCAATTTAAAACAAGAGATAATGCTATAGTCGAGGTCCTCGACTAGCAGATAACCGTTGTCAGCTAGTGGAAGTACGAACGAGAAATTTCAACATTTTCTGGAATATCGCTAGAAATTGGGGAGAGATAATGAAATGAAAAAAAACTTACAAATTCTTTAAAAGTGTGGGCGTGGCAGTTTTTGGCGGTTTGTGGGCTGTAACAACTTGCGCTGCGTCTATGTCTCCGGAATCTGCATGTCTAATCTCAACTCATTTTGGCTTTTGTAGTTCCTGAGATCGCAAACGCTTTCTTCTGCCTGTTACATACTTTTCAATGAATCTAGTATACCCTTTTACTCTACGAGTAACTGGTATAAAAATCGTTATAAATCAGTGACAGTAGTTATAAGTGACAAAGCGCACCAATAGAGTGTCCGAATACGACTACTATTTATACAAGAAGATATGAAAAAATCTGTTGTAATTCAATAGAAATTAATGAGAGGGCGGGCAAATATATATTTTCTTAAGCATTCCAGTAAATTTTAGATATTGTTAGTCAAATAATTTTCTTCACAAAAGGTTATATCAGGACTTTTGTATGTTGCAGGCAATCGTCACTAGTTTTATAATAAGTAGTTCAAATGAAAACAGAGAACATTGCAAAACAAAAGTTTCTGCTTTCATAAACGCGTAATTAAATGTGTTTGATTAAATGAACGTATTGAAGCGTTTCGCAGTCACCCGACGAGTCGATCTAACCACGCAAATCCGACTGTTTGTCGCCCATATGAACGTCGAAGGCTAAAAATTTAAATAATATAATATAAATATGTATCTCCGCCCTTTCCCTTTAGAGCTGTAGCGGATATCTGATTATTACATTCTATCTTGATTTACATACTAGTTCCTACTTTGTTTACAACACTGTTTATTAATCTAGCATTTTGGCATTTCCATCAACAGAAAACCAACAATTTAGAGGACAGTAGCGGTTTCATTTGCAACGATAGAAGTATGCCTGGCAATGGAACTTTTATTATCCGTCGCTCCACAGCCAAAAAACCGCCTCGTGCCACAGATGTATTTTGTATACCAAAGCCGCCACGTTCCTCGTTGGCCGAGAGAGTCGAACCCGAACCCAAAGCTGGAGCCGGGGCGATCAGTAATGAGTTCTATACAAGCGATAGCGAGCAAAGCGATACTACTCCGCTACCCTTACCGCTGCCACCAACTTCATCTGAGATAAACTTCGTCTACAAGGAGTGTGAGGCTAATGCGGGGCATACACGTCGCGGACTGGAGATGGCCGCAGCACACCGGGCAGTCTTATCTCTTGATATCGAGGCACCAGAACAACTCGGCTATTGCAAGCCAGTGAAGAGCAAGACGGCTATGCTAACAGAAAAGCGCCTAAGTGCCGAGTCCATGCCGGACAACACATCCAGCAGCGAAGAGTTTGATGAGGCGCGTCTCAGCAGAACCGGCAGCTACGAGTTGTATGGATACAACGGTAACGGTGAGTAAAAAAAAACAATCAATTCTTTCTTATCCTAATACTCTATCAGGATTAAATTCATTAAATTCTATAGAGGGTGCATACTTCATCTTAACAATTTTTATATGAATTTTAAAATATTCATTCAAAATAATAATATATAAAACTTTTTTTCAATATAGATCAGCGAGCTTCCAACGCCACTACTCCGCATACAGACTTGGCTCCAACATTGGAGGAGGACGAAGAACTTTCCGATTTTAGCTATGGGTGTGCTCCACTGATACAAATAGAGCATAACATCAGTGCTTTGTTGCGTGGAGACATTCCAATTGTTGGTCAACCGGCTGAAAGCAATGGTGGTGGACTCACTGGTGCCCCAACGACAGCTGCCGAGCTGCATGCAAAGCGGGTACTGGAATTTCGACATGGCGTTCACAAGTCTGAAAGCGCCAAGGAGATGCTGCTGTCACAGATGCCCAATTTGGGCCCACTGCCACCATCGCCACCGAGTTCTAACCCGGAATTATTTGACTACGATGCCCCACTTCCACCGTCGCCGGTGGAGCCGCGAAAGCAGCTAGAGCTTCCGGCAGTGGCGAATGCCCCTGCCGCGAATCGGGGTACTACCATAGTGGAGGTGCATGCCACCGCCTCCGGTACAGCGGTGCACAGTAGCAACAGTCACACTCGCCGTAGTCGAGACAATATCGCCTCTGTGCGTCACTTTACTGACGAGCTACCACCGCCACCAGCGCCTGCCCACCAATCGGCCAGCTTCTTAGAGGGCCACGCCGGACCACCCACGGTCCCCCCACATCGAGCCACTGGAGGTCATTCGGCCAACACAATGAAATCCTGGAGTATTGACTCGCAATACCGCAAGAAATCTCCAAAGCTATTTGGCCACTATAGCAGCGGTGGCAGTGGGATAACCACACCCACTGGTCTGGGACCGATGCCTCCACTGCCCCCACCGCATTTCGACGGAATAGCAGGTGGATCTGGTTCTTACCATCGTCGTTATATTAACTATGGCACCAAGCGCAGCTTAAAGCAGTCGCCGCGCGAAGAGCATCGCCTGCAAACCTCATGTAGTCTTCCTGAAACTCCAATTTTTGCCAGAGGGTGAGTAGTTACATACAAGTTACATAAGACCTAAAAAAGTAAAAATGTACCAGCAGCTGTGACATACCACGTACCCCATATCGACGCCAAAATGAGCCCCTGCCTGTGGTCAGTGGTTCCCGCACAGCGCCCAGATCGAGCACATCGAACAGCATCAACATGGGCGCTTCAATTTTGGGGATAGGAGGCAAGTCAAGTTTAATATTTTAAAAGTATGCCCAACATACATGGGCAATTTATTTACTAACGCCAAAATTAATGAATTCTTTAAAAGAATAAAGAAATATATATATAATTGGCGACATTCCCTGAAGCAAAGTTTCCGCGAAATATGTTTTTGATTTTAGGTTTTCATCCATTATTAAACGCCAATAACAGGCAAAACAATGCTTAGATAAATTGTTAAATCTACAGGCTACATTTAAACTTTGTAGTGTATATTTCTAATAATTATTACGATGTCCTTAAAGGAGGTATATCAACAAAATTAAAGGTTCACTACCGACATATACATGCAAAGCCTTACGCACTAAATATCAATATATTTATATAATATATATTAGCAATATATAAATATTTATTATGTAAGTAAACTTAGTCACAAATCTATTCTTATAGAGATCGGTCATGTCTGTTATTATTTCCCCACTAAACTTCGAACCTAAACCAAAAACCATTCTTTCTTAATTACGATGCACAGTGTCGGAGTGATATTAGACCCTCCCGATCAAAACCCGCCTTTGCCTTTTAACTATTTGGACCTTCTTAAAACACCAGATCCCACTTAAAATAAAAGCCGTACCGGACTATTCAGCGAAAACTACAGTAAGGGAATACATCCCACTATTCCTCAGAAGCACAAAAAAAGCTAAAAATTTGGTCATGCAAATATATTATATTTCATATTTCTTAATAAAAACCAAACTGCCAACTACCAGCCATCAAAATCATACGAAAATGGGACCACTTAGTAAACACGCTTACTTCTTCCATCAACAAGCCCACTCTCCAGACACCGCATACAATATCATCACCTCACCGTACATAAGGACCTCAACAGTTATACCGAATTTCAAATTCAAAACATCAGTCCCCACATAATAGTACTTAAAGATCATCACTTACTACACGCCATTTATCTTCCGATACCTATCAACTTTTACCTACAAAATCTCACACAAACAATTTAACTATGTATAGACATAGACGCAATTTGAATTTTCCTCAAATATAGCCTTATCTCGATCTATATTTTCCGCCTTATACCAATTTTAACATAAACGTCCTACAAATAAACGTGCTTTCCTCAAATACACTCCCACACGTGTCCTTGGACTCCTACAACTGGTATGAGTCGAAATTTTCGAAAGCTACCCTAGCTTCACCCTTGTCTGGGAACGTTAGTGCCTCCCTTAGCCCCAAAAGCCCATTTTCTCGCCATATTTTAGGAGTGGTAGAGGAAATATAATATTTGGAACAGTTTGAGTTAGCGAGTAAAGTAGGATCCCCCAATTCAACGCATCCAATGCGAAATATAGTCCCAAGATATTTTAATCTGTAGTGAAGCGCAAGAAATTGAAAGTGCTGTTACTGTTTTCTGGGCAATATCTTTTCGTACATACATATATGTTAATTTGATCAAATAAAAGCAGAAAGTAAAGCTAGCCGCAAGAAGTTTGAAGAAAGCAGAACAAACACAGTTTTTAAACTACTCAGGCACGGATCACGTCACTAGTTTAAATACGTTTCTGCGTGTTCTGCTTTTGGAAATTCATGCGAATGCCTGGGGTACTATGGTAGAACCATAAATATATATATTTTCTACCATATATATATATATATATATATATATTCGTACTAGTTGATCCTACCTGCGAGAGAACGAAGACTTTTGGTAAAGTTACCAATAAATACCATTGCAACACAACCACGCTCACCCAAGTACTTAAATCCCTTAATATGTAAAAAATGTACAAATATGAGCCGTCTTCACTTAACCTATTCCCAATATTATAATAGAAGCAATTAGGAAAGAAGAAGAACAAGATTACCTAACAGGAAGACAAACTCATTTCAGCCAAAAATACGCCCCTCTGTAACCTGATAAAAACACTAAAATGACAACATATATGGCATAAATGACAATATATACATAGTACATATAACATATATATATGTATATATAGAGCAATAGAGCATTCCACATCTGCTAGCAAATGTGCAAAATTTTATTTGCCCCAAATAAAAATAGATTCCTCCAAAAATATAACAACTGATCCTCGATGTCAATTAACACCGCCCTTGCATTGTAACTAAAAGTGCTATTATATAGAAAAGTACACAAATCCGGGTATAAAAATTTAAAAAAAATATTCATATATTTCCTGCCTTTATGTTGAACAAATTCTATCCTATGCCAACAAAATTTTGAAATTTATTCCTAGCAATCCTAACTGTATATGATATTTGAGTAATTCAACTCTCTTGTTTTACTATAAAATATATATTTTTTTACTATATATTTATAACTTAAGTCTGCTTTATATAAATGAATGTATCAATGAATGTACCCATAGGTACATTCGTCAAAACAATCAGCAATAGCTTTTAAAAGCTTAAATGTAACACAATTGGGTTTCATTTAACGTCCAAGAATCAGACACCACTTTTGGTACCGGATTTGTAATTTCACACGGTGTTAATTTATTTCATACCCCATCAATAGGAGGTAACTATGGTACAGCCCAAATTTGCCGCCAGCGCTCAATAAATCATGCTTTGGCTTCCAATGAAATGCTGCGTATGACTGGCGCCCCGGCTCGAGGATGGTATCCCAAGCAACGGGGAATGCGTCCAGTCTCCACCGAGAACATAGATCGATTGGCTTCCATGCGGGTATGGGACAATCCGACGGGCATGTCGGGCACCGGACAATCTCGTAAGCCATTAACGCTGCCACCAAATCTTACACCTTCCTTTTTGAATAAATCACCCCGCGAGGCTCTGCGGCGAGTGACCAGTTTACTGATAACCAAAAAAAGTGAGTTTGTCTGAAGTGAACCGAAAAGAAATAAAGCGTTTTAATTGTACTCATCAGAAAACAGCAAAGATCGAAAACAGAAGGCATACTGCGATCAACTTATGGATGATAGCAACAGCAAGCATGTCTATGAATTTGAAACGGGTAAGGTTATAGAACACATTTATGAATTGAAATAACGAATAAAAAAATGTGTATTCATATAAGAAGCAAAAATTGCATAAAATAATTTATAGATATATTTTTAAAGACACGTTAATAGTAACCTCGTAAAAGATCGGGGAAAACGTTTAATCTCGTATATAGAATAATACCTGGATCGGTTTTTTAGTCTACCATATGGCAACGCCAGGCTGTCTATTTGTAGGAACGTCGAGATCCCAGGAGCTAGAGTTAGGAATTAAAATATGTATATACTCTAATAACGTGCATTATTGGCTTAAAAATAAACCGTTCCTAACGCAAGAATATGATTAACAATGTGGTATTTAAATAAAATTCTTGCCGGCCCATAATTACCACTGTATATTGCCGAAAATTGATTATTCGTTAATCGTTAAGCGAATAATCAGCAGATAAGTGAAGCTCGTGTACAATTTAAAACCTCTCTTTGGTGAGTCCATCTCTTGATCTTCCGCTCCGTAACATGTTCTTAAGAGGTGGACCACTGATATATTTAAGTTAGCTTTAAAATAAATTAAATAGCATTAAAATAAATTTAAAAAAACATGTTTAAACGATTTTAATTTTGATACCACATTTTTTTATCTAGGATCCACCACACGAAGGGATACAAATCGCAAGGACAATGGAGCCTCGGGGGCGATCACCAATAACAAACCCAAAAAAAGGGGGCTATTTAAATCTCTTTGGAAACGATCCAAAACTGCCTCTTTAGATCAGTAGAGAAGTCCCCTCTTGGAAGTTTAACCACTGCCCCTTTTTTATATACACCATATGTGTATAGTAGCATCGAAAATTATAATAACTCTTCTCGGGTCGAAAGATGCCAGTACATCTGCACTCACCTACCCACTCACCTTATCATTCATCGATCAGCAAAACGCGTGGGTTCCATCACCTTGAAAACATACACAAAGTATCGTAATTGGTCATATTGTAATGAAACAAAAATTCAAATGCACAAAAGCCGTGAATCGTAAAGACTGACAAGGAAAAAAGCGTTAAGAAAGATAAATTAAATTAAAAAAAATGTGAAAGTAAATAATATGAATATACAAAATACAAACAATATTTCACTCTTACAAGTTACAAAGAAAATACAGTGTAAAATTATTATGCGATCAACACCGAACTTTTAAAATGCTATTAAAGCAATGTTTGTAGTTATATGGCCAATGATCGAATATCCAAAATCTAACCAAATACACAATGCATTGCCGCAACAAGAAATTTAAAAGCACTGAATTAATTTAATCCTATATATATGTGTGAGCGATATATACTTATGTGTATATATAGGGACATAACTAAACCGTTTGGGGTTCTAGGCAACAACACATACATTATTATGATGTTAAATTGCTTACATCAATTTAGAGTTGTGCAAAGCAAGTTGCAACGGGCAATGTGGAAAAAAGAAATTAGATATGTTTTTGTATGAAGTATCCCATGTTTTTTAATCGAACATCTGATGCTTTGCCAAGTCCCTAGTGCAACCCAAAAAGGTCAAGTTGAAATGACAAACAAAAATCGTAAAACTGATGAATTTCCAAAAAATGAAACAGAATGATGTTAAGCCCTCCACATTTTAACGAATGTTTGATAATAAAAATGAGATCGAAAGTACTCCATCAAATCTTTAAAAGTATAATTAATGCTCAAGGCGCGATTTTATCAGAGAAAGCATTTCTCTTTTGAGCAAAAATGAATTAGAGTAGTTGGAAAGGAAAATTGCAATATGTAAACGTTTACTAGTCATTAAATATAAAAAATGAACTACAAAAAATGTATAAGAAAGATAACATATTTTTTATTAACAATCAGTGATTGATGCCAAAATGCCAAGGACATAAATATTGGAATCATTTCATCAGCAAGAGCTGTGGCACCCAAGAACAAGATAAAAAGATAAAAGTATTAACGATTATTAGTTACACCCCTTACAGCCGAAATGCTAATATGCCGTTGAAGGCAGTTGTTTTCAGTGTGTGACCAAAGACATTAGAATAACAAGATGCGTAACGGCCATACATTGGTTATGCACTATGCAGCCACTTTTTTGGTGGCGGCAATAATTGCTCTCTCCCCCACTAGCGTAAAATTGAGAGCATAAAAAGATAAAAATAGAATACACTTGCTTGTGTGAGTGAAAACAGCAAGCAAAAAAGTGTATGTGTGCGTATTTGTGCTAGAAGACGATTTTCGGCCCGAAATTAATTTTGATCTAAGATACGAATTTGATTAATGTTTTGGTCAATTTCGTTGTAATATGATATAATAAAATAATATTTAAAAAGTTGATGGCGTGACTATTATTTTAGTTTTCTAGTTTTCTAACTATTGCTTTTCAATATATTTTGCTCCTTTTTTTATTAATTATATTACATTTTGTACTATGTATGTAAATATATTTATTTATTTATCATTTATTTTTTAACATGTAGGAATTTCATTCATTTTTTTCATTTATGAGATAGAATGCTGAGTTTTTTATCAGCTTTCACAGTCCTATTACAATGCTTAAATAGTAAAACTTGTATTAGTTTGTTTAAAACATCAATTTTATGCACATAACGTTCATTATTTGAGTGAAACCATAATAAGAAACATTACATTTTTTTTTTATACACAGTTGCCTTTTATTGATTCTAAAAATATTTTCAAAAATTTAAATTTTGAGGATGTTAAAAAAACAAATGATACCTATAGTTTTCCAAAGTCCGATTTAGTTGAGTAGTTTTTCTCATGTATGAAAAGCTCTGAGGCAGTTGTTAAATGATCGCTTTTTTTAAGATCAACGATTTAAGATCAGCTATTTATACAACAAAATATATACACGAAGTTAAGTCAATGAACAATATGCAACCTCTTCATTGAAAAATTGAATTCTTGAGGCTGGACCAGCGGCGGACATAAGCACCAAAGAATCACTAACTTCATACATATATTTTTTTTCACGTCGCAATTAATAACTGTAACGACAATTATTCTAGTATAAAGTAATTTCTAAAAATTTTTGGTATTATTATGTACATTTATTCATGTAATACTATTTCTATGATGTATTTAAATAATCTTATTACGACAATGTAAAATTCGAGTTTTTACATGATAATAATTTTACAAAATAATATTGGAAAGTCCATAAACTTGCAAAGTGAAGGGCATATTTTCTCAAATTTACAATACATGACCATACGTGTGCATACAAACAGTGTCGCTGTATGCGTACAAGAGAGCTGCTGGCTCTAGAACGCTCTCTCACTGGCTTTTGAACAAAAATTCAAGAGAGCCTGGAGCCAGCACAAAAAAGTGTGCATCTTGTTATTCTAATGTCTTTGCTATGACCTTGAATTCAAAAGTTTCGACAATTTCTTAATGGGACATTTTTTTTATTTCAAAATTCAACACAAAATCAATAAAAAAAAAGCCAAAAATATAATTATGAAACTTTAGAAATCTTTATTAAAATCTATATCGTGATACACATTTTTAATTCCATTCTCATGCTCTACTGACTTGATTAAAAAAACGAGAAGTTATTAACGACTTAGAATCTTTTTTTTTTCGTCCAATGAACTAGTGTTATTTGATATAGCAAGTGGGTAATTTTTATATTTAACTAAATATGTAAATTTAATTTATTTAATATTATAATATATATTTTTTAGAAAAGTAGCACAAAAGAAATAAAAATTACTAAAAACAAATATAATGCACGGCCTTTTTATATTTCATTATATATATGTACATATGTATGTATATAAATACATATACATATATAGGATTTCTTGGTAAAGGAGAAACTTAAATGGGTACACACAGTTTTGATACACAGTATTGTATAATAATAACTAATTTAGTAAAATCAAGATTATTCAAAGAATTGAAGGGATTTTAATATTTTAAACCAACTGTCAATTAAACTACTACAAAAAGCTGGGAAAGCCCCTGTAAACTCTTTAAAATCGATAAATTACAATATAAATGGGAGCAAATCTACGAATCTTAGTCGGAAGCAAACGATCATCTGGCAAGTTTCAGAAAATTTTTTGGTGTTTACTTCCTTTAGCATTTTGACTGGTAACTTAAAGCTCGATATACGATTAACTTATTTTTAGGTGTGGTAAGATTATTTTTAGTCGTATTAGTCGTTAAAAAGAACTTAATAATCGTAAACAAAAAATTGATCCATTTTTTCCGGGCTGACCAAATAAAAGTACAGATCTCTCTCCGGAGATTCAAAGTGGCAACACTGATGCAGACTACTTTATGCATAGCATTAACTTCAATAAAAGTAAATTGGTATTACAAATAATCCGAATTTCGATACAAATGCTTACGAATCCGGAACGCGCGTAAGGCGGTTTATTTTCCTGTACACCCTCTAACCAATATTGTTTGTAAATTTTATTTGTTCAAAAAATATTCCGAAATATAAAGACATCGAATTAAACATTCTTTCCGATTTATTATACATTTTCCAGCAAATTGTTCTGCTTTGTGCGTGTGAATAAAACCAGATAAATATACAATACATAAAAGAAATATAATATATATCTACAAGTATATAGGACACGCATTAAATCAAAATCAACTAACTAAGCTAAATTAAAAGTATCAGTAACATCGTTTGATCTCCACACACCTTTCATACCAATATGCTATGATCATAAAAATAACAAAACTCAAATTGCTTTTAAACATTTTTAGTTAGTTGTTTTCAGACAAAATAGGCCGGTTCGTTAGAAATTCCTTGTTGTGTGTATGGGAGGTTGTAGTTCGGGAAGGTTCTTCAGGTTTAAGAATAAAAAATCTCTACCGCTGTCTATGCCATGTAGCTGTATTCATCGCCCGAGTTCGCGGTTCGCTCAATATATTGTTTGTCAATTAATGACTCCACGCATTTCTTAATCATTGCTATGTTGGGAGTAAAGCTAACCTTCGATAAAGAAAGAACCTAGAGAAAACAATATGTCATGTAGTTTTCATTTACAGTTAGGTGTTTTGAATATTACCTCTTGTATTAGCGCATTGTGCTTTAAGACTTTACGCGCTTTCATAATTCTAACAATGGCGGCTTGTAGAAAGAGTTTTCGGTCCTCATCCACAGAGTTTATCGTGTGTTCCACCTTTATAAAAAAAGTTGTTAGCACCAGGTACTATTTAAAATCTAAAAGACTTACCTCCTGTGGCGTTTCCTTTTGCAAAGCCGAACTTATTTTGAACTTCGTACGCTTATTTGTGTAATCCAAATTTAATTCTATTCGAGTCTCCCCGGCGAGATTCTCTGAGCTGGCATTTAAAAGCTTTGACTCGATAATAGGCTGCATGTGCTTTTGAAATGTTTCGTTGTTTAGCTGCAAGGTGTTCTGGATCTCCCGACAACTCAGACTATCACAAGTCTCGAACAGCAAAATTATCGCCATCTGGTATGTCTGCATAGTCACGATGTAGGATTTTTTCAAATGGCTCAACTTTAATTCCCCGTGACACATATGATGTAGCCAAGTTAACTTCCGACCACTAAATAATTTATGATAATAATCCTCAAACTGGAAAATCATAACATAAGGTACAGGATTAAAACAACAATCAACTTAAAATTTCTAATGTATCTTCGACAGTCATTCGTTTTAAGATGTTTCTGGACCAAAAGAAATTACGTTTTGATTCGGTACGCTTATAAACCTTTATTTAAATAAAGATACTTTAAACCTTTTTAAAAGTCACATATTTTAAGAGAGACATGAGGGACGAGTACGATTTTAAAGGAAACTTTTTTCTACAAGAAGTTGGCTTATTTCTAAGCATTTTGGAAATGCTATTACTTTGCTGCTTAAAATATTTCTCCAGGTTTTTGAACCCTAATATAACATTTTTAATATTTTTAAAAGGACTCTCTTTTAATAATTGACCAAAAACAGTTAAGTAAAAACATCAATATAATATTTTCAATATTGTTAAAAGGCCTCTATTTAAATAATTGACTAAAAACAGTTAAGTAAAAACATCAACAGCGATTTTAAAATCGAAGAATTTTTAAAGTTTGTAAAAGCTAGCTTCTATCTTCTATCTTTTGAAATAAAATATATATTTTTACGAAAAACGTACCATTTTAATAGATTTTTCAAATTCCTGTGGTACTGCAAATGGTATAACTTGAGTAGACCCCAAAGGCCAAGCGCCCGCCTGCAGTACCTTAATGGCAAGGTTGATGCCTGCATAGAAATATACATAAAAATAAAATAACTTTAATGAATAGATTTCTTCAATCTCACCTAAGTCGACATTGCTATCCTTAAGGTGAGTATTAAACTTGTTGTTCAGATCAGTAGATACCGAAATATCCGTGAACATGCGATGAAGTTTATTGGTAAATTCATAACCGCAGGCTTGCTGTAAGTATTAATTAAGAAAAGGCACAAACAAGATTTAAGCTAATATAGTTCTGGCATAAGGGTCGTCAACAAATTAAATCAACTTTAAAAATAAATTAGATTTATATGGCAAGTCACATTAATTAATTAAAATTTTTGCAGTCATTTACTGTGAATTACATTTTAGGATGGTTGACCACTAACCTTCAACCGATTGATCATTCCCTCCTCCGCATCCATGCTCTGACTCTGTTCGTGGATTAGGCGCTTAGCTAACAGTCGGCTATAAAACTTTTGATACACATCTTTGTCCTCAATATATTTAAAAATAGTTATGTTGTTAGTAAGCTTTTGATCGATCTCTGCCTCGCAGGTCTTCGACTTTTTAAGTAGCGTATCACAGTATTTCGCCACATACTCGGCGCTACGGCAAGGCTGCCGCTCGGTCGGCCGGCGATTGATAACGCTGGCGCACGCCTTGTCTAAAGCGCTCAGGAACAGAGAATCGTTTTCGAAAACGTCAGCAATCAGCTCTTGGTATTTCTGATGCACCTTCAACATATTCTCTACGAACGCAATGTGGATGTTTTCACCCTTAAGCGCAGACACGGTCTGTAGACCTTCACTTTTGATGTGATCGAGGAAGGTCGTAATGAGCTCAGACTTGAGATTGTCGGGTATGGGCTTAAGAACGATGTACATGTTGCGTAAGTCTTGGCGCCGCTCCTCGGATACCATTTCGCGGCACTCCGAGTAGATGAAGCCCAGACGATCGTTTATAAACTTCTCCTCGCACTCTTTACGGAGTTTTGGCAGGGAACTGACATGCAAAAACTTCTGGGCTCTCCGGCCTTCATATTCCAGTATCCGGATAACCTCCTGCATGTACTCCGACACTGAGCACCGATGAAGCAGCTTGTTGGCCTCGTCTGTGTAGTAGGCGCCGCTGGCCTCCAGCATGGGGCCTTCAAAGAGTTCCTGGTAGAGCTTAAGCGAGCCAGTTTTCTTATAGTCCTGCACCTCCACGAAGCTGTGTATCACTCCGTTGATAATTTGCACGCGATGGTGATCCAAGGTGCCATTGCTAGCTCTGTCTGCGGCAATACCCTCGAGTATGTGACGGACTAGTTCGCTGGACAAGTACTCAATCATATACAGTCGCCAAATGTCCAGACCTAGCTCGCCAATCTCCATCTGCTCCGCAGCATCGCTTGACAAATTACCGTAGAACGATTCCGTGTCGGTAATCTTCTGTTTCTTGATGTGCTGTTGATTCAGGTAGCTAAAGAAATAAATTCCAACTATTATTGCGTTTTGACTGATTTTGATGTATTCTTACATGTACAATTGGTGCAGATACTTGATACCCTGGCTATATTCCATCCAGGTGGTATAGTAGCGCTGGAGAAGGTCTGGGCCACCATTAGAATGGGAGCATTCGCCGTCGATCAGCACCTTTTTGGCCAGCATCTCCTGGACGTGCTGCTCGAGGAAGTGTTTTGTTTCCCCATAAAGGCGATCAGCCATCGGTTCCGGCTGCGCCACACACAGTGTGTAAACGTCGCTATATGTTAAAGGAAGGTAATTAGACAGACCGAAGTGTTAGTGCGCGTTATTTTAGAAATTTTATTTTGGCCATTCACGCTTCGCACACATACATACATATTACGAACTGTTGCGGTCATAATAAAAGCAACCTGAGTTACACTGTGTTGCTTAGTTGTCGTTTGCCAAAAATATTTAAGAGAGAAGACATCAATCTATTAAATTTATTTACTTGAGCATAGTTTACCAGACAGGTTTGTAAAGTTTGCGGCCAATATATTTAAAATCAAGCAAAATATTTATTATCTACACGTTAACAAAAATGTGAGTGCATGTCCAGACCAACACCACGACATTTACCAAATCATTGACTCCTCGCCAGCATATATATTTGTGAATTGAGTTGCTGAATACAATATATACATAACTGATCCACTCGATACTAGTACATTCAGTTCACCGAGTAAAATGCAAAATAATGTGATTGAAACCATTTTTAGGTTGGATTAACGTATTCAATTAATTTGCAAGTTTGTATTATTTCAAAGTGAATAAAGCTGGTTTTTAGTACAAGTTCCTTATGTTGTTTTTTCTGTGTTGAGTGGCTGTGTACCCTTTAGTAACCTATCATAATATCTCTCTCCAGGATGTCTAATTACTTCGATCGTTGCCGTGGTAGTCCAAGACCTACCTAAAGCTTGTGTTCCACACCGAGCGCTCCACTTTGGTAAGCGTTATCACCGACTCGGCGATGCAGCGCAGGCGCGGCCAAACATCGACAAACTCCACTATTTTGGGCTTAAGCGACATGTCAACTGGGTCTTAGTCCTAGTCCTTGGTCCGTCTGGAGATAGATTTGGAAGAGTTTCCTGGTGGGGCAGGACGGAAACTGATTAGAACGCCGACTGATTCCGCCTTCCCGGTTACAGCAATTGGAGACCGAGCGTCCCTCATGCGTTGGCAGAGTCCACTTCTGCTTTGCTTTTTGGCATAATCGCTTAGATTTTGCATTTGGGTTACCCAGGCAATGGCCTTGCCCTCAAGCAATTGCACAGCATGCCAGTTACCGCTTGATGTTTCGTAAGTTGGCGTGTGCTCGCGGTATACTCACCGAATGCTTTACTACGCTATTTACTTAATAATTACGCCGAGAATTTAATTATTTTTGCACTTTTTTTGGTATCGTGAAATGGTTTGTCAGACGAAGACGATATCGATATATATAATACATCGATATTTGAACTCGGCATAGAAACTCGATGTGAAAAGAATGTCGTGTCTCCACTGCCCAAACATCTCTCCTCTATTTTGGTACTAATTTAGCGTCAACGACGAACAACTGAGATAATTATTTGACTTTCTTATTATAAGAACTGGTTAACGCCGTCTTTTCAAAATTTTTTTTCAACAAAAAACTGTAAAAGCACAAACGTAAATTGTTTTTTCATTTGTGAACCGTAATATTACTAGCTCATTTTGAGTGCTTATACGCTGCTTATACGTATGTGCTGGAATAAAAAAATTAATAAAAGCTTGCCTACTTTGGCTGAAAAACGATTACAGATTCGATTATCCGGTAATCGAACTAGTTCTTAAGCTGTTAACCTCTAGTAAGCAACTTTTTTTCAAACGAAAATAAATTTTTGGGTTCTTAACAGTATAGATTTGATCTAGAACTATTTTATGATTTAGCACGAATCGAGTTTTATAAAAAAATAAAGAAAGGTTAAGAAAAACAAAGAAAATAACAATTAATTCCAAACTAACTGAAATTTACAAAACTTTTTAAGTATTAAAAACATTTTACACTCCGAGGTCAGAAAAAATCTCAGATTTGTTAAGGTCTAAGTTCGTTTAGCGCTACATTTCCTTGTAGTCGCCTTTTGGTTGCCAGTCGATTTTAACTTTAACCACCTCAACAGGAGTTGACCAAACCGGTAGTTTCTAGGATGCAGTCTTACTATACTACTCGATGAGATTCTGCCGGTCAGCATTGCGAACGGCATAAATATACCTGTTACTCGTAAAAGGGTATACTAGATTTGTTTAGTATATATGTCTGTAACAGGCTGAAGGAAGCATTTCCGACTATATAAAGTAATATATTCTTGATCAGGATCAATAGCCGAGTTGAATTGGCCATGTCCATCTGTCCATATGAACGCCTCGACCTCAGGAACTAGAAATGTTAGAATTGAAATTAAGCAAGTGCTTCCTGAGACATAGACAAGTTGGTTACAGTTTGGCGCGCCTTTTTACCCACCCAAAATTGCGCGGTTTTTAAAAATATTAAATTAGAATATAACAAAAACGTTGATCAAAATTATATTTGCATTTCAAATACTAAAAATTGGTCATTTACATAAGTATACATATTTTTACTTGTATACTAGTAGTTTGCACTAATAAACATTTTAAATAGTTAAAAAACTTCATATGCACCTGTTTATTGCAAAATTGTATTCTTGAGGCAGGACCAGCGCACCTAAGAATCACTAACTACATATATTTCTCCACGTCGCGAGCTGAATACTCTAACGAGAAATAAAGTACCGTAAACTAGTAGTTTATGAAATGAATTAGGTATTATTATGTATTATTATGAAAGACTATAAACATCTGATGTGAAGTTTAAATTTACATACGTGTGCACACATGCAGTGATCGAGTGTCGCTGTATGCGTACAAGAGAGCTAAAGCCTCTAGAGCGCTCTCTCTCTGGCTCTTGAACCGAAATTCGAGAGAGCCTGGAGCTACAAAAAAAAAATCGTATAGGGGCGGTTTCTCAGCTTGTTATTCAAGTGTCTTTTATCAAACTTAAGGTTGGTCAACGGGACTGATTTTAATAAGTTCTCAAAAATGCCGATTAGATCTAATCGAGCTAAAAGACTTTTGGATTTGCTTAGGAATGCTACTTATCCGAATTGTCTTCACTGCACTCCAACTGTCAAAATAAGTCAAGCTAGGATAATATTAAGGATTGCAGACACAAGTTGGCTCTGTAGAGACTATTTGCATTTCCAAAACTCCGTTCGGCTCCCAAACGAGCTATTTTCAACCATATGTTTTGGAGATTTCTAGACGGATAATATGGGGGTCAAAAAGTTTAAAATTAAGGTCAACAAGAGAGAATGCTGTAGTCGAGTTCCTTGACGGTCAGATGGAGATGGTGGAAGGAGAAATTTCAACATCTTCTGGAATATCGGTAGAAATTGGGGAAAAAAATCTTAAAATAACATAACAATTTTTAATTTTCCAAAAGCTTGCGTGTGACATTTTTGGCCGGTTTGTGGGCGTTAGAGTGGGCGTGGCAACATTTGGAAGCTGCATGCTTAATTGGATCCAATTTTTAAATTATCGGATAACCTAAGGCTTTTTAATTTGGACTGACATGTGTGATTTAGTTGTATGCGGTGGGATTTGAACTCTCAACTAATATATTCTTTATGTCTATAACTATAATGTTACTTATATCGTAATTTTGGAATTAACTTTAAAGCGGATATTTATATTTTAGACATCATTGAGAGTTAAAGAAATCAATTTCATAATTCTTTTAAAAAGTAATAATATACGAAACAAATTAAATTGATTTTAAAAAATGCTTGTGTGCGTTAGAGTTGGAGAGGACAGTTTGAACTATCAATAAAAAATAATAAAACAAATATATATTTTATTTTTAATTTTTAAAAAAGTTTTTTTGTCTATCGTCTAGTCAGGGGTGTGCTTGGTTTTATAAGATGGTCAATTACTGTATGCCCTTCGGCGCCTAAATTTGGATGGATTACTTATATTACCTCCTTACGCAAGTAGACTAACGCCCACAAACCACACAACTGACACGCCCACACTTTTGAAAAATGTGACATTTTTTTTTATATATTTTGTAAATTTCTATAACTTTGCCAAACAATTTTTTGGCCAAACAGTTTTGGCGGCCACACACCGCCAAAAACTGTCAGGCCCACACTTGTGTAAAATGCTGTGATATTTTTTCATTTTTTAATATTGTATCTTTTAAATTTCTATATATTTGCCAAAAAAAACATTTTTCTACGCCCACGCTAACCCCACAAACCCCGAAATACTGTCACGCCCACACTTTTAATGAAATGTTAGGATTGTTTAATTTTATTAACTTTATTTCCCAATTTCTACCGATATTCCACAAAATCTGAGTAACGGGTAGCTGATAGTCGGGGAACTCGACTATAGCATATAGTTTTAATTGTTCTTAGGGCAGAATAACTCGTTTTGACGCTCTTGGTGTTATTGGTATTCTACTTATGTATATTTTCAGATCATATTTCGTTCATAGAAAATAAAACCATGGCTTTGCTTAATTTCATAAAATAGTGATGATTTATTCTTTTGCTAGTCCGTCCGAATTTTGAGTATGAAACCCCAGCTTCGTGGAGTTTATTTGATTCGCATAGGTACAAAAACACTTTTGGACGTACATCTGTATATGATCTCCTTATTCTTAGCCTTCTGTTAATTAACTTACCGTCCCTGGCCAACTGTAGAAAAGTCTTGGAATAGTCTTGATGTGTAATATTATACAATATAATATATATAGAATGCTGAAGTGGAGTTCCCCGACTAGATACCCGTTACTCAGGTAGTGGAAGTGCAAACGAGAAATATCAAAATTTTCTAGATATCAGTATAAATTGGGGAAAAAATAATAAAATGAAAGAAAACTTTTTTAAAAGTGTGGGCGTGAGAGTTTTGTTCGGTTAGAGTGGGCGTTTGTATTGTATAAATTTAACTATAAAAAAAATGAAAAAATATCACATTTTTCAAAAGTGTGCCGTGACAGTTTTGTGAGGTTAGAGAGGACGTGACAACATTTGGAAATAAACATGCGCCGCGTCTATGTCTCTAGACCCTGCATGCTTAATCTCAACATTTTGTGTACTGTAAATGGGTATTAAATATGTACACGACCATCCAAAAAACAGAAGTTATTGGCTTAAACAATTTTATTTTTTTTCGCTATATTTTGCTATTCGTTTTGGTAGGTTTTAATTAATTAATATTAACGTCCATTATTTTTTAATGAAATAAAACTTTATTTCATTTTAAAGTTTGATGACAAAACAACACAATCTGCTAAAAACAGTAAAAAAAAAACGTATGTTTTTGAATTAGTTCACAATGTTTTTTAACCACAATCTTCTAAACCCATTAAAAAATGTTTTTGAAATAGTTCATAGTGTTTTTTTAGCAATGGAATTTCGAGCTAACCCAATCGTTTCTACAGTGCTCTTTCATCTTGATTGTCATGCCTCAAGCCATCAAAGATAAACTTAGACAATAGATTACAAAAACCTGATGGACAAACACATTCATAAGATTTTAGATCAAGATCCTTGTTTTGTTTGTATCTTTTCATAAGTAAGTTCGTTTCATTTTGTTGCTTTGCTAATTCGTTGAATTGTTTTAACAAGAATGCAATGCTAATAAGTTTCTTTTAATTTAAATATTTCCATATGTAAGAAGGTATAATGTTGGTTGATGACGCCCAAGAACGCACTCTAAAGATAATATATTTTTTGTTTGATTTCCACTTCATTTTTATATTTCATTAATTTTTACTAATTAATTATGTTATGTCTCTTTTTCAATTTGGACTGACACGTGGGATTTAGTTGTATGTGGTGGGATTTGGACTCTCAACTAATATATTCTATATGTCTATAACTATAATGTTACTTATATCGTAATTTTGGAATTAACTATAAAGCGGATATTTATATTTTTACACATCAATTAGCTGCAAAGCGAAGTGGATCACTTAAATATTACAGATTTCTGAAAATTAACAATTTTTTGTTAAACGAAGGCTGGTTTAAAATAACTGAAAATACTTAGATGTACGGAAATATAGTTAAAAGATATATATATTTCTTGTTTTAGGTACACAGTTTACCAACTTTTGGAATGCAATAATATATTTGTTAACTAATTTCGAATTTTGTTTATTTCTTTCATTAATCATCTGGCATGGAATATCACACGAATACTGAGGCAAAAGCAAATTTATTGCAAAAATAATTTCTTCAAAATAGTTAACTTTTTTAACACGGCCACACACACATCCACATCCATATCCATCCTGGTTACACGTTTATACAGAATCTAGTTTATAAGAATGACAAGCTAATTATTCTAGCAAAGACTGAAATTCTCCCACCCCCTCTTGGCCCTCACTTTCATTTCTCAAGCTCTGATCTTGGTCGATTCCCACCGATTGCTCTTGGACATTCATCTTCAGCAGGGGCATCTTAATGTCTGAGGCCTCCAGTTCGCTTGTGGATTCTAGGGCAGACGAATCCAGCCCATTGAGATCGACTACGCCGGGGGGTACCGGCTCAGCACTCGGCTGGGACTTACCCTTGAAAAAGAATAGAACATCATGTATTAGGTTTTTTTAGAGTTGAAAAGGACAGTTTGAAATATCAATATAAACTAAATGATAAGATAAAAAGAAACCAAATATTTTGGGCTTCAGTTTTTCGCGGATTGTGGCCTTTAGTGTGGGCGTTATTAATTTTATTTGCTATATCGATCAACATTTACAGGAATAATAATAAATTTAAAAAAAATACACAAAAAATTTGTCAGCCTGCTGAACCAAAAAAAGTTAAGATTAAGCATGCAGATTGTAGGGAAAGATACGGCCATGGTTTTACATGGCTTTACATGGTCCTAACTACGGCTTATAAATTTAACATGTGTATTCATTTAGTATCCCATGAGAAACCTCCTGTGAGACTAACATATGTATATCTAATACATTCATATCTATGTGTGTACTAGATGCGGATAACCAATTGCCCACGTGCAAAATGTTAAAAGACATTGCAAGTGAATTAGGCTAAAGAAGATGGGTTAGATGGGAAATTAGTTTTATTTTATCGCACGTTTGCCCACACACTACATTTTGTTTTTATCGTTCACATCTTATAAATAAATGTTTTCAATAAAATATGTTTGTTAATATTTATTGTTCTCTTTTATAAACCTTTAAAAATAATAAATTTCGTTTGTCCACATATTTTAACTAAATATATTCAATAAAAACCGTTGGCCGACCCTTTCAAAATAGTTTTATCGTTTGTATTATTTTTAAAAAGATATCGTTTTTCAAACGAATACAAAAAATTTTGAAGAACGTGGGCAACACAAAGCTAGTTGGTGGGCCAACTATTCCAGCTTTTAAGTTTCAAAAATGAGATTTTTATTTTTATGTTTAGGGAATCAGGCTTACCTGCAGATAAAATGTCATCAACTGTCCCTTTCCTTTGACAGCTACCAGACCACGCTGAAGGAATTTGTAACCAAACGGTTGTAAAATATTGCAGGTATCCTCTGTGACCTGAATGGCGCCTGCCTTTCCTGTGCTCTCCATTCGCGATGCCACATTCACCGTATTACCCCAGATGTCGTAATGCGGCTTACGTGCGCCAATAACGCCAGCCGTGATCGGTCCATGATTGATCCCCATCTTGAGAACGAAGTGATTGAACGACTGCTCGTTGATGCCATGCAAGGCGTGTTTCAGTTCCAATGCAAACTCCACCAAAATGGCTAGGTGAGACCACCTTTCTGTAATGGGGGCGTCATTTCTAAGAGTTCTCTGCTGATTTATCCCACTGGCAGCCATATATGTGGAACCAATAGTTTTTATCTTGATGATGTCTTGGAATTGGGGCAGCTCCAACAACTAAAAAAGGATTTTTTAAATAAAATTAATCTCTTATTCTCATGTGTTTTTTGTTGATAATATCTGAAAAGAACAAGATTTTCTTTCAAATGATAACTATTTTCTAAATTCTGAGGAGTGATAAAGCTGAGGAGCGATTGTGAGAAAAAAAATTAAAAATGGTTTTTAAAAAAAAATAAAAAAGTCAAGTTTTTGATTTTGGAAAATTTTTTAAATTTCAACTACATAATAAATGGAAAACAAAATTTTTTTAAATTCGATTTTTCCGAACGCAGCCTGGTTCGGCAGCTTTAAGCTGCCTCGTTCGCGTAAAAACAGACGGAGGGACAGGCGAATATGGTTATATAGAATCTGGCTGTTGATGCTGATTAAGTGGCAGCCTTCTGACTGATATGCACTGTGCTAGGGTATAAATAAATATAAGAAATAGTATGAATACATTTACTTACAGCATCAAAATCTGAGATAACCTCATTGAGAAATCGTAAACACTCCAAACCCTGGTTGTTTACAGTTTCTTCGGAATAGAAATCTGGAAAAAGAAAGTCGTCGATAGTTATTTCAGTAGTAGAAATTTACATAATATATAAAAAAGTGAAAAAATATCACATTTTTGAAAAGTGTGGGCGTGACAGTTTTGGGCGGTGTGTGGGCGTAGGTGTGGGAGTGGCAACATTTTTTTTGCAAATCTATAGAAATTTACAATATACATACATACAAATATAAAAAACTGGAAAAATATCAACGTTTTAATGTTTTCAAAAAATAGATGTTTGTCCAGTGACAAAATAAACTATTATTGTCCAAATATCTTTAATTTATTACATTTTATAGGCACAAAGATAATATAATCACTTTTGTCAATAAAGCACAACAAAGCTTTGACCAATACGCCTCAGTTCTAATACTCTGCTAAAATTTGGGCATTGGGCATTGGTGTAACCTGTTACTAACTCACGAAGTTTGAATATAATTCCTGAGGTGTACTTGTTTATACATATGTGGAATATTGGTTTAATCTTACCAGAAAAGTTTGGCATGCTGGCGAATAATACCCCAACTTCAGCATAGCTCTGAGAATAAAGATCATCATGAGAGCGTTTAGTGTTCTTCATGAAGTGCTCTGCCACATGGACAGGTAAGACATTGTAGACCAAAGCCTCATTTCGCTGCCGCATATCGTTTGCGGTCTCCTTTTGCTCGGCCACCTCAGTTTTCCATTTGAAAATGACCCTATCTTCATGGTCCATCTGTAAATTGCAATTATTTGATATGTGCATATATCATGCGCCTAACTTTATATTATAATTACGTGTCTTGCCAAGGTGCTTAGCGCCAGAGCAGCCACTAGCAGAAGTCCTGAAGCAGCATATCGCGTAGATATAATACTAAACATGTTTAATATATGAAGAAAATCTTTATTAGTAAAGTGAAGTGAAAAACATCGTAATTTTTCCATCATCCTTTTAAGAAAGCATCTTTATCATAAACTAACAGAACATAACTTACGGTTGATGTTCAAAATCATCCTCTAGAGCATAAAGATCCTGCATGATGAATATATTGAAATAGCAATGCAAAGCTATAAAAAAATAGTAATTTATTACGACATAAAACTGTTGTGCATTAATTACAGTTACCTGCAATGGACAATAGCAGCAAAATCTTCGTAAGATGAGTAAGTTGGGCAATCACGGCGATCGCAATTAATATAAGTACTCCAAAGTTACTTAAGTAGGACGGATATAGAACTCGTTCCGGGGGCACAGCCTCGCGCATTTGTTCCACAAATGATGCCGGAAGTAGGTGTTCTGCGGTAACAATCGCCTCCATCTCCACGGCTATATCGCTATCTAGGCTCGCCGTTACATTGAACTCGCTTTCACTCACAATATGCTCGGTACGCACGAAGGTGACGAAAAAGAACTGTAAGTTATTAAACATTTTCATTGACTTTCAGGTTTTGTCAGATGTACTTTAAAAATATTTCTTCAAATATGTAAATCAAATAAAAATCGAGGTTCACGAGGTGCAATATTATGCTTTAGGATTACTAGCCTAGAAAAAATAGAAAGTAGAACTCTGAATTCCGATGACGATAGTGATCAAGAATATATGTTCGTATATACATTGTAGGGTTAAAACAATTTTATTTATTGCGTTGAACGTATTGTAAAATTATTTCAACTGATATTTAAAGGATTTGCATTCCAATATTTGATTGCAATGATTCATACATATTTGATCTTTGACAAAAACACAAACTAACCATGTCGATAACGTTACTGAAGCCAATGGTGAGTGCAATAATTATGGCAGCCAGCTCGCGAACAAAGGTTATGTCATTGAAGCGCTTGCTCACATCTACGAAAAACTTGGGCAGCATGCCGCCAAAGCTCTCGGCAAGGCTGATCACTACCAGCATGGCGATCGGTACCAACGGCGCAGCTATGTTAATGAAATGCAGGGTAGATCTCGGCAGGACTAAGTATGAGTATAACACATCAATGCACTGCACCATTAGAGCGGCAAGAAGCGGAAGTGAACTGTACGGCTCTCTATATACGGCGTACGATTGCTCCAGCTGCGGGTTTTTGAAGCGCAAGAATATGTTAGTGTCCTTGGTTAGGTTTCTGGAAAAAATTAAATTTTTTTTTCTTTAAATGGGAACATAAAAATATGTAATCACTTTGTTTCCTAAAAATATGTAGACTGATAGTTAACAGTCAAATTAATTTATTTAATTTATATAATTTATTTGGATATGCTATAGTATATAACTAAGTTTTCTTTTTACTTACTCATGTCCGTCGCGCGTTACCAGTTCATCTTTCAATCGTTGTTTGAAGTTCTCCAATTTCACCTGCTCCTCTTCGTCTGCAGTCACTGTAGTCACTATTTGGTGTCCATTGGATAAAGAATTCTGCGCCAGGAGCTCTTCGTCGTCTAATGTGGCATCGTTGTCATCTTCTTCTGAAACAATATCGTTCATCGATCCATTAGGACTGGAGGGTGAGATTTCATCCTGGGATTCATTTATTTTTTTGGCACATGGCGATGAAAACTGGAAGAGACTCATATAATTATTATACATTTTAATGTATTCAATTAATTTATAAAACTGTATTATATAAAAAAACATTGATGGAATTCTTAATATTAGACTATAGACTATAGACTATATGTCATTTTTTTAGTCTTGCGCTGCGTCTATGTCTCTGGAAGCTCAACATTCTAGCTTTTGTAGTTCGTGAGATCGAGGCGTCCATTTGGACACAGAAACAGAAGGACGGACAGACGGACATGGCCAGTTCAACTCGGCTTTTAATACTGATCCAGAATATATGGTCGGAAACGTTTCCTTCTGCCTGTTTTATACTTTTCAACAAATCTAGTATACCCTTTTACTCTACGGGTAACGGGTTTAAAAGTAAATTAAAGTGTGCTATGGTTGTCTGATCAAAAGTGATACTTCAATCGAAAGGTAGTGGAAAAAGTAATCGTTTTGCTACTCAAGAAAAATAAAGGGGCCTAGGAAAAAGTGTAGAAATTAAATATATTAGATTGGTAGACAGCATTAGCTCCCGCAAAAATGTATTATAAAAATACGCATGGACTGACACCTTATTTCATAAAATCCGATGCGCCGTTCAAAGATATATATATTTTTTAAAACTCACCGCCTTAACTACTTTGGTAATAAAATACGTCTTTAGTCCAGCAATACGCAACAGCTCCTCCCGTTTCTCCCCAAAGGCGGGCTCCACTTCGAATTCGCCGTTCAGAAATGCAAGCGTTTTGTCCGAAATGTGAACGCGTCTAAGAATTAAAGATTGAGTTTTTAATAATACATTGATATACAGATGTTGGTTATTATCAATTATGCAGTAGAGAGAGGGACATGCCTGCACTTACCCAGCTTTTCCGCTCGATTCCATTTTATTAGCCAGTTCTACGTCCTTTGAGTAAACGTCAAATTGCCACTGCCGCTGCCCGAGAATGCCGGCGAGCACGGCTCCAGTGTGAATGCCCACTCGCATATCAACAGGTGAGTTGGCCTTCTGCTGCACATACCTGCAAGCACAGGGAGGGAGTAATAATTGATTGATTTTTAGACGCCCCAGAAAGTGTGCCTAGGTAGAGGATTTCGCCCAACTAGCAAAAGGAGCGAGCGTGGTTATTACAGTGCAATCATTATTAATTGAACAATCGTTGATTTTACGTCACCTTTCGCCTGTCAAGCTGTTCCCCACACTCCCCAGAGAAATGTCTACAACCGCTACTTACTTAATGGCCTTTACCATGGAGAGTCCCATGTGCACGCACATGACGGCGTGATCTGGACGCTCATCAGGGGCACCGCTAATGCAATAATAGCAATCACCAAGAATCTTAATGCGCAATTGTTGATATTTCTAGGGTAAGGCAATTGTGATTTAGTTTAAGTAAAAGCACAAATTAACAACCAACACTTTCAACAAAATCAATATTTCAAGAATGGGCTAATTGTAATATAAATTTTTAGTACCTCAATGTAATTAAAACTTCCTAAAAAACCAACTTAAACAGTTTGAGCTATCCAGAAAATATATAATATAGAACCAGGCAAAGAATGCTATAGTCGAATACCTAGACTATCATAGTCCCGCTACTCGCACTTTCTTCTAAGGAGATGGATATGGAGATATGCAAGCAGTAAAAGAACTGTTTCAGAGCGCGGGTCAACGACTACTTTTGTTGCCCAAAATTAATTAGTCGTTCAGTTTTAAATATATCGAGAGCAAACTTAACAATCTAAAAAGGATTACATTCTAATTAAAATATCCGATATCTGCTATATTTTAAATTTAGCTGTTTTAACGAAAATTACCACAACTTTTAAAGAAGAAAGAAAGAATTATTTACATAGTTTTATGTTGTTTCCAGACAGATTACTAAAGCTTGTATGTGAATATAATTCAACCAAACCGCAGTTGTGCTGTCTTTATTTTTATACTATGTAACAGGCAGAAGGAAACGTTTCCGACCATATAAAGTGTATATATTCCTGATCAGGATCAATAGCCGAGTCGATCTGGCCATGTGCGTCTGTCCGTCTGTCCGTATGAACGCCTTGATCTCAGGAAGTACAAAAGCTATAATGTTGAGATTAAGCATGCAGCTTCCAGTTACATAGACACAACGCAAGTTTCTTGACCGTTTGTTAACGCCCACAAACAGCCCAACGGCATGCCCATTTTTTTTTTCATCGATTTGCCAAAAAAATTTGTTCAAAGCCCTTTTGAAGAATTTCTTATTATTATTTTTTTTCCAAGCTTGTACGGATACTCCAAAAAATGTTGAAATTTCTCGTTAGCACTTCCTCTAGCTAAGTAACGAGATACCCGTTGGTATCTCGGGGAACTCGACTATAGCATTCTCTCTTGTTTTTAAATGCATTTTAAACACTTAAAACTGCAATAAAAGATTTGAAACTTAAAAGCTCAAAACATGCGTTTAAAGGTCTCGTATTCGGAATTCTGAAAACATAAGATTGTACATCGGTTTTTGGTTAATAACTTTTAGAGCAGTTGTTTTTGGCTTAATTTGACTTATGGGATAATAGTAATAATTATAATGAGCTGCGTCATAAAAAGTCCCCCCCCAAGTGGTTTGATAATAGAATTTAAAAATAGAAAACTTTTCACTGAATCATGATATTCTCAAGCAAATCAATGGTTTCTTCATGATAAAGATGTATTTAATATGATCAAATCAACCATTTATGATTTGGCCGGGACAGGTAAATGAAAACTAAAAAAACAAAAAATATAATGCAAGAGAAAAGTAGAATACAAAATTACCTCGGCAAGCCTATCGAAACGCGCAAAGAGCTCGTTAAGCATTTTTACCAAATCTTGGGCACTATACGTGGAGGAGATAGCGGTAAAGCCAACAATATCCGCATATAGTATGCTTGTTTGTACAAAATAAATAGGAAAAGTATTTTGAAATTTATTCGCAGAAGTGAATTAAATTAATCGCAGATTAAATTAAATACTAACACCTATAGATACGCTGCTTTATATAAAAGAGAAAAAAGAGCTTGAGTATTGTACAGTTTTATATGAGAAAAATTCAAACGCAAAAGCAAACATTTTTTTTCTTTTTGACAGCAAATATTCAATCTTTAAGCGTACCTTACATTCTCGTGCCGACTCATGTAGATTTTTTTAAAAGCCTCGGAACTGGATGATCCCAAATCTTCCCGCATCTTAATAGCCACGTGCTTGGGCAGCACAGACAAAAGCAGACGCTCCTAATAATTACAAGCATTATATCGCATACCGACCGTCAGTAAAACAGAATGCTAACCTGCTCGGCCGACTGTTCCTCTATGACCATTTTTACTTCGAGGCTCTTTTTGGCTTCGAGGAAGGCTCGTTTCTGTTTCGCCTCACCCATAAAGTAGTACAAAAGGCCAATGAGCGCTGCCGTGGCTATTAAAACAGCGTTAGCCGCTAACTGGTTCGAGAGTAGCGAGTCCCAGTGAGAATAGCCAACAGGCAGACTAAGACAAATAAAATATGTGATACATCCAATCGACAGACCAAGGAAAATGAGCTGTAATGGCAGCGTCACATAGACCAAGAAATTTAGAAGGATGGCCCAGCCAAGAAGGTCCCTAAAAGATGAGGGATGAACAAATTGAATGTATGAACAGTTTATTGTCTTTTCAAGAATTACAAAATATACTTTGTGGGGGACACTCCTCCAGTAGTTAACATTATACTTAGCTAACTCACCTTGGTGAAAAACTAGGTTGCAGAATAATATAGACGGTAAAATGTACAATGCTTAATAGCCACAGTGCCCGTGGTACAATAATCAAGAGTATTTGGTGCAAGCGCCTCAGTGCCGGTCGATCAGAACGTCGTCCAATGTAAAGGAGCGCTGTTAATGCCAAGTACGCCACCAGCATACAACAGTTGACCACTAGAATACGGTAATAATAAGAGAAAGAGTAATCAAATTAAAATTATCTTAAAAACTATCCTACATAGATCGACTGGATAAATCCCTTTTTAAAATAAATATACATACATACATATGTACATACTTTCTTGGGTCGCAGTCTTCTTTTCCCTATGTATAACATAATCTTCCATTTTGTTGTTCACAAAATAATTCAACCGTTAATATCAGTATCTGTGTTTGAGGTCTACCAACATGCATACATACATATGTACATATATATAAAACTAATAATTTGAACGGTACTAAAATGAAATCTAAAACCAAGAAAGTATGCAATAACAATCTTGACGGTAATAATATCTAAATTAAAATGAAGGAAGTACATCCATAATGGCAGATTGCCAAAGTTGAAGTTTGTGCACTTTATACTCACATTCGTATGTAAATAGCTACTCTGGTTTTCCAACATTGAAACTGAAGCTTATGAAAAAAATGTATATACACTACATATGTAAACCATTTACAAAATAATTTAATTGATTCCAACTGTGATCGGCTGTTTTACACCTTTAAAAATTGTATTAATACACGGTTGTATTTATTTTAAAAGTTATTCTTCCATATGTACATATATGTATATGTATGTAAGGTTTTCTACTACATTCTTCCGACAAGGTCCTTAGTGCAAAAACAATTGCGTAAAACAACTAATCTCTATTCACCTCTCGTAGGGGCCGCCTGATCCCATGGTATTCCGATGGTCCAAAAGTTGAACAATACGGCCGCGAAGACAAACCACTTCAATCCACTGCGGCGTTGTTTGATGGAGTAGTTGTGGTAGAGTTCGTTAAGCACGTGCTGTGGCAGAATGACGACTCCACCACCGGTGATTCCCACTCCTCCGGCCACATCACTGTCGTTTTGCCGCCGACGGGATGTTGTCTGACGCTGCGAGGGCGATTTGCTTGTCGATGCGGTCGTCATCTGACCTTTCTCCAAATTTGCTTCCATCTGTTCTGTCTAGCTTCGTTGTTCGGCGACCTTTTTTGTTATTCGTGTTTTATTAATAAAGCTAAACCATGTCCTTGCCTTATTTGTTTATGATGTGAAGGACCTAAAAACTTTAAGAGAAATAGGAGCACTGCCAGTCAAAAACCAAACACACTGACACAGTTTAAGCAAGTAATCTTGACACTAGCGGTGCATCGTCGCTCCTCCCCCACTCTCTCAAATGAATGTCTAGAAGCGAAATGCACAGCGGAAGCGTCCTTGGGCGTAACATATGTAACATATGTACATATTTACATATATTTATGTACAAAACACACAGCGAAAAAATGTGTTTACCTGCATATGTATGTGTCTACGCAATGATTGGCACTCAAGAATACATTTTTTGCAATAAAACATAAAAATATTATAATAGTTTTGCGCCTCTGTAATATAACAAGTAGTTTTTACGCGTTAACGATTACAGAAAATTGGATTTTCTAGTTGGATAGAAAACTTAAATTGTTTTGTCATAACTCCATTTATCCATTGATCCATTTATACGAAGTTGTACCTTTTTGCAGCATTCGACTACGGTAGCCGTAATAAGAGAATTTCTTCCGCTCTTTCGCTTTCTCCTCTGTCTCTCGCTGCTCTCTACCCCGCTACCACTTTCTCTTTTATGACTACCTTTTCATTTCACCATTGCCAAGTATTCGACTGACGAACTAAGTAACACACCTCTCTTCCTTTTTCTTGTGGAAAATCCGTTTCATGTCTAGGTAGGCGCGTACATGTGTTTATTATGGTTGTGTGGGTTAGGCTCAGTTGCTCAAGGTTCGTTTTAATGCTTTTTGATTTTGTTTGTATAGCAGCGCGCGAGTGTGTCTATCCTCTGCTTATTGCAACGAACACTCGTTTGATTTCAATTTCAATCCCAGTAACTAACACCCCCAGGACTTAAGTCCAGTATTTTAGTCCAAGATATTCGGGAGTTTTTCCGACTTCACTGCTTCTATAACATACGTTTGCTGCGCAGGTTATTCCCTTTTTCGTTGTATTCAGTTTTTACTGCTGGCAATTTTCCACACTAGACACCGAGCAATTTCCTCTGACTAAACTAAGCCGCCCGATAAACTTGACTGACTGTCGATTGCAGCCTCAGCAGCAAGGACCTCCGTTATTTCGTGCTTAACCGCTCACAGGTCGAACGAGAGAAAGCTTTTTCGGCTGAAAGCTCTACTATGCGCATGCGATCGGAGCAATCCACTGATAACGGTACAGCTGGGCTAGCGTGATAAGATACCCTTTTCACAAAAGCGTAGTCAGAATATAACCGGAAGATCATAAAGTTCATTCGACTCCATTAAGGTCTCCCGCCAATAGGCAACGAACGACTGAAGAAAACGCCAAAGAGTGCAGCTGCTGGTCAAGAGTGCCTGTGCGAGTGTGGCGGCGGGGTGCTGTAGTACTGAACATAGCATGCAATCATGAGTAAGAGATATTTACGTTATACTGTTTATACTTTATTTAATCTACGATTTGTTGACCGTAGAATTTTATCTTATCCTAATCCTAATGCTATCTTATATATTTTCTCTAAATACCACAAATTTATTCTGGTAATACAAACTATTTTTTTAATTTTTTCTTTAAAAAACCATTTATATCAAATCAAAGCACTTCCTACTAGTGAAGATGACATTTCAACTTTTCTTTATGAAAAGTTCTTTAGCTTTTGTGATGAAAAAATAATTTGGAACTTAATTATACCCGATACTCGTAATGCCAATTTTTTGCCACTCTCACTTCTACGCCCACAAACCGCCCAAAACTGTCACGCCCACAATTTTAAAAAATGTTGTGCTACTTTTTTTATATATCATGTAAATTTCTTTAGTTTTCCCAAAAACTTTTTGTCCACTTCAACGCCCATAACTCTTACGCCCACGGTCTTAACAAATTTTGCGTTCTTTTTCATGTTGTTATTTGTTCTCCACTTTTTACCGATATTTCAAAAACATTTTGAAATTTCTTGTTTGCACTTCCACTAGTTGAGTAACGGGTTGTTTTTATTTTTTGACTTTATTTATATTAATTATAATGTTTAATTATATGTATGTTTGCATATCTAGGGAGTGAACGTAGTGAAGGCGCGACACTGTGGCACATTTTGGGCACATTTTCATTAATGAATAAATTCATAAACCGTAAGTAGAAGGAACTAGATTTATAAATTGCGTAGCATGATTATTTAAAAATAAATAAATCAAAATTTTGTAATCATAATATATATATGTATATAACTAAGCCCGGCAATGCACCCGATATCTGCTCGAAAACGTTTCTTTTTAACTGTTACACATTTCAACGAATCTAGTATACCCTTTTTTTCTATGAGTAATTGGTATACAGTGGTGGAAAAAAATAAAAAAATATTTTTATATTAACTAAAAATAATTAACTTCATTTTTGGCGCTTGGAAAAAATAATAGAAACAAGCTAGGTTTCTGCGATTTGTTTGAGTTTTCCCCTGTTAATTTTGTAGGAAAATCAATATATTAAATACTTTCAGGTATGTTTAGCTCATAATAAGTGATTTTGTAAAAAAAAAAAAATGGTTAATTTCAGCTTTTATATTCAGAATGGGGCGAATATATTCAACGAATCTAGTATACCCTTTTTTTCTACGAGTAATTGGTATATGTATAATAGTCGAATGACAAGTCGTCACGAGCGGTATAACACTTTTTAATATAGCGACCATGTGCCTGTGGGCGTTATGACACTAGTTGTATGACATGCACCCGTTAATAGCACATGAGTGATGCTCAAAAATAAATTCTTTGGATCCAACACTTTACGATGTAATGTACATATGTATGTACATGTATATGTACATATGTATGTACAATATGTAATTTAACTATAATAAAATTGCTCTTTAATTATTCAAATTGTCAGAGACAGAAAGAGAAATAGTTTGGTTGAATGTTGTCGACAACTTTTGTATGGCTTTTTGTGCGTATCCCAAACGAATGCCTCGTCCTTAAATTATGTTTTAGAAACAAGCACAAAAAATCTTTGTTGATTAATAATACAAATATTTCAGGCACAAATTATTATGAAAGAAGTTTATGATGTAATAAGAAGGAAAATAGAACGAGTGTTCCGAATGAATATTTTCGGCAAGAAAAAACCCAGTCCAATGACTATTGTTATTTTCTTGCCAATAGCCTATAATATTTATATTTATAATAATATATATAATAATATTTATATTTATAATATTTATAACATTTTAGCAAAGCAGAAAATTTTCCAGCAGCTGCCTAGCATGCATTCTATTTCTTCTTCGTATTATACCGATCCAGAACACAGGCTACGCCACTGCACACATGTAAGTACTCATGTATCTCGCTACCTGGGAATGTTTCGCGAGGGGTGAAAAATTATTATTTCCGCCCATAATACACATACACATATGTGTGCGTGTGTGTGTGTGCGTATGTGTACAATGTATGCATGTACATATGTACAGTAAAATCAGGTTATAGCGACTTTCAAGGGACTGACGATTTTTCGTCGTTATACCCGAAAGACGCAGAAAGGTGGAAAAAACATAATTTTTTACTTTATTTTATGGTTGCCATGTTCGTATTATGTTTTAACATAAAACAAATTAATTTTTTAATTAAACAAAAAATTTAATAAATTTAATTTAACCCATGTTTTTCATACGCTCACCGGCTTCCAACAGCCGAATAATTTGCATTTTTCCTTCGACGGAGAAGCACTTTCGTTTTAAAGACATTTTGTGGGCCCAATGCGCAAGTGTCGAGCTTAAACTGAATGAGCTTATCATGTGCATTTAGTGCATCAACTCACATTTGGCGAATTTACGCATTAAGTTTTATTGGAAAAAAACAGAAAAAACTATAAATATAACGGGACATCTTATGGAATAAGATGGGTGCACACGCACGCTGTAAACATTTTTGTGATTTTTTACATATTTATTTTTTTTGTAATTATTTTACATAATTACTGTAAATTATTGTAAATATTTTTCTATATATATTTTTTTTTTTTTGGCACGTCGCAATATCAGGTTGAATTATGAAAAATCTCGTCGGTATAAGCGGCATGGCGCTAAAAGCGGAGACGTACTAACCGGAGGTCCTTTCATATAACTTTGTATGGGGACCAACCAAGCCATCGAGTTTCCGTCGCAATAACCGGACTGACGCTATAAGCGGAGTCGTTATAACCGGACTCTACTGTATATGGTAATAACTTATTGAATTCTTATCGACTGTGCAAGTACCAAATTGACTAATATAATAGTAATAATAATATAATATAATTAATTATAATATAATTATTTTAAAAAAATAATTATTCGAATGACGTATCAGGAATAAACCCATCTGATAACCCATCGACTTTGGAGGGTATATTTACCTGAAACATCTCTGAGATCAATAGGAAAAACAAGGATGGGAATACATTTTTGAATATTTTGATTACTATTATTGTAAAGCCGCTAAATAAAAGTTATGAGGTGGCATCTCTTTTAAGAAATGGACCGTGAAATTTAGATATTTGTCACTGCGCTTTGCTATTTCATCTATTTAATATAAAATTGAATGGTACAATTCGCATACAAGTAGGAGTTTGGCAGTAGCCAACTCCAAATTAAAAACTCCAAGTACCGGGTGATAGATATTGATAACATACAAAAAATGGTAGGAGACTCAACTTTTTCTTTGTAGTCATTAACATTTTTAACTATTTTTTTATTTTTTTTTTTTGCTAAATTTATGATAAAATACTGTGAGCAAATGTTTGGGAAATTTATTTTTCAAATAATTAATAACTATTTATCGAACTGTGGTGCATAAAAAAAATTCTATCACAATCATAATTTTCACCTCTAGCCGATATCGATCCGCTCTCAGTGCTTGCGGTGTTGGCAATCGCCAAAGAACACATCGAAAGTTCAGAAAGCTTGTATCTAAAAAAAAAAAAGCGTCCGTGGCAACAATAAAATGTGTACCAACCGCAGTTGCAGCTGAATGTGTTATGCATATCTATCGATGTCATTCCTATCCACTCGAAATTTCAGATCTCAGCCGGCGGCAGAACTATCGCAAGCAGAGTAACGACGTCTACCAACACTAGAGCGCGCCGCTTTAAAAGCCGGGCCGACGCTCTTTGCTCTCTCATTCGGCGTTTTTCTTTGTGACTGTGTGGACGTTCATACTTGTACGGCAAAATCTCCAGCAATCCAGCGACTTTTTTAAAGCTACTAAGAAGGAAACTACGTTTGCAAACATTTATAAAATTTGGCAGTTCCTTAAAATCTTCGTGTAGATATTCGAGTCGTGCGTAGTGACACCAAACCCCTCAATTACAACTTGTCTCCTCGCTTCGCCTTCGAAAAGTAAAATCTAACAGTAATTCAAAATGGCTGATGTGGCTGAGCAAAAGAAGTGAGTACATTGTTTGCCTTGTTTTCGGGCGTTTGTGGATTTTGTATAGGCAATGGACTTGCAGCAAATTTTGCAAATGTAAATCTCGCAACGATTTGGAAAATTTTTCTTTTGAATTCTGTCTATATACGCAAACCGCTTGTTGGCACTAATGTAGTTGTCTCGTTCCCGCCAAAGGCACAACGGTGTGCGCGCAAAAACCGACGCCGTTCAATTTGGCGCGGCGTCATGGTGCCTTCTCGCTCATTCTCCGGCCGGCAAACGGCAACGATGAATTATTTGTGTGTGTGTGTGTGTGTGTGTGTGGCGTCGGAGGAATGCTTTGAGTGTGTGCGGACGACAAGCCAAATGCGCAAAAGTGTATAAGATGTGTGCGTGTGTATGCGTGTGCAGCATTCAATTTGCCGCTCTTTTCTTGTGCTGTTTCATTTCAGCTGTCTTTACTACCTTTGCTGTTGCTTTAGCATTTGATTCTTTCCTCACCAGACCTTCATATTTCGGGGATTGGCTTTCACACTCGTTTGCTAGCTCAAAGCTCGAAGCTTGGAATTAACAGTACAATTTTGTACATCTTTAGCTATTTTGTCATTGCCAAAAATACTCGCTCTTGCCGTCCCTATTAACACTTTTATTTAGTATATTTTTTCTTAGTCATTTTTAAACGTTGCTGCTTAAGAAGAAATAGAAAAAAAACACCGTTTAATCTCGACTCATGTCTTAGGCTGTGCAAATTTTTTTTAAAGGGGATGGGTACAAGCCAGCCCAACGCGTATTTGTATGACGTTGTGTTACTGTTTGTATCGTTTTGACAGTTATTTTTGTTGTTTAGCGTTGCTACTTTGCAACTCTCCTTTGCTCGCCCATTAAACTCCATCTACCTCAGATTGCGAGTATCCGTTGGTAGATGCGTGCGAGAGAAACGACTATATTGTCATTAGTCGCCTGAAAACTGGTTTTTTCTCTCTTTGTTCGTTTTAATTTAAACGGGTCTCGCTTTTCATTTTGCACGTCTGCAAGCATATTTTTGATGCTACCCTGTTCTCATGTTTTTGTAGAGAGCTCTAAAATAACACATGAACTGATGCCATTTATATGGAAAAGAGCTCACCGCCTAATCGCACTCAACATTTCGGGGTTCTTTAGGCGCCACAGCTTGCACGAGTTGTTGCTCCTATTTTTCATAAAGACGCCCATCAGATGTAACAATGGATCTTTTTATTTTGTTTCCGAACTTCAGCTTATCCTTTGGTACTTATGAAGAGTGGGGATGAAAATTTTACCGTCGCTAGAGTGGAATTGTTAAAAGATTTTTGAGTGCAGAAATAATGTTTTTAAACAAAAACACAGACTGTATCAAAAATGATATCCAGTAAAAACCCTAAATATTCCGTTTAAAAATTTGTATATATATATATATATATATTTATCCCTTTTTTTTAATAACTTTTTTTTATCATCATCAGTGAGACCCCTGTTGTCGAGAAGGTCGCAGCTGAGGAAGTCGATGATGTGAAGAAAGACGCAGTTGCCGCCGAGGAGGTAGCAACTGAGAAGGCAACCACCACAGAAAACGGTGCCGCCGAAGAGGAGAGCGTAGCCAAGGAGAACGGAGCCGGGGCTCCGGACAGCACCGCAACCGAGGCCGCCGACGCAATCGATGGTGAAAAGGCGACCGAGCCCACTGCTTCTATCGCCGGCGATAAGGATGAGAAGGACGAGGATAAAAAGGAGGATTCCGAAGCCGACGGCGAGGAGACCAAGAAAGAGAGCAGCGAAGCAGTTCTACCTGCTGTTAAGAATGGCTCCGGGGAGGTCACTAACGGTGACTCAACAGGTATGTAGATATCAACGCCTAACGAGTTTCCACGTTTAGGTTCTTATTATTCCTTTTTTATTACGGTCCTACAGACGCTCCCGCCATTGAGGCTGTAAAGCGGAAGGTGGATGAGGCTGCTGTCAAGGCCGACGAGGCTGTCGCCACGCCGGAGAAAAAGGCGAAGCTTGACGAGGCCAGCACAAAGGATGAGGTACAGAACGGGGCCGAGGCTAGCGAAGTGGCTGCCTAAGGGAATCGCCCGCGGTGCAGCACACTCAGTAATCTACTTATTAAATACTTACTAACACAACAAACAAGCAAATCACACAAATTACGGTTCTACCGCCAGGAACCCGCACCAGATCCATCCACCGCTCTTGTGAGCGGGTGATACGTGGTTGGCTGCTTGGGTGGCGGGCGCAATTCTCCAATAACAATCCTGCAATGGGAGCGTAGTTTTATAGCGTACCGATTCTCTCTGTCTCTACTAACAAACAACCTACCAACCAACAATAACGGCAACAATCGAAAAACAAAAAAATCCATTATCATTTAAAAACCTACTTAAAATCTTAACTTTAAAGCAAGGTATAAATAATACGAAGGATTAAGAGAACAAGTTAAGCGAAATTAAGATGCGAGACCCTCTATGTTTTAAGAAGAAAAGTTGTAAACAAAAAGCGTCAAATTTATAATTGTAAAAAAAAAATACGAAGCGAATGAAAGAAATTGCAAACAAAATCTTTAAGTAAGAAAAACATTAAAGGCAAAATAACTTATGTAATCTTTTACAATTTTTAATTTTAAAACCTTATCCTATTTTTGAGTATGAATATTTATATCGAACTAAACTAAAAATTCAGTAAAATGTAACAAAAAGCTGCCAGCAACACCCCAGAAAAAATTTATGCCAACCGGCTGAAAAATATAAAAAGAAGTAAAAAAACACTTTACAGGAATTAATTCAAAATCACTTAAAATGATAATTTTTTAATTAATGTTTTCAAAACCGTAACTTTTTTTTTATTCAAGTTACCTATTTGCATTCCCATTTACCTTTCATTTGTCTTAGCCAACGAAACTGTCTGCGACGAAATGCTTATTAATTTTCAAAGTTGGTATAACGATTTAGAAAGTATCCAGAAGGAAGGTAATGTTCAGCAAATCAGCATTCAACAAACACAAAATTCCAGATTATCAAAAAAATAAATAAAATGAAAAAAAATGAAACATACTCCAATATTTTGTGTAACTTTTATTAATTTGAGCACATTTGTATTGGCCCAAAATAACAGATCTCGCCAGAAATTCTGTGGGTAATTCTACTACTTTAAATTTTAGAGAAAAAGCTTTCTTGGTAGGGCTTTACCAAGTGTATACATATTTCCTGAAAATGAATCATATTTAAGTAATTTGGTTGGCAAAAAGTTTTCGAGAACTTTTGAATACCTAAATGATTAAGCTGTAAAAGCTATTCTTAGAATAGTACAGGTTTGCTGACAAATCATGTTCCCATTTCTACACAGAACATTAAAGAGAACAGTACTCGCATTTATCCACGGTCAGCTGTTTTTAAAATTTTTAGGATTTCCTTTTATTTTTTTTAACATAAAGATAATTTTGTTATTACTAAACTCTAAATTCTTAATATCGGTTAATCAGCTGTTCCATATACTTCAGTATGGGCATGTCAGTGGGCCGTGACAAGTCTATAACATACAGCATCGTGTAAATTAACCGCTAACTCCTTAGCTGAAACTTGCAGGAAAATTTTTTCTGCAAAATGGTTTCAATTCGATTGTCGTTCCCATAATTTTGAAATCCTTTTCGCTATTAACGTCCGCTTAAACATCCAAAGTGTGTACGGGACAATTTAAAAGAAATAAAAAACACATTCTTAAAAATTATGGGCGTTTCTGTCGGATTGTGGGCGCGGAAATCTTATAAAACATACTTGATTTTATTCAGAAGTCTGCAACGCAGTAAATGAAAAATGTACGATCCTCATAAGGTATTTATATTCCTAACCGGTATAATTGGCTTTTTGATGAAATTATTATTGTTTAGTGAAATTATTACTGTGCACTACAGACGAGAAATCAAAAGCCTTGCTTTTAATTATGAGCTAGTAAAAGACTTTCCCCATCTGCAAGTATTATCATATTTATATCCGTTACTCGTAGAGTACAAGGGTATACTAGATTTGTTGAAAAGTAGGCAGAAAGAAGCGTTTCCGACCATATGAAGTAAATACATATGTATGTATATTCTTGATCAGGATCAATAGCCGTCTCGAACTGGTCATATCAACATTATTTATTTTCATTTTATAATTGTCTCTCTTATTTCTATATTATGTCAAAAACAATTCAGCCACGCCCATAATCCTCAAAATGTTGGCACGCCCAAAATTTTCAAACATTTTTGAAAATTGTTTGTAATTTTATTAGTATTCTTGCCAATTAATTTGAAATTTCTACTTCGCACTCCCACTAGCTGTGTAACAGTAGCTGAATGCCATAGAACTCTCTCTATTTTTGTTTTACTTCGACGCAAAGCTGATTTTTATGTTATCGTGTATGTATGTATAGTAGTCGCCGTCCCGCACTGCAGTCCACACAGATTGAGTGGAAAACTTTTTCAAAGTCAATACAAACTGTATAACTATCAGAACAAGTCAGGTTTTTAGATAGTGCTGGTTGTTGGCAACACTTGCAAATAGCTTTGCCTCGGCAGCAGCAGGCCTAGGAGTTACCATTTTTGCTTCCATGTTAGACGGCAAAGTTAAATTTCTGGTCTGGTTTTATACTGAAACTTTTGTAATTAAAAATTAAACTACTTAGTTATTCTGAAAGTCACGAACTTTTAAGAATTTTTCCTAATACACAATGGACATAGAAAAGACCCGGAAAATACGTTTAAAATAAAAAAGCAAACACATGCTATCAAAGACGGTAGCTTCAGCTATAGTTTAAATTCAGTTCACATTTATTTGGCTGTTTGATTCAATATTATTTTAACATTTCAAATAAAATTTCGAGAGCAGTTTAGAAGTGCTGCAGTACTCCCTATTAACAGATCAACGAATAGAAGAGAGTCAAATTTACACTCGCTGCTACTGCTCCCACCAATACTGAGCTTTTTTCTATGGCGCCGCCGATCAACGTCGGCGAGTGCTAAGCAGTCGAATTAAAGTGTTCTTGCGAGTAGGTGCGTCGAAACCTAAGACAGAAACCGCGTATGTACTTAATGTTAATATATTGTACTATAATAAAAACCACGTGACGTCCAATCCACGGCCAAAATCAGTTTTTAAAGTGCTGCTGTCAGACACCGTGTTTGGTAGGTGTCTGGGTTCCGGAGTAGTCAATTACCATAAATAAATAAAAAAGAGAAGGACAATGGCCACCAACTTGCAAAAGGTAAGAAGGGAAACTCGACAATCATGTCAGTGGCATCGCCTAATAATTTTCGTCCAAGCTCGTAAAAGTTTGTGGTTTGCAAATTTTGTTCCATACTCCCTTACCTTTCGCACAATGACTACGGTTGTTGATGGGCCTTACGTATTCAGATCGTAGCCATATATGTACGTATATATGTATGTATGTATCTTTATATTAGAGAGGTTTTACACCTGCGTTCATGTACATACATGCATACACACATACAATGATAGAATTCTTTAAGAGATTTTTATGAATATGATAACTTTGATACATTTTTACCTTATTAAATGTGAATGTTTGTACATGTACATATGTATATACTTGTACACATTTTTTAACACGTGACGAAACAGATTAACGCTAGATATAGACCTATTTAGATATGTATATATGTGTATATGTTTGTATGGATACCCCTTGTATTAATATTACAATGTTTCTTAAGATTTGTTGTGATGTATCTTGGCTTCTGTTAAAGAAAGTATGGTTTATTGGCATGCTTTAACTGAAATAACGTCTAAGTAGGAAGTATATGTCTTTAAGTACCTGCCTTAAATCAACAAAATCGATTAAAAAATAAATGTTTCGCATTCCATTTTTTGTTTTTGCGGTGCCATGTCGATTTTTAATCTCACAGAATGGGTGTTATCGCCTCGTGGGTCGCTCACTTCTTCGTTCATTGCCGTTACCACTCTCCTTTATTGCACTTATCAGTATTTTTTATATTCCATTTTTGTATTGCGTGCGACACTTAGAAATAAACCGTTCTGGCCTATAAATTATACGATTGAATTACGTATGTATGTAGTTTGACTATGTTGTTGCTGTTAGATAGTAAACATCTCAATGACAGTAAGATCATATTTCCCACATTTTTTTAAATTATCTTTATAAGCCCCTGTTCTGGGTATTGTACAGTTCAATACCCTCCTCCCGTGGAGTTCTATCGCCCTGTGTATATTATGGTCGAGGAACTAAACTTGGACTCTAATTTTCAGCCAATTCATGCTGAAAAAAGAGAGATTGCTGTAGTCCAGTTCCCCGACTATCAGACACCCGTTACTAGTATAAGTGGGAACGAGAAATTTTAACATTTTTTGGAATATCGGTAGAAATTGGAATAAATGGAAAAAAAAAATAAAAAATGTAAAATAAGTTTTGGGGGGCTTGTGGGCGTTACGTATTAAAAATTAAACAACTAATACAAAAATGGAAAAATATTAAAACATTTGCTTTGTGTGGGCGTAACAAAATTTTTTTGGCAAATCGATAGAAATTTAAAAGACTAATAAAAAATTTGCGCTGCGTCGATGTCTCTGGAATCGGCATGCCTAGTCTCAACTTTCCAGCCTTTATAGTTCCTGAGATCTTTCGGCTCGGCTATTGATACTGATCATGAATACATACTTTATATAGTCGAAAACGCTTCCTTCTACCTGTTACATACCTTTCAAATAATCTAGATTTTACTCTACGAGTAACAGGTATAAACATGTACATATATATAAATATATTGTTGCAATTCCCACTCTAATGCCCACAAAAGCATGTAACATAACTGCAACATAGGTTTATATTCATTTGTATATCAAATAAATGTTTTCTATAATTGAAACCAACACACATCAGGTAGATTTAAATTTGTATAAAATTTAACTTTTAGAGCTTCTAAAAAAATGTGATATGGATCGGCTTTTTTGGAATTTAGTTTACTTTACCTAACCTTCCGAAATAACATTAATAAAACCATTAAAGCGAGGAGGCTAAGCTCCTAGGATACTAGTTGTCTCATAACTTATGCCAACTTGGCCACGGTCCCAGCCAATTATTCATTATTCAAAGCTTAGTAATATAAAGTAAAATTTGACGTGATTAAGTACGTAATACGGGCTCGCATTAGGTTCGCATTTAATAGAGATTTTGGGTGATTGCTAGTTTAAAAATAGTTATATATTCATAAAAGAAAATAAGCTTCAGACATTCCGTTTCTTAACTGAAGAATCCAAAACAACAGCAATAGGCAGTATGACAATAACAACTGGACGGGATTGATAAGAGTGTGTGTGGTGGGGGTGGGGGTTTTCTTGTAAAAGTTCGATATGTCTCACGATGATTTATGGAAATTTCCATAAATCAAGTGTCTGTGTTCCTTAAGATTTGAATCGCTTAAATATGCTTTTGATTAATATTACGCTTTATTCTAAATTTTGTTTCTTGTTGATCATTATTATGAAATACAAAACCAAAGCAATCAAATATATTTTTCAAAGTTGTGAGCGTGGTTTGTGGGAATGCCAAGGTATTTTTGGACAATATTTAAAGAATTTTTATAAATTATACTAATGTTTATTACTACAACATCAAAAAGAATTCTAAAAAAATGGTTTGTAAGTCCGGTAATGTTCCCGGTATTTTTGCATGTCACTTTGATTCTTCGAACAGGGAACATCTGTAGAAAATCAAAGAAGTGGAAATATTGGTTTGGTTTCTACCTAGACGTCAGTAAGATAAACCGGGGCAAACGGTGGTTGGGATCTGCGTCCTTAGTCCATGGTGCAGAAACGCCTACAACTGTCGAGAGAGCGAGAGCGGTACGGGATTTCTATTTCGGCCTCCTCTGGGTCTTGGTTTTGTAACGATGAGTCAGTTTGTTTTCGTACGCCCAACTGGGAACTACTTATCGCATTGAGTTAAACGAAAATACTTCCTGTGTGCCTTCTCTACTGGTTTTTAATTTATATAATACGATTTATATAATATAGAACATCAATATTTTGATATACTACGCGTAGCATGAAACAGCGAAATCGTAGGAATAATAAATCACTCAATCGTCGACATCAGCCAGATAATAAAAATCGAAACTGTTGTTTGAGTAAACGTTGCAATTATGAAAAAATCTGGCAGCATTTTAATAGCAATGTAGGGTATTTCTTTTTTAGATATCTATCATATATATTCATATATCATATATCATATCTATATCTATAAATTAAAATTGCATTTAAATTGCATTACTTTCCATCGCCATTGACTATTTAATCAATATAAATTTTGTCTGTAGTCTACCCCTTTAAATGCAATTTCATTTTCTTCACTGAAATGTCTTTGTTATTTTTAGTACACCACCAGTAGCGGGGTGAATTGTTTAGTCGATTTCCGTACCTCATTCTCTCTTATTTTTTTGGGATTCTCTTTGCGACCGCTTTCTCTTTTAAGTTTCTAAAAAAACACAACCCTCCCTCCACCCTCTCTATCATACACAGGCGACCATTGAGGAAATTCGCCACGCGGCCGCGCGTATTTGCCGAGACTATCTAACTGGGCCCTGGAAAGTGGTAACTCCAGAGAATTTGGTGGTGAAGCGCATAAGGTAAACCTTCTAGTTCGTAAAATATAAATGTATTACATGAATTTTTGTGTATTTATTTATTTATTTATTTATATATTTATTTATTTATATATTTATTTATTTATATTTTCATTTATTTCAAGATAATTAAAAGATAAATATTAATTTTTACTAGACTCTGTTGAAGCATAACATTGGTAATATCCTTTTTTCCAGTGGCGGTCTGTCAAATTTCTTGTATTACGTAAGCCTTCCCGATTTGAATGACTACGATGTGCTGGAAGAACAAAAACAGCAGCAGGTAAATGTCAACGTCAACGAAGATGTCATAGCGGCCACCTCAACTCTGACCAATAGTAGCGCGGGTTTCACACACGACGATGAGTCCGCTTCCAAGGCGGTGGGCGTAACATTGGCGGCGACGGAATTAGTAAATAACGAGGACGACGCAGCGTCAAGCGCCAAACAAGCACACAAACGTCAGCGGTGCGATAGTGATAGTCGAGATTCCAGTTCTTCGAAACGATTGCACGCCCCCAAGCAGGAACCCCGTGAGGTGGGTTATCAACAGTTGTACCTGTTTATTTTATTTATTTATTTATTTTTACGAGTTCGTCCTTGATATACACCCACAGGTCCTACTGCGAATTTATGGTCAGACCCATGGTGATCACGCGCTGGAGAGCATGATTACCGAGTCCGTGGTTTTCGCCCTACTCAGTGAACGAAACTTCGGACCCAAACTGCACGGAATCTTTCCGGGCGGACGAATTGAACAATATATTCCGGTATGTTGGGTATAAGCTTTAAACGTAGACACCAATACTTAAGCTAGATTCTTAAAAAGAACTTAGGTTTTAAAAAGGTTTCTTCTTTTGAAAATAGTCAACTGTATTCATTTGTGCCTTCAAACGAATTTTAAAACAAAACTTCGTTCCTTAAAATATTAATATTAAAACCGATAATAAAGGTGTTTACATTTTACGTCTAGATATACACATATTTTTACTTGTATCCGAGTGGGAGCTAAATACCGCAAAGCAGGTTTTTAAGCAGCCTGCTTTTAATAATATGTAAATATATAATATATATATCTAATATACAATATATATATCTAATAAATATTATATATATCTAATATATGTTATATATCTAATAAATATTATATATATCTAATATATAATATATATAATATTTAATATAAATAATATAATACCATATATAATTTATATATGAATACTGCAATATACTCAATATTTGAAACTGAAGATAACATTTTATTTACTTCCATTAGGCACGCGCTTTGACCACAGCAGAATTAGGAGAGCAACGAATATTGATGAGAGTGGCTGAAAAAATGGGTGAGATCCACAGTCTCAATATACCCATGTCTAAGGAGCCCGATTGGATATGGAATTGTATGCAGCGTTGGGTTTCCGGTTTAGAGAGCATTGTTAACGGCAGTGTCCAAACGAATACTAAATCTTCGGTACTGAAGAAGCAAATGGAATTGATGAGGACTTTTGACTACGTTCATGAGATCGCCTGGATTAGGGCGATTATCGACGAAGGAGAATATCCAGTTGTGTTCTGTCACAATGATTTGCAAGAAGGCAACATTCTAATGCGACAACCGACAGCTGGACAAAACGAACGGACCCCCCGAGAGTCTATCAGCAGCCTGAGGTGGGTTGGATTATATGAGTTAAGATATATAAATGAAAAAAATATTTGATCTATTGAGTTGCTCCTAATACTTATTAAGTACTTACGATTTTGCTATTTACAAATTTAAATTTTTTTTGTAAGTTCTATTTTAACATTATCAAAAAATAATTCACAAAGTCTTTCTTATGGCATAAATGGCAATGGATCACAGAAGTTTTAAAATATACACATTTACTTATGTACATAATTAACAGATCCAACTTCGATGAAACTTTGGGTGATAGCCTTGATGGAAATAGCAATATATCGGACACGGAGACTAAGTAAGTAACCACCATCGTTCGAGACTTAAATAAACAGATAAACCATTATTTTATTGTGGGTTTTTTGCTCGTCATTGTCGTAAGTTCCTGCTCGCCAGACCTATACTGTTGGAGAAACCAGTAACCATTTGCTCCAATTTAGTGAATTCACAATATGTGAAAAGTGAATTCTTGTCGATGCTCAGCAGTTGAAAAAAATTAAGGAAATACCACTAAATATTAATATAACAAAGAAATGAAAATAATATAAAGATGAAACAAATATTTTTCTTCTTTATCGTGAAATATACCTATATATGAATTAAAATAAAAATATTTTTTAGAAATAATACTTTCGTTCTGAGCACAAAATTTAAAGTCCATGATTCAACCAACGTGTTTCTATTATTTTTTTCCAACGCTATATATAAACATGTCTAAAATTTAAGAATGCCAAAATTTGATGCGGTCGATTTATAAAAATATGTGTTGTTCATAAGCAATATGTTTATTGGTCAAGCAAAACAAAACAGGTTATGATGGCATTCGTTTAAATCAATGTATACCGAATACTAATTTTATCCAAAAACTCTTCGTGTCGTATAGCAAATCACATAGCGTGTCGCCTTTACCATGCACCGAGTTGGACACTACGAATGACTCAGCCCTGGATGCCAGCTTCACAGCCGATAATGAGCCGGATCTTATTATTATTGACTTTGAGTATTGTGCCTACAACTACCGGGGCTATGATCTTGCCAATCATTTTATTGAGTGGACTTTCGATTACACCAATCCACAGTTCCCTTACTTCTACCACAATTCAAACAACTGCGCAACTGTGCAGCAGCGGCGCGACTTCATTGTAAACTATTTAAAGAAGTATCACGATGACGAGAACTATAATATCACTGGCCAGGAGCTGATAAAGGTAGACGCTGAGATTCAGTTCTTTACAATGCTGTCTCATCTGTTCTGGAGCCTTTGGTCCGTTATTAATGTCACATCGGCGATTGAGTTTGGTTATTGGGTAGGAAATCTAAGACTGGTTTTTTGATAAGTTATTTATTAAAAATATCTTTTATCTTTCAGGAATATGGTATTGCTCGAATTCTGGAATATCAACGGCTAAAGGCAGCTTATCAAGCTAAATAAGTCTAATATCTGAACCTTCACATACATCGAATCAGAACCATAGTTAACTAGTCTAAACATAATTGACCTTGCTATACCCGTCCGTTTTTGTCCGTGTTTATACAATTTTTTAACGGAAATATTTTCTAGTTGACTATGGTTATCACACTTCTTAAATAGTTCATAGAAAATATTAAATAATATCGAACTATTTAAAAAGACTATCGGAATTTGTAATGAATAATTTGTTTTTTATAATTGATAATTACTGCTGTGATAATGGCGTCAGACAGGTTATAGAAAAAAACAATTACAATAATTTTACTTATCTTTAATTGTTCCAATTGCGGAAGTGGTAAGAGATTCGATTCTCTACCAGCAGATTCGATTGAAAGTATTACAGGCAGCACCCATCACATCCTTTAATAATGTATTTAACGCAATCTTATTCCATGATTAAATAGATTATGTTACCCATTCACGTTATATAACTTTCGAATTTATGACTTTTTAATTAAAAGTATTTTTAGTTTAATCATTACTTTTGCATCTAAGTAATGTTTTGAATTTTTCTTACCAGTTGCCACACCACATTATTTTTGTACAGTAATGGTTTAGTTGTGTTTTATATAAAAATTATTTTTCATTTAATTCATGAAGGACATTTTATGATTTGAGTAATTGTCTATTGTGTGCCTTCTATGTGCCTTACTAACTGTGCTATTTAGTGATTTTTTTTTTATATTTAAAAAGTGTTGAGCATATTTTTAATAAAGAAGTAAAGGATACAGATATGTAAAGACCTCATTTAAGACATGGCGCTAAAAAAAAACCGCACTCTCTGGTCTTGTATTCACATAATATCGTCATGTATTCTAGATGGTGTGATAACGTAAGGAATTCTTGAAAAGTAAGCGTATTCTTTCATGTATTCAACATGATAGTTAATGTAAGTTGAATCCAGATTAAGTTTAAGTGCTTTTGATATAAAGGCAATGGATTTTAGAGTATTGTATTTAAATGCACATTTCTTGCCATTCGGAGTTACAATCCGATCTATAGACTCTTAAGTGGGTGTTCTCTGGAAAGAATAACAAGTGTATACTATCTTGGTGCTCTTCTGGACCCAAAACATAAATTTTCCGATGATATTTTGTCCATCTTCAAGTCAGGGGTGTGCTTGGTTTTTTGAAAAGGAATTTGATGATCCTTCCATGACCGATACCCCTATTTATTTGCATCGTAATTTATCAGTGCAATAAAACTTTTTACTGTATGCCATTCGGCGCCTATATTTATACGCGTTATTCGTAGAGTAAAAGGGTATACTAGATTAAGTTTTTTTAATTTTATTATTTTTTCCGCAATATCTACCGATATTCTAGAAAAGTTTTGATATTTTTTATTTTTTTGTATTTATAATCGGTAATTGTATTATTTTTTCCCAAAGTCCATCGATATGCCAGAAGAAAGGACATTTTTCGTCCGCACTTCCACTAGCTGAGTAACATGTATCTGATAGTCAAGAAAATCGACTATAGCGTTTTCTCTTGTTTTTTTTTTTTTGCGCTTCCAGTGTTCATTTCTACGTAAACGTTATTTTTCGTCGATCTGCTGCTACTCGAACCGGGCTGCTAGTCGTGTTATTGGGCGACTGCTTGGGAGTTAGGGTTCTCTCGTAGGACGGGTTCCTGGACGGGTAACTTAAAACGGTTGCCCTCCAGGAATGGCTTCAGTTTCCGAATCGCCTAAACAAATGTTGCTGAATAGTTTTTCACCCTTGACTTACTTTTTCCAGAGGTATTTGTCATTCTTAAAATCTAGATTGTTAATAAAGTGCGTCTCCGTTAGCTAGTTGAGAATATAATTTATTCGTTATATTGGGTGGGCGTCCTTTATAGATTTCGCGTTATATGTATATAAGATTTGTATATTTGTATATTTTATATAAGACTCCATTTGCCTGTTTGCTTCTTCGTCATAGCTATAGTTGAGCTGTATGGGTGAGCTGTATAGGTGAGCTCTAGAGTGAACTACGAATAGCATATGCAGGAATTCGTCTATCTTCGCATTGATCCCGCCATGAATTTTGGGGAGAGGTTCCTACGTCGTCGTCCTAACCGTCTTGTTGAAACACTGCGACGGACAACTTTACCTAGAGCCACCCATTTGTGGCTATTCCTAGTCGGTGTCCGGATTTCGTGTCCGGCGCATCTAATTTGGAACCGGCTTGCGTGTGGGAATTCCACCCCAACGCCCAATACTCCGGGTAGTATCAGTTCATGTAAAGTTGCATGTTGTCGGATTCGACTTCTAACTCGAGCTACGTACTGATCCCGCTGCGCCTTCCATCTGCCAACCTAAGTTGTCGTCTTGACCTCGTAATCGCTCCTCGAGCAGCCAGCTTATTCGTCAGTTTTTGGCCAACGAAGTTGCCCAGGTGTCGATCGTAGCCTTGTATGTCTCCCCACCAATCGTCACCGCTGCGGATAACGGCTGCTCCTCTTCTATTATCTTGCTAGTTAGTTTGAAAAGGCAGCACCTTGCGACCCCTGTTCCCCCGAGATCGCTGGCTTCTAATGCCTGCTCTTCCGTATATCCAGCAGAACAGTCTGGCAACCTATTGCTTCAAAGGGTTGTGTCAAAGAGTCTTTGGTTGTGTTCTGCGCCTGGAATGGATCAGGTTAGCTGCTTTCTATAGATTTGCTAAAAAACTTTTTGCCACGCACACTCTAACGATCACAAACAGAAATTTAAAATTTTTTTTTTCATTTTATTATTTTTTTTTCCAATTTTTACCGTTATTCCAGAAATTGTTTTAATTTCTCGTTTGCACTTCTGAGTAACGGTTATTTGATAGTCGGGGAACTCGACTATAGCATTCTATCTTGTTTATTTTTGTTTATACCAGGACATCACGTTTTCGGCGCCAGACTTATTTTGATTGGTCTGCTCGCTACGAAGTACATGCGGCTAGCTCAGAAGGTATAGTATGGTGGTTCCACCAAAATGTATAATAACGTGATCAGTCGGTTATTAGTAACAACACTTCGCAGTTTTCGGTTTCAATGGTGTTTATTTATTTCGTGGTACACTTGGAATTATTATTCCGGTGTTGGTTCTCCCCTGCTGGTGTGATGTTTGCTTCTCCAGGTACTACCGCTGCCACGCGTAACTATTGTCGAGGTGATGAGCGGGGCTGGGTGCCGAGCACTTGTGCAAGGAATTGCTGTCGTAGACGGACTGAAGGTAGGTAACGCCCGCATTTTCCAGGCAACCGCCGGTACAACGCCAGTTTCCGAGAACGGTTCGGGCATCCGCCCGGTTTACGCCACGCAATATCTGAAACCGTCGACCGGATCTTTGCCAAGGCCCCGCAAACGGGTCTTTGTCAGGATTGTTCAAGCACTATTTGACTAGCCGAGTCAACGCCAAGGTCTGATCTCGATTAGTGTTGTACCAAGGCTCTCAAACTTAAGGTTCTCTGCCTTATAGAATCTCATCTACTTGTGTCTCAATTCGGTGACTTGCTTCGTTCCAAACGTCTCACGTAGTGATCTTGATTTTTGCTGACTTTTACATCCTGGTTTTCACTGACTGTACCGTTCCTTAATTAACCGTTGTACCATAACGATTCCTGTCTCCAGAACTAAGGCACACGGTTTTACCATTTGTCTGGTCCAAAGTCCAGGGTTGCTTTCTCGGAATTGGCCCGCATTCTTTGAGCTCTGCCTCGCACCGTCTCGTTCTTCGGTCTCTCTCGCTTCTACAGTCTTCTTTTTTACAAACTCTCTTTCCCCAATCACTCTTTTTCCAATCCCTTATTCTCTAAGCTCTCTTCAAACGCTCTGCTTTATTGTGTTCTTTTGGCTGTTTAATTTTGTATATATTTTGTTACTGATCATTGTGGGGATTTGTCTGGGATGATCCCGACTTATTATTATTATTATAAGATTATTCATTTATTTTAAATGAATGTTATTTGAACCAGATACCAAGAACCAAATACATTTTTCGTATTTTTGTTCTTTGCAGTTTTGACATTCCTTCGTTACTTTCATGATTTTAGTCGTCATTTGTGGAAAATATACTTTTTCTAACAGCTTCCGTCTGTTTTCGCTGCTGTTGCGGTATGCTCTCTCAGGTCTGCAACTATTTAATCTGAGAATCTGGTTTTGTAATTATAAAAGGTGGATAAATTTCTTAAAGTTTCCATAGGGTTTTTTCGTCGGTATAGATTCCTTTTATGACAGATGGATTTAGCCTTTCTCTTAGAATTTTTAGCAAATTTTCTGAATTGAATATTGGTTCTGTGATAATGTATCTGTGATATGTTGGAAAAACAAATTCGAATTTTTAGGATTTTTCTCCCAAAGAGAGCAGTATTTAATTTTTGAAAACATTTATTGGTTCTTCTGCCATAGGTATTAGTTTTTCGGGAGAGCAACTTTCGGAGAAAAACTTATTCTGTCCTAGTTGTGCAAGTACGTTGTTAATGTCCGGTATCTGTCTGGAGTGGTAACCGTGTTTAATTTTCTATAATCGATTACAATTCTGTGCTTTCTTTGGTCATGAGGCATCCATTTTTAGCTCAAATAAAACAAACAGCTCTTGTATTTGGTTTTCTACCTCTGGTCTGAGAGCCTCTGGGTACGGGTAATGTCTTGAGTATAGTAGCTTCTACTCTTCTCGTGTTTCCGTTTTTCGTCCGGGTTTCCAAAAAGATTTTTAAGGTTTGAGCAAATAGTTCTTAAATGTCTCTTTTGAGTTCCTGTTTGAGTTTCGCGCGGTGTATCGTTTCCGATAATGGCATCGAAGGTCTTTAAGGAGGGTAATAGCTAAAATTTGATAAAAGTATCTTTTTGGTCGAAAGGATTGACGATTGTATGGTGCGTTATAAGAACTTATCCGCCCACAGAGTTAACGAAATAGGACTGGTTGTTTTTGATTGGTTTCTTAGCTAATCTTGGTTGAATATCATTTTGGATCCGGTGTCTATCAGAATTTTTGTCATCTCTCCACTACCTGCTTTAGATTGGAAGTAGGGTAACGAAGAGGGTTCTACTCTAAAAAATGTAATCTGGGGTTTCTGAATAGTATTCATCGAGTGTTGCTTCGTCAGTTTCTAGTGGTTCGTTGTTGTACTCTGTAATTTGTTGTTGTTCGCTAGCGGTGTCTAGTTGGAAATTTCTTTGTCTTTTTGTCTGGCAGTCCGTTTAGTCCTTGTGGTCTCTTTTCCAGCTGTCCAAATTTGGGTCTGTTCATGTAGTTTATCTGTATTGTCTGCATACTTCTATCAATGTCCATAGGCTCAGGCCTAGGTTGTGGCTTTGGCACCGATGGTCTTGGTGGCTGTGTTGGTTAACAGAGTATTGTTGGTAGTGCCGACCTGCGTTTAGAAATTGTTGTGCGGAATTTCTCGGTAGAGGTGGACCTCTACTAGGGCCTTCAAATTTACTTGAATAGGTTTGGCTATTGTTTGCGTAGTTGGTCCTATATTTTTGGTATTCTAACTTCTCGCATAGCTGAAGTGCTGACGGGAGATCTGCAGGCTCTTTGGTTCCCAACAGTCTGGGCAAGTCGCCGTTCAGGCCTCTAATGAAGGTGCCAAGTGCCTTGTCCCTGTAGGATTTGGCAAAAAGATCTATTGATTCTTTTCCCATTTCCATGGAAGTAATTTTATTCAAAATAAGTTGAGTATAAACTTGCTCGTAGAAATCTGCTGTGGTTTGATTTCCTTTTACCAGCGATGTCATTTGATATTCTAGTATTGTCACATCGCGCTTATACGCGTAGTGTGCTGTCAAACATTTTGAGATAGCTGTCCATTTTGGCCAGAAAATTCCCTTAAACATTTTACTATATCTGGGATTCGGTCTAGTTCACTCACATTACCATTGTTGATATTGACTGACTGATCAAGTAGTGGTGCAGTGCCTGGGTTTAATTTTTTGGGTCGAAATTCTCTCCACTATTTCCTGAATTTGTCCCTGCATATTGGCTACGTTAAGGGCTTGGTGTTCTTCGGGGCTTGTGTTAGTAATAATTAGGGCAGGCCTAATTAGGTTGCTTGGGTTTGCCATGATAATTAAATATTATTTTTTTCTCGTATAGATTTGTATGTTTTCAGAAATTTTTTTTTTTATATTTTCAAAGTATTTTCATATAGATTTTGTATGTTTGCAAATATATTTTTTTTCCCCTGTAATTTTTGCTAAAACAATTGTATTTTTTATATTTTTGAGGTATTTCTCGTATATTCTTATTTTTCCCTTTTAATTTCTTCACTTAATTAACTTACAGTATAAAATACATCCTGGACCGGTTGTTTGGTATTCTTCCTTTTTGCTTCTGGGGGCTACTGGGGTACCTTCATAACACTCCCGTCCAGTCGTCTGCGGCGATAGCCTGGACTCCCGTCCGATATAAGTGAGTCCTTTCTTTGCAGGATACGTCCCACGGTGATCTTGGCAGCCAATCGGGTGCTCTTACAGATTTGTTTTTTTTCAAGTTTGCGAACCAGTGCAGCTATGGGGTGCACTTACAGGTTTTTTTTTTTGTACGACGAGTGATTTTTTCCGCGGAAGGACCCTTTGACCGTTGGGCGCCAATTAAATTAAAGATTATTTTGTAAAACTTATATTTTCTGTCTTTTTATTTATTCACTTCTGTTCTTTTGGCGCCTTCTCGAGAGAGTGATCGCACTTCCTCGATCGTGCACGGTCGATAATAATCTATCGAGTGCCATTTTTATCGATAGCCTCATCTTTAACTTATATTTTACAATAGTTACATTATTTACATACAGCCGACCTGGCTATAGATCGACCACGATCTTTATAAACAAAGGGCAACAATTTCGTTAACATTACTTATCCAAGGCTTAAGTCTAGCAGGCTTAAGTCTTGCAACTGGCAATCATCAATCTTCGTATCGATCATTATTAAACACACGACTTATCCTATAAGGCCCACGGTACTTAGGGGTAAACTTTTTATTAATTCCTGCTGTAGTATCAACATTTCTTATAGCCACATAATCACCTACTTGATATTTACGAGGAGCTCTATGTTTTCTACTATATGACTTCATTTCTTATTTGTGAATTCTGGATATTAACAGATGCGTTCTCACGGATGAATTTATTATCTAAGTAATCAGAAAGCTCATCAACTACAGGTCCCTTTTGTAGTACTTTTAGTAATAGAAATAGGATGAATTTTTCCATCATCTTGTCGCTGCAATAGTATAGCTCCAAATCCATGGGCACTCGCATCCATATGGATGGTTTCTCGATCAGGACTGAAAATGCCTAAAACAGGTGGATTAGCTAAATCTTTAAATCTTTAAACGCTTTTAATTGCTCATCATTCAGTGGAAAAGGACCCCCTTTCTTCAACAACCCCCTTTCTTCAACAAGGGTTTAGCTATACGCGCAAATGACAGGAAGAAACATCTAAAATACGAAAAGAATCCTAAACAGGAGTGAAGATTATGAACATTCTGCGGTACAGGGAAATTTCTCAAGGCTTCGAAATGCGATTCACTACGGTTTATCCCGTATTTACTGACACTGTATCCCAGGAATTCGCATTCCTTCTTAAAAAATACGCATTTCTTTTTCTTTATCTCCAAATTATATTCGCTTATACGATCCAAAAGTTTTCCCAAAATCTCTAGGTGCTCATCTACTGTCTTAGTCGCAATAACTATATCGAGATTCTTCTTTCTTATAAAATCTGAAAACGTTTCTGAAATAAATCGTTGAAACACTGCCGGCCCATTTTTCAATCCAAAAGACATCCTCAAATACATTCGAATTTCACAAGACTTTTTCTTCACAAGGACCAAAGGGGACGCATAAGGTGAGGCGTATCCTAACCTATTACTAATCCTATTACTTTTTTCTTAAGCAAATCATAAATGATTTCCGCTACTTTCTCTCTCTCAAAATAAGACAAACGTCTCGGAGAACAGTAAGACGGAGTGGTATCGGTTAAACTAATAGACATATCTAGGTGCAGTGTTATACCGGGCTGCCGGTATCAAATCGACTTAAAATAGAAATGTATTTTCCCTTTTCACTTCGCAAACCTCAGATCTCTATTTGTTGAATCGCTACCAAGTTCTCTGATCCAGAGTCCTCCTCATCCTGCAGTACTGCCGGCCTGGTTGACGCCCCCCGCTCGGGGCATTGCTGGTACTTATGATCCACGCTAAAGCACTTGAAACAGGCCCCCTCCGGCCTCTTCGGTTGTTTGCACTCTCTAGCCATGTGTCCCATTTGCCTACAATTGTAGCAACGAATGGTTTCGGGCATAGACACACGGACTTGGGGCTTCACCACTTTAATTTTCTCCGCCGACTTTGAAATTTGGGCCGTCATCTTCTTAAATTTGTGGTAGATCATAATTTTGTTTCGCAACTCCTCCAAAGAACTACAATAAGCCATTGCAGACGCATCTCCGGATTCATCTCCCAAGCCTTTTACGATAAATGGAATAATATCTTCTTTTTCCTGGCATCCAGTTGCTTGAACACATCGAATGCAGTAATCTTGAGGTCAAAAACGGCAATCAGCTCTCCTCGCAAACTCGGCCAATCCAAAGCTGCCGTTTCATTGATGAACACTCTTGCTGATCCAGCCAGTAAACGTTTGGCGAAGATAAAACGTTTTTTCTCCGGCACGCAATATATATCCATTATATTCGAAAAGTCGTCGATCCAACGCAGCACAGAGTATTTCTTGAAGTTTCTCTAGGGTTTTGTCGTCGGTATAGATTCCTTTTATGACAGATGGATTTAGCCTTTCTCTTAGAATTTTTAGCAAATTTTCTGAATTGAATATTGGTTCTGTGATAATGTGTCTGTGGTATGTTGGAAAAACAAATTCGAATTTTTAGGATTTTTCTCCCAAAGTAGCAGTATTTAATTTTTGAAAACATTTATTGGTTCTTCTGCCATGGGTATTAGTTTTTCGGGAGAGCAACTTTCGGAGAAAAACTTATTCTGTCCTAGTTGTGCAAGTACGTTGTTAATGTCCGGTATCTGTCTGGAATGGTAACCGTATTTAATTTTCTATAATCGATTACAATTCTGTGCTTTCTTGGTCCTGATGAATCCATTTTTAGCTCAAATAAAACAAATAGCTCTTGTATTTGGTTTTCTACCTCTGGTCTGAGAGCCTCTGGGTACGGGTAATGTCTTGAGTATATTGGGCTCTCGTTTGTAAATCGTATAGTAGCTTCTACTCTTGTCGTGTGTCCGTTTTTCGTCCGGGTTTCCAAAAAGATTTTTAAGGTTTGAGCAAATAGTTCTTAAATGTCTCTTTTGAGTTCCTGTTTGAGTTTCGCGCGGTGTATCGTTTCCGATAATGGCATCGAAGGTCTTTAAGGAGGGTAATAGCTAAAATTTGATAAAAGTATCTTTTTGGTCGAAAGGATTGACGATTGTATGGTGCGTTATAAGAACTTATCCGCCAACAGGGTTAACGAAATAGGACTGGTTGTTTTTGATTGGTTTCTTAGCTAATCTTGGTTGAATATCATTTTTGTTGGATCCGGTGTCTATCAGAACTTTTGTCATCTCTCCATTACCTGCTTTAGATTGGAAGTAGGGTAACGAAGAGTGTTCTACTCTAAAAAATTTAATCTGGGGTTTCTGAATAGTATTCATCGAGTGTTGCTTCGTCAGTTTCTAGTCTGTTTGTCAGTCAGTTTGGGTCTGTTCATGTAGTTTATCTGTTTTGTCTGCATACTTCTATCAATGTCCATAGGCTCAGGCCTAGGTTGTGGCTTTGGCACCGATGGTCTTGGTGGCTGTGTTGGTTAACAGAGTATTGTTGGTAGTGCCGACCTGCGTTTAGAAATTGTTGTGCGGAATTTCTCGGTAGAGGTGGACCTCTACTAGGGCCTTCAAATTTACTTGAATAGGTTTGGCTATTGTTTGCGTAGTTGGTCCTATATTTTTGGTATTCTAACTTCTCGCATAGCTGAAGTGCTGACGGGAGATCTGCAGGCTCTTTGGTTCCCAACAGTCTGGGCAAGTCGCCGTTCAGGCCTCTAATGAAGGTGCCAAGTGCCTTGTCCCTGTAGGATTTGGCAAAAAGATCTATTGATTCTTTTCCCATTTCCATGGAAGTAATTTTATTCAAAATAAGTTGGGTATAAGCTTGCTCGTTGAAATCTGCTGTGGTTTGATTTCCTTTTACCAGCGATGTCATTTGATATTCTAGTATTGTCACATCGCGCTTATACGCGTAGTGTGCTGTCAAACATTTTGAGATAGCTGTCCATTTTGGCCAGAAAATTCCCTTAAACATTTTACTATATCTGGGATTCGGTCTAGTTCACTCACATTACCATTGTTGATATTGACTGACTGATCAAGTAGTGGTGCAGTGCCTGGGTTTAATTTTTTGGGTCGAAATTCTCTCCACTATTTCCTGAATTTGTCCCTGCATATTGGCTACGTTAAGGGCTTGGTGTTCTTCGGGGCTTGTGTTAGTAATAATTAGGGCAGGCCTAATTAGGTTGCTTGGGTTTGCCATGATAATTAAATATTATTTTTTTCTCGTATAGATTTGTATGTTTTCAGAAATTTTTTTTTTATATTTTCAAAGTATTTTCATATAGATTTTGTATGTTTGCAAATATATTTTTTTTTCCCTGTAATTTTTGCTAAAACAATTGTATTTTTTATATTTTTGAGGTATTTCTCGTATATTCTTATTTTTCCCTTTTAATTTCTTCACTTAATTAACTTACAGTATAAAATACATCCTGGACCGGTTGTTTGGTATTCTTCCTTTTTGCTTCTGGGGGCTACTGGGGTACCTTCATAACACTCCCGTCCAGTCGTCTGCGGCGATAGCCTGGACTCCCGTCCAGGCCGATATAAGTGAGTCCTTTCTTTGCAGGATACGTCCCACGGTGATCTTGGCAGCCAATCGGGTGCTCTTACAGATTTGTTTTTTTTCAAGTTTGCGAACCAGTGCAGCTATAGGGTGCACTTACAGGTTTTTTTTTTTACGACGAGTGATTTTTTCCGCGGAAGGACCCTTTGACCGTTGGGCGCCAATTAAATTAAAGATTATTTTGTAAAACTTATATTTTCTGTCTTTTTATTTATTCACTTCTGTTCTTTTGGCGCCTTCTCGAGAGAGTGATCGCACTTCCTCGATCGTGCACGGTCGATAATAATCTATCGAGTGCCATTTTTATCGATAGCCTTATCTTTAACTTATATTTTACAATATTTACATTATTTACAAACAGCCGAACAGAAAGCTCATCAACTACAGGTCCCTTTTGTAGTACTTTTAGTAGTAGAAATAGGATGAATTTTTCCATCATCTTGTCGCTGCAATAGTATAGCTCCGGGCACTGGCATCCATATGGATGGTTTCTCGATCAGGACTGAAAATGCCTAAAACAGGTGCATTAGCTAAATCTTTGGATCTTTAAACGCTTTTAATTGCTCATCATTCAGTGGAAAAGGACCCCCTTTCTTCAACAACCCCCTTTCTTCAACAAGGGTTTAGCTATACGCGCAAATGACAGGACGAAACGTCTAAAATACGAAAAGAATCCTAAACAGGAGTGAAGACATTCTGCGTACAGGGAAATTTCTCAAGGCTTCGAAATGCGATTCACTACGGTTTATCCCGTATTTACTGACACTGTACCCCAGGAATTCGCATTCCTTCTTAAAAAATACGCATTTCTTTTTCTTTATCTCCAAATTATATTCGCTTATACGATCCAAAAGTTTTCCCAAAATCTCTAGGTTCTCATCTGCTGTCTTAGTCGCAATAACTATATCGTCCATATAAATACTAGGTTCTTCTTTCTTATAAAATCTTAAAACGTTTCTGAAATAAATCGTTGAAACACTGCCGGCCCATTTTTCAATCCAAAAGACATCCTCAAATATTCATATTGTCCTTGAGGGGTAACAAGTGCTGTATACGGCACGGATTTTTCTCCGACCTCTATTTGATAAAATCCGCTTTTAAAGTCAATCACAGAAAACCAATATTTCCCGTCCAAATACCCTAGGCAATCTTCAATAAGGGGCAAAGGAAAATTATCTTTTACGATACGCTTGTTTAAACCACGGTAGTCAACGCACATTCGAACTTCACCAGACTTTTTCTTTACAAGGACCAAAGGGGACGCATAAGGTGATTGAATAAATTATTTCCGCTACTTTCTCTCTCTCAAAATAAGACAAACGTCTCGGAGAACAGTAAAACTGAGTGGTATCGGTTAATCTAATAGACATATCTTGGTGCAGTGTTATACCGGGCTGCCGGTATCAAATAGACTTAAAATAGAAATGTATTTTCCCTTTTCACTTCGCAAACCTCAGATCTCTATTTGTTGAATCGCTACCAAGTTCTCTGATCCAGATTCATCCTCATCCTGCAGAACTGCCGGCCTGGTTGACGCCCCCCGCTCGGGGCATTGCTGGTACTTATGATCCACGCTAAAGCACTTGAAACAGGCCCCCTCCGGCCTCTTCGGTTGTTTGCACTCTCTAGCCATGTGTCCCATTTGCCTACAATTGTAGCAACGAATGGTTTCGGGCATAGACACACGGACTTGGGGCTTCACCACTTTAATTTTCTCCGCCGACTTTGAAATTTGGGCCGTCATCTTCTTAAATTTGTGGTAGATCATAATTTTGTTTCGCAACTCCTCCAAAGAACTACAATAAGCCATTGCAGACGCATCTCCGGATTCATCTCCCAAGCCTTTTACGATAAATGGAATAATATCTTCTTTTTCCTGGCATCCAGTTGCTTGAACACATCGAATGCAGTAATCTTGAGGTCAAAAACGGCAATCAGCTCTCCTCGCAAACTCGGCCAATCCAAAGCTGCCGTTTCATTGATGAACACTCTTGCTGATCCAGCCAGTAAACGTTTGGCGAAGATAAAACGTTTTTTCTCCGGCACGCAATATATATCCATTATATTCGAAAAGTCGTCGATCCAACGCAGCACAGGGTATTTCTTGAAGTTTCTCTAGGGTTTTGTCGTCGGTATAGATTCCTTTTATGACAGATGGATTTAGCCTTTCTCTTAGAATTTTTAGCAAATTTTCTGAATTGAATATTGGTTCTGTGATAATTTGTCTGTGATATGTTGGAAAAACAAATTCGAATTTTTAGGATTTTTCTCCCAAAGTAGCAGTATTTAATTTTTGAAAACATTTATTGGTTCTTCTGCCATAGGTATTAGTTTTTCGGGAGAGCAACTTTCGGAGAAAAACTTATTCTGTCCTAGTTGTGCAAGTACGTTGTTAATGTCCGGTATCTGTCTGGAATGGTAACCGTATTTAATTTTCTATAATCGATTACAATTCTGTGCTTTCTTGGTCCTGATGAATCCATTTTTAGCTCAAATAAAACAAATAGCTCTTGTATTTGGTTTTCTACCTCTGGTCTGAGAGCCTCTGGGTACGGGTAATGTCTTGAGTATATTGGGCTCTCGTTTGTAAATCGTATAGTAGCTTCTACTCTTGTCGTGTGTCCGTTTTTCGTCCGGGTTTCCAAAAAGATTTTTAAGGTTTGAGCAAATAGTTCTTAAATGTCTCTTTTGAGTTCCTGTTTGAGTTTCGCGCGGTGTATCGTTTCCGATAATGGCATCGAAGGTCTTTAAGGAGGATAATAGCTAAAATTTGATAAAAGTATCTTTTTGGTCGAAAGGATTGACGATTGTATGGTGCGTTATAAGAACTTATCCGCCAACAGGGTTAACGAAATAGGACTGGTTGTTTTTGATTGGTTTCTTAGCTAATCTTGGTTGAATATCATTTTTGTTGGATCCGGTGTCTATCAGAACTTTTGTCATCTCTCCACTACCTGCTTTAGATTGGAAGTAGGGTAACGAAGAGTGTTCTACTCTAAAAAATTTAATCTGGGGTTTCTGAATAGTATTCATCGAGTGTTGCTTCGTCAGTTTCTAGTCTGTTTGTCAGTCAGTTTGGGTCTGTTCATGTAGTTTATCTGTTTTGTCTGCATACTTCTATCAATGTCCATAGGCTCAGGCCTAGGTTGTGGCTTTGGCACCGATGGTCTTGGTGGCTGTGTTGGTTAACAGAGTATTGTTGGTAGTGCCGACCTGCGTTTAGAAATTGTTGTGCGGAATTTCTCGGTAGAGGTGGACCTCTACTAGGGCCTTCAAATTTACTTGAATAGGTTTGGCTATTGTTTGCGTAGTTGGTCCTATATTTTTGGTATTCTAACTTCTCGCATAGCTGAAGTGCTGACGGGAGATCTGCAGGCTCTTTGGTTCCCAACAGTCTGGGCAAGTCGCCGTTCAGGCCTCTAATGAAGGTGCCAAGTGCCTTGTCCCTGTAGGATTTGGCAAAAAGATCTATTGATTCTTTTCCCATTTCCATGGAAGTAATTTTATTCAAAATAAGTTGGGTATAAGCTTGTTCGTAGAAATCTGCTGTGGTTTGATTTCCTTTTACCAGCGATGTCATTTGATATTCTAGTATTGTCACATCGCGCTTATACGCGTAGTGTGCTGTCAAACATTTTGAGATAGCTGTCCATTTTGGCCAGAAAATTCCCTTAAACATTTTACTATATCTGGGATTCGGTCTAGTTCACTCACATTACCATTGTTGATATTGACTGACTGATCAAGTAGTGGTGCAGTGCCTGGGTTTAATTTTTTGGGTCGAAATTCTCTCCACTATTTCCTGAATTTGTCCCTGCATATTGGCTATGTTAAGGGCTTGGTGTTCTTCGGGGCTTGTGTTAGTAATAATTAGGGCAGGCCTAATTAGGTTGCTTGGGTTTGCCATGATAATTAAATATTATTTTTTTCTCGTATAGATTTGTATGTTTTCAGAAATTTTTTTTTTATATTTTCAAAGTATTTTCATATAGATTTTGTATGTTTGCAAATATATTTTTTTTTCCCTGTAATTTTTGCTAAAACAATTGTATTTTTTATATTTTTGAGGTATTTCTCGTATATTCTTATTTTTCCCTTTTAATTTCTTCACTTAATTAACTTACAGTATAAAATACATCCTGGACCGGTTGTTTGGTATTCTTCCTTTTTGCTTCTGGGGGCTACTGGGGTACCTTCATAACACTCCCGTCCAGTCGTCTGCGGCGAAAGCCTGGACTCCCGTCCAGGCCGATATAAGTGAGTCCTTTCTTTGCAGGATACGTCCCACGGTGATCTTGGCAGCCAATCGGGTGCTCTTACAGATTTGTTTTTTTTCAAGTTTGCGAACCAGTGCAGCTATGGGGTGCACTTACAGGTTTTTTTTTTTTTTACGACGAGTGATTTTTTCCGCGGAAGGACCCTTTGACCGTTGGGCGCCAATTAAATTAAAGATTATTTTGTAAAACTTATATTTTCTGTCTTTTTATTTATTCACTTCTGTTCTTTTGGCGCCTTCTCGAGAGAGTGATCGCACTTCCTCGATCGTGCACGGTCGATAATAATCTATCGAGTGCCATTTTTATCGATAGCCTTATCTTTAACTTATATTTTACAATATTTACATTATTTACAAACAGCAGAACATAAAGCTCATCAACTACAGGTCCCTTTTGTAGTACTTTTAGTAGTAGAAATAGGATGAATTTTTCCATCATCTTGTCGCTGCAATAGTATAGCTCCGGGCACTGGCATCCATATGGATGGTTTCTCGATCAGGACTGAAAATGCCTAAAACAGGTGCATTAGCTAAATCTTTGGATCTTTAAACGCTTTTAATTGCTCATCATTCAGTGGAAAAGGACCCCCTTTCTTCAACAACCCCCTTTCTTCAACAAGGGTTTAGCTATACGCGCAAATGACAGGACGAAACGTCTAAAATACGAAAAGAATCCTAAACAGGAGTGAAGACATTCTGCGGTACAGGGAAATTTCTCAAGGCTTCGAAATGCGATTCACTACGGTTTATCCCGTATTTACTGACATGGTACCCCAGGAATTCGCATTCCTTCTTAAAAAATACGCATTTCTTTTTCTTTATCTCCAAATTATATTCGCTTATACGATCCAAAAGTTTTCCCAAAATCTCTAGGTTCTCATCTGCTGTCTTAGTCGCAATAACTATATCGTCCATATAAATACTAGGTTCTTCTTTCTTATAAAATCTTAAAACGTTTCTGAAATAAATCGTTGAAACACTGCCGGCCCATTTTTCAATCCAAAAGACATCCTCAAATATTCATATTGTCCTTGAGGGGTAACAAGTGCTGTATACGGCACGGATTTTTCTCCGACCTCTATTTGATAAAATCCGCTTTTAAAGTCAATCACAGAAAACCAATATTTCCCGTCCAAATACCCTAGGCAATCTTCAATAAGGGGCAAAGGAAAATTATAATTTAACGATACGCTTGTTTAAACCACGGTAGTCAACGCACATTCGAATTTCACCAGACTTTTTCTTTACAAGGACCAAAGGGGACGCATAAGGTGATTGAATAAATGATTTCCGCTACTTTCTCTCTCTCAAAATAAGACAAACGTCTCGGAGAACAGTAAAACTGAGTGGTATCGGTTAATCTAATAGACATATCTAGGTGCAGTGTTATACCGGGCTGCCGGTATCAAATAGACTTAAAATAGAAATGTATTTTCCCTTTTCACTTCGCAAACCTCAGATCTCTATTTGTTGAATCGCTACCAAGTTCTCTGATCCAGATTCATCCTCATCCTGCAGAACTGCCGGCCTGGTTGACGCCCCCCGCTCGGGGCATTGCTGGTACTTATGATCCACGCTAAAGCACTTGAAACAGGCCCCCTCCGGCCTCTTCGGTTGTTTGCACTCTCTAGCCATGTGTCCCATTTGCCTACAATTGTAGCAACGAATGGTTTCGGGCATAGACACACGGACTTGGGGCTTCACCACTTTAATTTTCTCCGCCGACTTTGAAATTTGGGCCGTCATCTTCTTAAATTTGTGGTAGATCATAATTTTGTTTCGCAACTCCTCCAAAGAACTACAATAAGCCATTGCAGACGCATCTCCGGATTCATCTCCCAAGCCTTTTACGATAAATGGAATAATATCTTCTTTTTCCTGGCATCCAGTTGCTTGAACACATCGAATGCAGTAATCTTGAGGTCAAAAACGGCAATCAGCTCTCCTCGCAAACTCGGCAAATCCAAAGCTGCCGTTTCATTCATGAACACTCTTGCTGATGCAGCCAGTAAACGTTTGGCGAAGATAAAACGTTTTTTCTCCGGCACGCAATATATTAGTTTGGCAAATATCTCCCTTCCGCCTTTTTGTCTTTTGAACTTCGCGGCTATGTACAAAGCGCTACAGAGCTCGTATCTGATAATGCTATACATAATTTGAAAGGTCTTGACATAACCTACAAAACGCTATGCATGATTAGTTTGGATATTGCGTTCAACAGTTATAGACGTGTAAACATGGAGTTCAATAGCGCCGAAATTCGCGCTATTTTAAAGTTTTCCTTCGTTAAAGGCAAATCCGCTAGAGAAACGTTCCGTGAGATTAATGGTGTTTTGGGGGATGGTACTCTATCACTTCGAACCGCGGAGGAATGGTTTCGACGATTCAGAGCCGGTGAAACCGACACCATGGATAAGCCAGCCGGCGGAAGACCTGTGACGACAAATACCGATCAAATCATGGAATACATCAAGTTAGACCGGCATGTGGCATCTCGTGACATCGCCCAGGAGATGGGAGTTAGTCACCAAACCATTTTAAACCATCTGCAGAAGGCTGGATACAAAAAAAAAGCTTGATGTTTGGGTGCCGCATGATTTGACAAAAAAACCTTCTGGACCGAATCAACGCCTGCGATATGCTGCTGAAACGGAACGAACTCGACCCATTCTTGAAGCGGATGGTGACTGGCGACGAAGAATGGATCACATACGACAATATCAAGCGAAAACGGTCGTGGTCGAAGGCCGGTGAATCGTCCCAAACAGTGGCCAAGCCGGTATTGACGGCCAGGAAGGTTTTGCTGTGTGTTTGGTGGGATTGGAAGGGAATCATCCACTATGAGCTGCTCCCATTTGGCCAGACGCTTAATTCTACCATCTACTGCGAACAACTGGACCGCTTGAAGCAGGCGATCGACCAGAAGCGTCCAGAATTGGCCAACAGGAAGGGTGTAGTGTTCCACCAGGACAACGCCAGACCACACACTTCGTTGATGACTTGTCAGAAGCTACGGGAGCTCGGATGGGTGGTTTTATCGCATCCACCATATAGCCCGGACATAGCGCCAAGTGATTACCACCTGTTTCTGTCCATGGCGAATGCCCTTGGTGGTGTAAAGTTAAACTCAAAAGAGGCTTGTGAAAAGTGGCTGTCCGAGTTCTTCGCAAATAAGGAGGGGGGCTTCTACGAGGGAGGTATTATGAAGTTGCCGTCTAGATGGAAACAGATTATCGAACAAAACGGCGCATATTTGAACTAAATCCGATCACTGTAACACTTTTTATAAAGCATTGAATAAAGAGCAAAAAAGCGGAAGGGAGATATTTGCCAACATATTATATCCATTATATTCGAAAAGTCGTCGATTCAACGTAGCACATTGTATCCATTGAATTAGGGCATCCAAATCACTCATATAGATGTTGTCTTCTTGAGCTGATTTATTTTGGCCCAACTCATTTTCTAAATAAGGCACTCGTTTGCGCGCAGCGTACAGCCTCTCAACTTGCTGCAAATTTCTGCCTCGACCTTCGCCATCATTCGATCACGAAGCTGAACGTTCGCAGCCGCTACATCAGAACCTTCCAGAATTTCATCATACGCCGCCACTCGATCACGACGCTGCACGTTCACAGCTGCACTACCAGGAACTTCTCATGTTCAATTTCGCAAATAACACCAGCGTCGTAGTCCGATCTCGAAATTTCGGCTACTTTGGGCGAGGCTTCATCTAGGTTCAACTCCTCTAGGTTTAGCTTATCCAGTTCGTTTGATTTCTGATTGTCCATTATGGTTTTCGCCGCAGCAAGCAGTTGATAAATGGTGGCGTCTTCTTGGAAAAACACGTTCTCACGTTCTAGGATAGCTTTCAGCTCAGGATCTTGTTTTTTTTTTCAATATTTCACTATTTTATACGGGCTTTGACCCCACACCTGGTATGTAGAACTTATATTTTCTGTCTTTTTAACACTTCTGTTCGTTTGGCGCCTTCTCGAGAGAGTGATAGCACTTCCTTGATCGTGCACGGTCGATAATAATCTATCGAGTGTCATTCTTATCGATAGTTACAGTGTAACCTTATCTTTAACTTATATTATATTTACAATACTTACATTATTTACAATTCATTTATTTTAAAAGAATTGTTCACACATGAACACGGATATACAAGTTAACACGGTTAATGAGTAAATTTAAGTCGGTATAAGTTCAGGGTCGCTAGCCTAGTATTTTATATGCAGATTCAGCATAAAAGCCTTAGGGGCCGTGCCTGGTTCCCAACGGTTTCCCAGTATTGGGAGATATGCAGTTTTTGCTAGTGTCAGCACTTTGCTTTAGGAGCGATCTGCTTGCCGGCCGCGAATAGCTGGAGTAAAATAGAATAAGTTCAGTTTGATTTCAATTATAATAAAGAGCACACGCTCAAGAATCCTACTCCAGCGAAGGCTGCATATTTTATATGGGCTGGTTGCGCATAACGAGCAGATCCGCTCCCCTCCCCGATCGAGAGTCCGACCAAGTCGGGCTGACGTCATCACCCCTTCCCGTAAGTGGGCTGATCAAACATAATACAGATTCAAATACACAGGGAAAAAAATAAAAAATCCCTACTTATTATTTAACCAAAAATTTTTTTTCAATACTGATCCCTACAAATTGCTTATCAAAAGATTTTAACACATTAAATTTAAATAAGTGTGACTGTAAAGGTGACTCGCATATTAAGGCAAATATTAATTAAATAAATATTTTCATACGCCAAATTACCTTCTGTCGAATTGAAATATTCGGCCTGTCTATACTTGTGCTTAGTGTTACCAGGGCCTTATGAGTTTTCTAGGCCCATATAGGGAAAAAAAGCGCGAATTAGATAGTGATAGTGAAGAGGAGGAAAAAAACAAGTACACAATGAACGCGGCCCAGATTGAAATGTTAATTCAGGCCGCCTTGACCAATCAGGAAGTTTGCTGATCAGCCGAGTTTGCTGATCAAATTAGTGCTATTAATCAACAGTTGAAAGATTTGCGAGTATCTGTAAAACCGAATGCAACTCCGTGTGATATTCCGTTACATATTGTAAAGTCAATCCCCGATTTTACCGGTATTCAGGACGAATACGTGGCATGGAGGCAATCGGCCACCGATGCTTATGAACTATTTCAAGATTATACAGCTAGTAGCGGACACTTCCAAGCCGTTACAATTATTAGGAACAAAATAAAAAGGCCAGCGCGCGCGCTGCTAGTTTCACATAACACAGTGCTTAACTTTCACGCCATTTTGGCCAGACTAGACTGCTCCTATGCAGACAAAACATCCTTGCGCCTATTACGACAGGGTCTTGAGTCGGTCCGTCAGGGCGACCAGACCCTAATGCAATACTACGATGAGGTCGAACGAAAATTGACCCTCGTTACTAACAAAATCGTCATGACATATGATTACGAAGGAGCCACATTGCTTAATACAGAGGTTAGGGCTGATGCCCTACACGTATTTATTTCAGGTCTAAAAAAATCCCTAAGGGCTGTTGTTTTTCCAGCACAGTCCAAAGACCTGCCAGCAGCACTGGCATTAGCAAGAGAGGCAGAGGCCAGTATCGAGCAAAGTATGTTCGCGGCCACATATGCCAAGGCGATGGAGCAAAGAAATCAGAATACTGATTTCCACAAGAGCCACCGCGCGCCTGAAAAACAGGTCAAAAATGTTGGTACCGACCACGGCCCAGAAAAAAACCCCCACTATTTCAAAAAGCCAAACAAGAATCAAAATAACGGTTCATGGCGCAAACAGGACGACTGGGTCCCTAATCCCAAACAAAATCAGTCCCCAGAACCAATGGACATAGATCCATCGTCTTCAAAGCTTCGACTCCTCACAAACTTTAGGCAGGGAAGTAGTAAACATGCCCCTAAAAGATCAAACTCGTCTGAGAGAAAATCTGGCCAAAGGCGCCAGAGGGTTTTCAAGGTCGAACAAGCCGCTAACGCGGAGGAAGATGACTATTACGAAAACGCGGCTGTAGCCGCTCTCAATGCAATGGAGGACGACAGTGACTCATTGGAGTCCAACGAGTCCTCATTAATTTTTTAGAGGAAGGTCCCGCTTGCCCTTCATTGAACGAAGGCTGGCGGGGAGAGTTTTAAGAATCCTCATAGATACTAGAACGGCAAAAAATTATGTAAAGCCCCTAAAGGAGCTTTACTGTGAATGGCTTTACCATTCACTGTGAGTTCCATTCATGGCTTCAGTTAAGTAAAGAGAAAGTGCCTAATGCACATATTTGGCCTAATGGCCCCATTCTTTTCACTTGATACCATTTGTACATACCATAATAGGTTTAGCATTAGATTTACGCAACAACCCAATCAGGTATGGAAACGTATCTGTAAAGCTAAAATACCAGGAATGCGATAATGTGAGCTTCACAAATATCGATGACGTGGAAGTCCCGAGTTCAGTGAAAGCTGAATTTAAAAAAATGATCCTTAAGAGGAAACAAGTGTTTTCGCACTCTAACGAGGCGCTTCCTTTTAACACCTCGAACATTGCCACAATTCGTACGGAAACTAACGAACCCGTATACTCCAAGCTATATCCTTATCCCATGGGAGCAGCGGATTTTGTTAACACAGAAATCAAACAGCTGTTAAAGGATGGTATTATTCGGCCTTCTAGTACGCCATTCAACAGCCCAACATGGGTTGTAGACAAAAAAAAGACCGATGCCGACGGCAACAAAAAAAAAAAGACTGGTAATCGATTTCAGGAAACTGAATGAAAGAACCATTGCCGATCGGTACCCTATGCCAAGTATTCCTATAATTTTAGCGAACTTAGGAAAGGCAAAATTTTTTACTACCCTAGACTTAAAATCGGGGTACCACCAGATTTATCTGGCTGAAAAAGACCGCCAAAAAACTGCCTTCTCCATAAACGGAGGAATTTATTGAATTTTGCCGTCTACCTTTTGGACTAAAGAATGCAGGAAGCATCTTCCAAAGGGCGATTGACGACGTGCTTCGCGAGCAAATCGGGAAAATTTGTTACGTCTATGTAGACGATGTGATAATTTTCTCCGAAAATGCTGCGGACCACGTCATACACATTGACACAGTTCTTAAATGCCTGTGTCAAGCCAACATGAGAGTGGCCCCAGAAAAAACCAAATTCTTAAAAAAAAAAATGTTGAATTCATAGGTTTTATTGTCACATCAAACGGAGCCAAAACAGATCCGGAAAAGGTAAAAACCATACAAGAGTACACTGAACCAAAAAATTTGTTCAGCCTCAGGTCTTTTTTTGGATTGGGTAGTTACTACAGAAGTTTTGTCAAAGACTTCGCTTCTATAGCTAGACCACTTACCTCCATACTTAAGGGAGGGAATGGCACTGTTAGTAAACACATGTCAAAAAAGGTCGCTATTGAATTTGACGATACGCAACGCAGAGCGTTTGAGCGCCTGCGAGATATTCTGTCATCTGAAGATGTGATACTTACTTATCCAGACTTCAAACTTCCTTTCGATTTGACAACCGATGCCTCAGCAAGCGGTATTGGTGCGGTACTATCCCAAAAGGGCAGACTAATCACAATGATATCTCGCACATTAAAAGACTGCGAGGTTAATTACGCAACAAACGAAAGGGAGTTACTAGCAATTGTATGGGCTATTGGGAAATTGCAAAATTACCTATATGGCACCAGAGAAATCCGGATTTACACGGACCACCAGCCGCTCACCTTCGCTGTGTCCGAGCGGAACACTAACGATAAAATAAAACGATGGAAAGCATTCATCGAAGAACACAACGCCAAAGATGCTTCAACGCTTCTATAAGCCTGGAAAGGAAAATTTTGTGGCCGACGCCTTGTCTCGTCAGAAAATTAATGCCTTGGAAAGTGAACCCCATTCCGACGCAGCCACTGTGCATAGTGAACTGTCTCTGACCTATACGGTCGAAACCAACGATAAACCTTTGAACTGTTACAGGAATCAAATAATCCTGGAAGAATCAGGCCAGCCCTCACGGCGACATTTTATTGTTTTTGGAAACAAAAACCGACACATTATAAGCTTTAATAAGAAGGACTCGCTGCTTGGATCGATTAAAGAAGTTGTAAACGTAAACTGCAACCTCCCCACACTAGCATGCATCCAGCATGCCTTGGTTACGGAATTCCCAGTGTTCACACTATAAACTAATGCGTACACTTAATGAGTTCAATTCGGGTGTTTGAATCTAACTGACTCGCTGCTGCGAGGGCATCGCCTTTTATTCATTCTTACATAGGTTCTTATCATCTAATTATATAATGCAGCGCTTGTAAGACGCTGCAGTCCGCGTTGGTCAATGCAGCTGAGGTTTATCTCAAATCTATGTTTGCAGCCTATGACCGCGATAGTCACCTCCCGCGTGATCATCTCTTGACACTTCGGCAATAGACCACTGCAACCGTACTTATCTGTAGTTGCCACTTATGCTGTCCCGTGACATGTTTATTGCAGCCCTTAAATAGAACATATTTATAGATTGTCTACTTATCATGTCTAAACACATGTTTAGACATTCTCCGGGGGGGAAAAATGTACGGCCAGTAGTTGTCTCTCATTTATGTGTTGCCTCCGGATATAAATGACCATTATAATTATAATAATCGTTGTCAACGCTAGGGCCGAGTGTCCGCTTGCCGTGTGGAAAATCAAGTCATCAATGTGTACTTTGTTATTTTTCAGAGTCTTGATGCGCATTTGAAGATTTTGCAGTTCATTAGTGTTGTTGACAATCAAGTGCTTCAGCGGAACCACGTTCCATGTCTCCTTGTCATCTATAATTCGTAAACTGGGGAAGATAGACATTTCGGACGCTGTCGAAATTACTTTTTGAGGAGTAATTATTGTTGTATCCCCTAATATTGCTGTGCATCCTGCAAGTAGTTGTATAATGCCTTGATTGGGCAGTCTTATAACTTGATGCTGTTCGTTGCATCTTATATTAGCTGTTGTATTCCGAAACAGTTTAAATAGCCAACGGTTGGATCTACTTATCTCTTTGATGAACGAATCGCCTTGGAATTCCATCATTTCGCATGAGTGTGCCTTGCTTGGTTTCAATGGAGATATTTCGCAAGAGTGATCTTCCGCGTTTTTCCATGCCCAATTACTTTCGCAAAGCCATGTTGTCGAATCCTCTTGTCTGCATTGGTTAATTTCCATTTCAGACATTAGGTGATATGCGTTTATGTCTGTATTGAACGCAAAATATTTAGAATTCAATTTCGGAATAAGCTTTGTTCCGTTTGTCCACAGTGGTATTGGGATTACTTCAAAGAGATCCGTTTCCTGATTGTTGTATATCGGCAATTTTGCTTCAATGAATAGGACATTATCCTTCAACATAGCTTGTGCCTTCATCAGTTTATAGATCAGTGGTAATTGTATAACTGAATTTCCACCCGGTAGCATTTGTTTTCGTCCTAATTTTTTCTTAACTTTTTCGAGCTCCTCCAGCATTTTGTTAGGCGCAATTAGTGTAGGATGAATTCTTCCTTCACTAATGTCCGTTATCATTGAGATCGCTGTTGCTTGTAGGCTTTCTGCCTCTTCAATCCAGTTTCGCACTTGATTTGATAACATAAGGAATTTAATTGACTCCTTATATACCATAAAGTGCTCCGTCATGGTTTCTGCAATAATATTGACTTGTTTGGTCAGTTTTCCCAAATTCCGGTTTGCTTCTATCGTAGTTGCTCTTACTAATTCTTCCGTGGCATTGATGACCGAGGTCTGATTGTCAACATATTCCATTAGATGTTTTTCGTTTCTTATGATCGTTTGCATATTTTCCTGTATTCTATTTGCATTTCCGATATCAAAGAACAGTATAAACCTTTTCTTTCGGTTGGTACGGTGCCGAAGTATTTTGTCTTTTTCTTTTATGTTGTCAATTTTTGTCCGTATTGTCGTGCCGAAGAAATCGCAGTAGTCCTTGAAGTCTCCCATTTTTTTGCAAACCAAGCGGGATTTTTCCAGGAAGTCCTCTGATTGTTTTATGACATCAAAATAGGCTTGCATGTCATAATAAAACAATAATTGCCAACTGGATGTAGCGACTTCAATTTTACCAATTTTGTTCACCATAACTGCAGCTTTTGCGTCGATGTCGTAAATTTTCCCAAGTTCTTTGGCCTGTTTTTGAGGTTCCGATTTTTCTGTCGCATTTGTAGCTTGCAATATCAATAAACAGCATAGCACAGTAGCTATGCTTCCAGTGCCATTCCTTTTGTCCTTTGGAACTCGCTGCCTAAGCTTCTTGTCCTTGCGTAGCTGCATTGACTCCGTTATAGATGGCGTTGCAGCTCCAGCTGGTTTTGCTTCGCTAACAGGAAGTTGACAGATCTTATTTAGCGATCTTTTTACTTCCCCCTCGTTTGTTTTGACCGTGACTACCCGGACTTTATCATCTTGTCCTTTAGTCGTACCAATGATTCTTCCCATTGGCCATCTTGCAGGGTGAGTATTCTCATGTTTTATAAGAACCAGCTGTCCCTCCTTCAGATTTGGCTTTACTTGCCGCCATTTGGTTCGCTGTTGCAATGACACCAGATACTCCCCTTTCCATTTCTTCCAAAAATCACCTCTGATGCGTTGAATAAGCTTCCATCTATCCAAAGAGCTGATTGTCTTTCTTTCGTCAAAATGTTCAGGAGCTCCAATTAGAGGTCTTCCCACTAGAAAATGACCCGGCGTTAATATGTCCTCACCATCGTTTTCGCTCCTTAAAGTGACTAATGGGCGCGAGTTACCGACCCATCGGTACCACGCCTACACTCTCCACCGAAACCCCCTCGATCGTTCCAAATTCACTAACAATGTTATTGAACCGGGAAACATTGTAGCTAATAAGCGAATGTCGCAACTGCAGACACATCCGCTTAGAAGCTACATCAGCAAGAATACTATGTCAAGCATTGGACAGTTGGCCGGCTGCAAAATTATAATGTAAACAAACTGAGCTAGCTAAGATATATATAAGGCAAAGACATTTTTCAGAATTCAATCTCAATTTACTCTTTATTCAACGTTGCTAACGAACGGACGTGTACTGTCCAGACATATTTTGTATACTTAAAAATATAAATATCACAAACGAAATAAAGTACTGTATTTACTGAAGAACACAAATGGAAATTTGACTAGAGAAGCGATACATCATCGACGTCACCTGGGCCACGATTGACTGAACCAAGAGGACTCCCACTCTGATGGTGACTGGCGCAGCCGGAAAACGGAATGAACTTACACAAGATTATATTTAAGATTATGCAGTGAGTAGAGTGCAGTGGAAAATAAATTAAAAGAAACATGTAGCAAATATACACAGCTTAAAACTATAAACCAGTGATCGGGTCAAAAAAAAAAAAAAAAAAAAAAAGGGCCTAAATGTAACTAAAACATACAAATAAGAGCACATATCACAAAAATACACACACACAAAACACATAAGCAAAATTAAACTATACACATATAAATAACCAACAGTATATGCCGCAAATATAAACAGTGACGTGGTGGCGAAGTCAAACGCTGACGACGAAACTACATTGTATGTATTTAATGGCAACAAAAAAAAAAAAGTACTGACAAAGAAAAATTCAGTTGCTATAGTCGAGTGGAGGATAGCAAAGATCAATCGCTGATATTGCTATACTTATACATTCGCTTCAACAAGACATCAAACGATGATGTCACTGTTGTTGTAAAATAGCTGCACAAAAGAATACCACACAATTTTAAACACATTAGTGCCGTAGTGAAAGAGTGAAGTGTAGTAATGATCAAACGCTGATACTTACTTACAAACTCACGACAACAGGGTATCAAACGCTGAGACTACTGTTGTTGTCACATAGCACGGCAAGAATAAATATATAAACTATTGGCAAGTACGTATTATGTATTCAAAAGTAGCAATATCTATCGCTGATATTAGACTACAAAGAATGCTGATTCGATCGCAATAGAAGTATACATACATACATGCATTCAAAGTTAATGTGGCACGATCGCTGACATACAGAGCTATACTCATAAATTCAAAACTAAGAAAGTTTCTTTCAATTTACAAAAAACTGCTGCACAGCAAAAGATACATATATCTATAAACAAACATATACTAAAGTATCTTACATTACAGAGAGAACACCACAAACACTCACTAACATATACAGTATAAACAAAAAATTATTATTATTACACATATAACATTGTTAAAAACAACACAAAATATTGCACACAATTTGTAACGCACATCTATCTTATATAAATATTCTAAGAACACAATATTTGAAAGAAAAGAGAATATTAGGATTCGACTTGGAAATAGCTTGCGTCTAGATGTCAAAGAAGATTGTAGAAAAAACTAGACAGGGACTAGGCTCAAGTAAATCCGCAGGCCCAACTACTAGAGCGAGTAGTCAGATTGTTGAACAGGTAGCAGGTAATATGGATTCTGGCAACGTTTCTCATTCGATCTCACCAACGGTGAGTGGAGTAAGCACTATATCAACGACATTGAGCCCTAATGATATATTATCATTCATTAAGGAATTGCCAACGTTTGATGGCCAGCCGAGTCAGTTGGATAAATTCATCACTAATGTCGAGGAAATAATAATGCTTATTAGGGGCACCGATCAAACTCCCTATGGATTATTACTTCTTCGGGCTATAAGAAATAAAGTTATAGGAAAAGCAGATGAAAGTTTGACCCTAGCCGGTACCTCACTAGTGTGGGATGATATTAAAGAGGGACTCAAAAGATTGTATGGCAGTAAGAAGTCAGAAGCGATTCTCCTTAGGGAAATTCAATCACTCCCAGATAATCTGTCACTTGGTCAGCTATTCTCGACAATTACCAAAATTAGATGGCAGCTCGTATCATCGGTACAAGGAGGAAATCACGCGACCACTGTAATGGAAGCGAAGAAACAACTTTATAACGAGGTTGCTCTGAACTCATTCATGGTCGCTCTAAGAGAACCCCTTAGAACGATTATAAGACTAAAAAACCCTACAACTATAGAACAGGCCTACGAATGTTGTCAGGTAGAACAAACCTTTTATTACCAAGGAAAGAGAGATAGAAGTTATGCAGAGCGAGGCAATCAAGGTAGTCGTACGAATCCGTACAATAATCAAAATCAGAGACAGATTAACAATAGATTCAGTAGCGGACAGAAACAATATAATAATAATGGCAAAAATTTTGAACAGAGGAATAACCCTTTTAAGAGCAGCAACGTTCCCTCAGCTAGTTTGAATAATATAGAAACGGAACAAAGCGAGGTAGGAAATCAGACAACGACAAATTTTCAGGCAAGAGCCTCCCCAAACCAACCGGGTTCATAAATGGTCAAACACATGGGGCGGGTTTACCTTTCATACTATTACATACAAATGACCACACCCCATTAAGATTTTTGTTGGATACAGGTTCTACTAATTCTTTTGTTGATCCGTTACTTGTCCAACCTAAAAAAAAAAATTGATCTAAGTAAACGTAAACTGTTTACGACTGATGCAAATCTTGACATTATAATTATAAATAATACTACATCAAACATATTTACAATAGAGGGACATACTAAAACAATAATACCACTGCCGGTACAAACGAGACAGGGAGATATAATATGCAAAGCAGTAGCCATTGAAAAAGATTTAATTATATCAGACGGGATATATAGGGCCGAAAACGGCATCAGTAATTTCGAGGTGTCCAACTACGCAGATACTGATCGACTAGTATATGTCGAACAACCAATAGAATCAATACCCTATAAAGAAGAAGAAGTTATCGAATTACATACAATTACTTCTGATACATATACACTGCAGAATACTCCCGAAGAATCACAAAAGTTTAGATTCGAACATTTAAATCTAGAAGAAAAGAAAGCGATTTCAAAATTATGCAGGGAATTTTCGGACATATTTTATAAAGAAAACGAACCATTAACATTTACTAGTTTAGTAAAACATAATATTCCGTTAACAGACAAAAATCCGATTTTTATTAAACCATATAGATATGCATTTGCATTAAGGCAGGAAATTAAGAAACAAGTAAACGAACTACTGAAACAAGATGTAATTAGATCAAGTCACTCACCGTGGAGTGCTCCAGTATGGGTAGTACAAAAGAAAGCAGACGCTACAGGACAGAAGAAATGGAGACTAGTTACAGACTTTAGGAAACTTAACGAGAAGACAGTTTCGGATAAGTACCCAATACCGAATATTAATGATATATTAGACCAGCTAGGGAAAACCAAGTATTTTTCTAACCTTGACTTGGCTAGTGGATATCATCAGGTAGAAATGAGTCCTGAAGACATACCAAAAACAGCATTCACAGTAGAAGGCGGTCATTTTGAGTATGTTAGAATGCCGTTCGGTCTAAAAAACGCACCAGCAACTTTTCAAAGAGTAATGGACAGCGTACTGAAAGACTTGGTTGGTAAAATATGTCTAGTGTATCTGGATGATATCATTATATTTTCACCATCCCTGCAAGAGCATATATCCAATTTAAAAGCAGTGTTCCAAAGACTTACAGAAGCAAATTTTAAAGTACAATTGAATAAGTCCGAGTTTTTAAGGAAAGAAGTGGAGTTTTTAGGACACGTGGTCACACAGGAGGGGGTAAAACCTAATCCGAATAAAATTCAGATTATAAAAGATTTTCCATGCCCACATAACAGAAAGACGATAAAATCATTTTTAGGAGTACTAGGATATTACAGAAAGTTTATTCGAGACTTCGCCCGAATAACGAAGCCAATGACTAAACAATTGAAAGGGAAAAAACCAGTACAAATCAATGCAGAATTTCTAGAAGCATTTGAAGTATGTAAAACATTACTGACTAACGACCCAATTTTGAAATATCCGGAATTCGATAAACCTTTTATTTTAACAACCGACGCTAGTAATTTTGCTATCGGAGCAGTATTATCCCAGGGCTCTTTAAACAATGACAAACCTACTTGCTACGCGAGTAGAACACTCTCGGACGCAGAAGTAAATTACTCAACAATTGAAAAAGAGATGTTAGCCATAATTTGGGCGGTTAAATATTTTCGACCGTATCTTTATGGGAACAAATTCACAATTGTCACAGATCATAAGCCGCTAACGTGGTTAATGAATTTTAAGGAGCCAAGTTCAAAAATATTAAGATGGAGAATACAATTAATGGAATACGATTTCGACATAATATATAAAAAAGGCTCACAGAACGTTATAGCGGATGCGCTTAGTAGAATTGATCATGAGGTACACACAAGCGAAGTAGTAGCAAAGGACACCGCAACGAATACAATAACTAATATACAGATACCTATAACAGAAAAACCGATAAATGATTTTAATTTACAAATAGTATTGCAGAGAGGACAGACAACGGAACAGAAAATAATAATACCTTTCAAAAATAAACTAAGAAAATACTTTAGGGAAACAACATTTACAAAAGAGAATGTAGAACGCATATTAAAAGCAACACTTAAACCAAAAAAGATTTATGCAATTTTTACAACAGAGGATATTTTTAAAATAGTACAAGAAGTATTTGCACAAAATTTCCCACAAGATAAAACTTTCACACTTGTTAGGTCACTTGAGCTGCTGCCAGAAGAAAAGGATAAAGCTAAGCAGGAAGAAATAATTAATAAAGACCACCAAAATAGAAATCATAGGGGTATAGATGAATCCTATTTACATTTAAAAAGAGAAATATATTTTCCTAATATGAAAAGCATAATAGGCAACGTTATTAAGAACTGGGAAATATGCCTTAGGCTAAAATATGATAGACAGCCGCCAAAAATACCCTATCAAACTCCGGAAATTCCAAGTGCTCCGCTTGAAATAGTACATATGGATATATATACAATCAGTGGGAAGTATAACTTAACGCTAATAGATAAATTTTCAAAATTTGCTTGGGCCTATGTAGTAACTAATAGAAATTCGATATGCATTATAAAAGCTTTTAAAAATTTTGTGGAATTATTTGGAATTCCTAAAAAACTGGTATATGACCAAGGTCCGGAATTTGCGGGGGAAGTATTCAAAAAGTTTTGTTGCCAATACAATATCCAATTACATGTCACCTCGTTTCAACAGTCGTCTAGTAACTCACCTGTAGAGAGATTACATTCAACACTCACAGAAATTTATAGAATAATCACTGATAGCAGAAAAGCAGAACAATTACCATGTGAACATGAAGAAGTACTATCAGAAACCATGTTAACATATAATAACGCTATACACTCTAGTACCAAGTTGACACCCTATGAACTTTTCCATGGTAAAACCCACACTTTTAGTAACTCAGTGAAATTTAATGGAGAGCAGGATTATTTAAATCAGTTAAATATATTTCGAGAAAAGTTATACCCAAAAGTAAAACGTAAGTTAGAAGAGATAGTATACAAGAGAACTATGAAATTAAATGAGAATAGAACGGATGAAATAGAAATAGAGGAAGGAGACAAGATCTTTAGAAAAGAAAATAGAAGAAATAAGATTACACCTCGTTTCACAATCCATAAAGTGTTAAGGGTACATGGACCTACATTTAAAACAAGCAGAGGCCAAAAGATACACAAGTCTAAAATCAGAAGGACTACAAAGAAACAAGAAGATAACTAAATGTCTCGGCCTTTTCTCTTTTTTTTTTTAGATTCGTGCTAGTTTCGGCACAATTCATATCGATCCAAGATATTAATGAGTCCACTAATCCCATCGCCAAAATAGAACTAGGAGAATGCTTAATAATCCAAACTTATAAAAATATTAAACATATAATAGATCTACAGGAATATGAAAGCTGTGTAGAACAATTTAGTAGTACACTAAATTTGATACAGCAAGATGAAACGCTCATTGATGCAGCTTATATCCTAGAGGGTAAGATAGCCCAATTGCGGGAAAAGATAGAAATACTAACACCCTCGGGAAAACAAAAACGGGGTTTAGTGAACGGATTAGGAAGTATCGTAAAATCAATAACCGGTAATATGGACGCCAATGATGGCCAAGAGATAGAAGAAAAAATAGACACATTAAAAGAAAAAGAAGCATTTAACAATGAGATACAAATAAGATTCCAAGATGTAGCAAAAAGCATTAACCAAGAGCAAGCTATGATAAGTCGATTTTTAGAAACATCTCAAAATAAAATTTTTAAAGAACTATCGAAAGAACAGGACCAAATTAATAAATTACAATACATTAATAGAATAATATATAATATAGATCGGCTTGTAAATCATTTAAATGATCTATCAGAAAGTATAATAATGGCTAAAATAAAAATAATACCTAAGCTAATACTAGATCCAAAAGAGATCACAAAAATTGAAGAGATCATAAGAAAACAAAATATTACTATCAAATCAAAACAAGAGATATACAAATTAATTAAATTAAATACATATAATACACAAGATAAAATAATATTTGAAATTATGATACCTATATTCAAAAAACAAAATTATAAAATTGCTAGAATTATACCATTACCGCTCAACAAAACATTTTTTATAATAGCGCCTAAGTTTATAGCATATAATGATTATAAAATTGTACACCTTTCGAACAAATGCCAACAAACTGCCAACAAATCCATTTGCGATATAGAAAACATTGAAACACGACCAACAAACGAATTATATATCCAGAATTTACTAAAGAATAATCACAGTAATTGTGACATGCAGAATACTGGCATGGTCACAGATATATTTGAACCAGAAAAGGGATACATCTTCATCTTTAATGCGAAGGAAACTAAAGTAAAAACACCAGAAGGCAATGAGACCTGTATAAACGGATCGGCGATAATAACTTATGGAAATGTTACAGTAGAAGTAAATGGACTGGACTATGACAACACTATAGAAAGTATATTAGAACATCCAGAGATAATTATGCCACCTACAAGAGGATTTCAAGAAACAACACGGTGGAAACACTGACACTGCAAAGATTACATCTAGAAGCAATAGACATACATAAGAGGGTAATCATCGCAAGTAACACAACAACACAGCACACGTCCATCCTTTATATGATAGTGGCAGTACTATCCATAGCAACAATCATTGTCTGGAAAGCAAGAAGGCCTGTCACAATCTTTACACCAAGTCCAGAACATCATGTACCCATGGTCGCGCTGGATATACCGTCACTATGGCCATCGCTTCAATCTGGGGGGGGGGAGGAGTTACCGACCCATCGGTACCACGCCTACACTCTCCACCGAAACCCCCTCGATCGTTCCAAATTCACTAACAATGTTATTGAACCGGGAAACATTGTAGCTAATAAGCGAATGTCGCAACTGCAGACACATCCGCTTAGAAGCTACATCAGCAAGAATACTATGTCAAGCATTGGACAGTTGGCCGGCTGCAAAATTATAATGTAAACAAACTGAGCTAGCTAAGATATATATAAGGCAAAGACATTTTTCAGAATTCAATCTCAATTTACTCTTTATTCAACGTTGCTAACGAACGGACGTGTACTGTCCAGACATATTTTGTATACTTAAAAATATAAATATCACAAACGAAATAAAGTACTGTATTTACTGAAGAACACAAAAGGAAATTTGACTAGAGAAGCGATACATCATCGACGTCACCTGGGCCACGATTGACTGAACCAAGAGGACTCCCACTCTGATGGTGACTCGCGAGTTTAGCACTGCTTCGATTTGACACAGCAGCGATGCAAATTCTTCATATGTAAAGCTGTTTTCACCAATAACTCGTTTAAGGTGATGCTTCACTGATTTTACACCGGCTTCCCATAAACCTCCCATGTGGGGGCTTCCCGGGGGAATAAAGTGCCACTTGATGCCTTCTTTTTCTAGTGTAGGTGCTAACTCATTATTGTTTTTAATGGCAGCTACAAATTCTTTGTCCAACACTCTTGAAGCTCCTACGAAGTTTGTTCCATCTTTAGGTATTCTTTCATGAATTCGTTGTATGCAGCCCAGTTCTTTGGGTTTCTTTGAAACTTCTTTTCCATTTGCATAAGCCTTGCCATTGCCTGTTTGCGAGAGTCCCCAAGCTTTGCCTCTTGGTGGAATGGAATTGAAACCACAAATCTGCCTTCCTCGTTGATGACAGTTGTTTCTTGGAATTTTCTTTCGCATTCTGCATTGTCTGTAATTGTCTCATCGGTTTCATCTTCCAATTCCCAAAAGCGTTCCAGGTCCTTTAGATTTATTGTTGTAGTGGCACTTATAATTTTTTGCTTTGCTGCTCGAGTTATATTTCCGGACACAATCCATCCAAATTTGGTTTTTTGTCCCAAGATTCCATTTACGGTTTTTATTTTCTCCATCATAATCAGGGGAAATAGATCCACACCTATCACTATGTCAATTCTGCTTGGCTCGTTGAATCGTGGATCTGCTAGCCTGTAGCCCTTCCACTCTTTGTTGATATCAATATCAAACTTTTTGCTGGGAAGGGCTCTATGGAGTGTTGGTAAAACCAATGCTTCCGTTGATGCTTTGAAGCTGCTTGGAATTTTTGGTTTGATCGTTAGGTGGACACTATTTTTTGATAGTTGAGTAGTCTGGGAGATAACTTCGACCTCTATAGTACTCCTTACTCTGGGAATCCGTAATATTTGTGCTGCTTCCTCTGAAATCAGCGTCTTCTGGGATCCACCGTCAATAAGCGCCCTCAACTCATTGTAACCACCAGCTTTGTTTTTCACTAAAACAACAGCTGTAGCCAATAGTGTGTCTTGGCCTTGCTTAAGGCTATTGCTGTTGATACTGCGTTTTGTGTCTTCATGCAGCAGGCTGTTGTGTCTTTTGGAGCATCGATTGCATGTAATTTCCTTTCTGCAGTCGATAGCATTATGCTTTCCAAAGCATCTAAAGCACATGTTGTTCTTTTGAACGAATTCTTTTCTTTTTTCAATTGATTGTGCTCTGAATTTGAGACACTTTATCATATCGTGGCCATCCTTAGAGCAAAAGGCACACGATCTAACTTGCACTTTTCTTGTAGCAAGCTGAGCGGTATTTTTGGTAATGGCGTTTACTGAGTTGTATTGTTGCTCAATAAACTCCAGTACGTCTTGTAAGGACTGTATAGCTCTTGCCTTTTTTACATGCTGTTCATACAGCTGCAAGGCTTCTGGCGAAAATTTCCGCAGCAGAATTTCTGCTAAAATTACGTCAGCAGAGCTTCCTATTTTTCCTTTTTGCTTTATGATGAATATGCTCTCGGTCGCAGTATCCAAAAACTTCCCTAAATTTTTCTCATCGTGGGGCAGCAAGCACTCCAATTCCATTAATTTGTTGAAGTGTTGGGAGAATATTTTTCTGCTATTCTCATAGCGTTTGCAGATAAGCTCCCACGCTGCTGCATAGCTAGCTGCTGATCCCGTTATCAAATGGCTAACCACCATTTGAGCTTCTCCTTTTAAGCAGGCTCTTAAATATCCCAGCTTCCTTGTGTTGTCTATTAGTTCAGAGAACAGCTCGAAAAATGTTGGCCATTCCTTCGCATTTCCATTGAACGTTGGAAGGTCCACTTTTGGGAGTTCTGGCACGTCGCAGTTGGAACTTTTGAACTGTTCCAACTTCATTTGAAGTACCATCTCTAGTGCGGCAACTTCAGATTGCAGAATGTCTGCCTCATCTTGATCAAAGACAGTTCTGTCATACTTGTTTTCAAGCAGTTTCAGTGTGTCCGTCACGTTGGACCAATGACTTTTCATCATTGCCAGCTGCTTGACTAGTTCAATCTCACTTGAACTATCCAGGGTTTCGTAGATTAGGCTCATCTGTTGCCTCACCCTGTCCGCTCTTCTATCCACCAGTTGAACCAGATTATCAACTGGACTGGAGCTCCGAGCTGATGCGCTATCAGATAATTTTGATCCACTTGGTATATTTATTTCTTCAAGTGTTTCTACCTTTAATTGCGACTCCTTGTAGGCCTTGACAGCATCCATAGTTTTAATAAATATTTTATCATTAAAATATTGATGATCGCCAACTCCCAATTTTACCAGCGCATTGTTGTTAGTAGTAAATCGAACTACCAATGCTTCTATTGCTGGTATAGATGCCTTTTCCTTGATTGCTTGCAGTATTTTGTTCTGCAGCTCTCCTTGGTCTTGCATCAATTTCACAGATCTTTCCGACAACATGTTGGGAAAACAATCACTGTGACTTTTTTGTGCTTTCTGCTTATATTCTTTGGCGTGATCCGTTGGAGGATTTTTTGATTGGTCGCCCAGTTGACCTAGCTGTGCCTCGACTCACAGCTGATTGATCAGCCAAGGAAAAGCAAGAACACAATGTTTCACCTTATAGTCCTAGTACTTTAAGGCGTGGTCTTTTATTCTGTGTTTCTTACCACTGGTGGGGGAAACAACAGAATCACTCGAATAACCTTGCTCTTTTTACTTTGAAGCGCTGGTTTTTTTTCTTCTGTGTTTCTTACCACTGGTGGGGGAAAACAACAGAATTTCTCGAAGGACCAAAATGTAAAATTCACAATTGCTGATGTATGGCCTCAACACGCCTTACCACAATTTATAATGGTACACAAAGCAACCTTTAACTATAGACTATAAGGTGCTTGTTTTATTTAAAAACATAAAAGATTCTTTTGTATCTTTTTGCTTTTTATATTTATCTCTGTTCCTTACCTTTGGTAGGGGGAAACAGGAGTCAATTATTTTTGCTACCTTTAGCTGCAAGATTAACTTAGCAATGCTTAAAGGAGCTGGCCTTTCTCTGAATCCCTTACCATATAGGGGGAAACTGCAGAGTCGAATCCGGCTCGAAGGACCAAAATGTTCACACTATAAACTAATGCGTACACTTAATGAGTTCAATTCGGGTGTTTGAATCTAACTGACTCGCTGCTGCGAGGGCATCGCCTTTTATTCATTCTTACATAATTATATAATGCAGCGCTTGTAAGACGCTGCAGTCCGCGTTGGTCAATGCAGCTGAGGTTTATCTCAAATCTATGTTTGCAGCCTATGACCGCGATAGTCACCTCCCGCGTGATCATATCTCTTGACACTTCGGCAATAGACCACTGCAACCGTACTTATCTGTAGTTGCCACTTATGCTGTCCCGTGACATGTTTATTGCAGCCCTTAAATAGAACATATTTATAGATTGTCTACTTATCATGTCTAAACACATGTTTAGACACCCAGCAACCAAGTTTTGGCATTGCAAAAACTTCGTTAATGATATCACTGATGCTAATGAGCAGAGGGAAATTATTACATGCGAGCATAACCGCGCCCACAGGGCTGCCCAGGAAAATGTTAAACAAGTCCTTCAGGACTACTATTTTCCAAATATGGCAAGACTCGCCAACGAGGTGGTTATAAATTGCAAGACATGTACCAAGGCCAAGTACAACAGGCACCCCAAGAAGCAAGAATTGGGTATCACCCCAACTCCTTCATATGCGGGCGAAATGCTGCATATAGACATCTACTCCACGGATAAAAAGTTATTCTTAACCTGTGTGGATAAATTCTCAAAGTTCGCCGTAGTACAGCCATTAAATTCTAGGGCCATAGTTGACGTACGCTGCCCCTGGTACAATTGGTAAATTTTTTTCCAAATACCAAAACCATATACTGCGATAATGAGGCATCCTTCAATTCGGAGACCATAACTTCGTTATTGAAAAACCAATATGACATTGACATCGTTACTGCACCCCCTTTACACAGAAGCTCCAACGGGCAAGTGGAGCGATTCCACAGCACCCTATCGGAAATAGCTAGGTGCATTAAAATTGACAAAAAAGTTGACGACACCGTCGAGCTCATCATAAGAGCCACGGTAGAGTATAACAAAACGTTACACTCAGTCACAAATTTGCAACCTAAACATGCCTTACATTCGGCAAACAACGCTCAGAGGCTGGCAATAAAAACCAGTATCATAAAAGCGCATCAGGCTAACCTAGCGAGGTGTAACCCTACTAGGCAAAACCGAATTTCCGAGGTAGTTGAAAAGGTTTACCTCAGAAACAATAAAAGGTTAGGAAATAAACTAACCGCACTCTACACAGAAGAGCGTGTAGAAGCAGACATGGGAACGTCTGTCCTCATTAGAGGGAGGGTGGTCCATAAGGACAACCTTAGATAAAAAATTCCCTCTTGAATTTACATCTCCCACAATTTTTATGTCTTTATTCATGCACCTTATATTTAAGCATACTTATCTTTATTAGATGCACATTCAATTTATCCTTCCGCCTTCTTACAGGATTGCCGGAATCATATTAATTACGTTAGCTATAGTTAACGCTAGGGTTACGGACTACTCTCATGCTAATTACATCCCCTTAACAGACGGTGTTGCACTGGTGTGGGAACAGAGAAATTGGCTGAGGCATTCTAGTAATTTGTCCGAATTCGAAATGATGATAGAAGAGACTAGTAGGTTGTCCGAGCTGTTTCCAGAGTCGCATATGCGAAAATTGTTAGACGTCGATACCGACCATCTCAGAAGTCTATTGTCCGTATTGAAAGTACATTATAGGAATGCCAGAAGCCTAAACTTTCTAGGCACCGCACTTAAGGTAATAGCAGGCACCCCAGATGCCGCCGATTTTGAAATGCTAAAAATATCCGAATCTCGATTAATAGAGTCAAATATAAGGCAAGTGGTCATTAATACGCAAACTCAAAACAAGATTAACGAATTAACAGAAGCAGTTAACAAAATCATTCGAGCGAAACAAAATAATATGGTTGACACTCCCCACTTGTACGAGGTACTCTTGGCTAGACACAGAATATTAATAACCGAAATTCAAAATTTAATGCTTACCGTCACACTAGCTAAAGCCAATATCATAAACCCTGCCATTTTTAACCATAACGATTTGAAGTCTGTACTAATTGATCACCCCACAGAAGTCCCCTTTATAAGCCTAATAGAGGCATCTAATATTAAAGTCTTCCAGTCCGATAGTATTATCCATGTGATAATTACATATCCTAATATTAAAGCCACTTGTAGAAAGGTTAAAATTTTCCCTGTATCACACCAACACATCATTCTGCAACTAACGGAGAACATAGTAGCGGAATGCAACAACGACGTTCTGGCAGTCACCGATTGCGTATCAACAACTTATGCTTCGTACTGTTAGCTGGCTAACCACGATACCTGCGCTCGAGGCCTGCACGCGGGGAGCACTGCACTATGCAAAACGCAGGCCAGCCATTTAAGCCCCATTACACTGGTAGACGACGGCGTAATAATAATCAACGAGTGCCCAGCTAAAGTCAGCACTGACGACGGTCCTGAAATAGATACCAACGGCTCACATCTAATTATGTTCGAGCGAGTGGCTTTCATCAACGGCACCAAATACGCTAACCTACGTGAAGCCTTAAAAAAAACACCGGGCATGGCTGCGTCCCCATTGCTAAACATCATCGGCCACGATCCCAGGCTAAGCATACCACTTCTCCAAAGGATCAACAACGAAAATTTGGAGGTTACCCAAGGGCTTAACTGACATCTGGCTTGAAGTCGGCGTGGGAATCAGCGACTTCATTAGCTGCTCCATCCTGCTCATCTTGGTGTTGAGAAGGAGACGAGATGCGAGGGAAATACAAAAGGTCGTAGACAAGTTCCAGAAGACCGAGGACGGTCATACTTCAAGGGGGGAGTAGTTAACACGGTTAATGAGTAAACTTAAGTCGGTATAAGTTCAGGGTCGCTACCCTAGTATTTTATATGCAGATTCAGCATAAAAGCCTTAGGGGCCGTGCCTGGTTCCCAACGGTTTCCAGTATTGGGAGATATGCAGTTTTTGCTAGTGTCAGCACTTTGCTGGACGAGCGGTCGAGCTGGAGTAAAATAGAATAAGTTCAGTTTGATTTCAATTATAATAAAGAGCACACGCTCCACAATCCTACTCCAGCGAAGGCTGCATATTTTATATGGGTTGGCTAGCCTTAAGGGCAGTCAATAACGCAGAAAGTTCTCCCAACATATACTAAACCTATACCAAGCTGCGCAACGAAACGTTGCGCATCACGAGCAGAGAAGATCTCCGCTCCCCTCCCCGATCGAGAGGCCGACCAAGTCGGGCTGACGTCATCACTCCTTCCCGTCGGACTGAGGCGTGGGACAACCCAGGGAAATAATTAAAACATAATTTACATATAATATTGATTGGACCGCTGCAGAACATGCATTGTCAAAAATGGGTCTGCCTATATTTAAAAATAAATATGTTTTGAGCTTTATTATTCTGGAAAAATACCACGTACTCCTGTGTGGGTTCATCGCTTAAACAACGATGCAAGCGGTCGTATCGCATTTTCTTGTAAATAAGGAATAACGTGCAGTGGCAAATTCCCGCACTTACAATTTTTTGTTCCCATGTTTGGGGAACAAATGGCCACTGCGTTGGTCTAGTTAGAGATAAGATTAGAACATGTAATTTTCATATTAGCTACCTAAGCTAGGACTTAAAGAAATAAAATTCAGTTTGAAATATCAACTCAACAGATGTAGACGTTTGCTTTTTTTGCAGCCTCCTTACATTTTGGTCAATAGAGCCTTCGAAAATAATAAAGACTTCGACTTTGCAGTTTCCCCCTCTATGGTAAGGGACTCAGAGAAAGGCCAGCTCCTTTAAGCGTTGCTAAGTTAATCTTGCAGCTGAAGGTAGCAAAAATAATTACCGCATCGCCAACGACGCCTCGCAAAGGACAAGGCCAAACGACACAACTCAAGAACGCATCGGCATCGCCAAAGGATAAGCTAAAATGTTTTTTTTTTTTAATTTTACCTTATTATTATACATAAAAAAAAGATCATTATGATGTCAAAAAAATTAGTGAACTTTAGTTTGACAAGCAAAATATTTTAACAGCCATAAATAGTCGACTCAGTGGAACAGTTATGAAGGCTGAAATGTCGATGGTTCTTAAGGCAGAGGAGTTACCAACACTGCCTAAAATTCAGATACCCACTTTCTTTGGTGATTCCAAAGAATGGGATATTTTTAATGAGCTCTTCACAGAACTCATTCATACGAGAGAGTTTCTCAGTCCTTCTCTCAAGTTTAATGACCTCAAATCACCATTAAAAGGAGAAACCAGGAATGTGGTAAATCATTTATTGCTTGGCTCTGGGGAAATTTATGAAGCCACCTGGGAATTTTTAACCAAACGGAATGAGAATAAAAGACAAATTTTCTCTGAACATATGAATAGGCTTATGGATATGCCAAGTTTAAATTTGGAATCCAATAAGCAAATAAAAACTTTTATTGACACAATTAATGAGTCTATATATATCATAAAATTAAAGGCACAATTATCGGAAGATGTGGATGCAATTTTTGCTCACATAATTCTTCGAAAATGTAATAAAGAGTCGCTTAACTTATTTGAAAGCCATGTCAAAAAAACAAAAGAGATACAGCAAAGCTCAATTCAATATCTTAATTTTCACAGGAAGTTAAACCTGTAAAAATTATTAACACGTACATTAACAAAAATTATAGTGTCATTTGTGTATATTGTAAACTACCGGGGCATTATTTAATTCAATGCCATAAATTTAAAATAATGAATCCAGCAGAACGGTCTGACTAGGTAAGAAAAATTCGGATTTTCCTAAGATGTCTGAGGCAGCCGTTTAATAAAAAATGTACAAGCGAGCAGCTCTGTTCGATTTGTCGAAAACCTCACCACACGTTACTTCAACTTACAGGTAATAATCCAGAAAAAGTGAATACGTGTAGAACAGCAGGGCAAGCCTTGTTAGCCACGGCTTTGATTCAAGTGAAGTCAGGAAATGGGGGTTTTCAAAAATTAAGAGCTTTAATTGATAGTGGTTCTCAAAGCACTATCATTTCAGAAGAGTCTGCACACATCCTAAAATTTAAAAAATTTCGTTCACATACGGAAATAAGTGGAGTATCTTCCATAGAAACGTGCATCTCCAAGCACAAAGCAATAATTTCAATAAAAAATTCTCCAAAAAATGTTGAAATTTAAGCACTCATTCTTCCAAAACTCATGAAAGCGCTTTCAGTCAGCACAATTAATGTTGATCAGAAAAAATGAAAGAGTAGCCGACCCCGATTTTAATAAGCCTGGTCGTATTGATCTAATCATTGGAGCAGACGTGTACACTCATATTCTGCAGAAAATAGACGGTTTCCTTGGATAAAAAAACTGATTTCGGGTGGATAGCTTCTGGATGTAAAAAATCCAAAGGAAAGGAAACTATTGAAGTTTATTCCCGCTTGATTAAAAACACGTGCACTTTGGTTGAGTATATACGTATGGAATAATCTTTATTCGATACTTTTAGTGACTGCTGTATGTACTATCGATACATATTATTTGTTAGAGAAAACTATCAGATAGCACTGATAGTTTCAACACCCTTCCTCAATGAAAGCTCTCATATTATATTTTAGTACAAACTTAACTTCTTCGTAAGCTCACAATGCTTTTGTTTCTGAAGGTTCTTCGGTAATATATCTGCAATAATTTGTTTAGTTGAAAGATACTTCTTTAACGATATCTCTTACAAAGTGATACCTGATGCCAATATGTTTTGACCTTGAATGATGATTCTTTGCCAACTGCTGAGCGCTTAAATTGTCAGTGTTCATAATTGTCGATGTTCCAGATTCTCCGCAGCATTTCCGTTATAAGTCGTCTTAATGAAATCGCCTCCTTGCATGCAGATGATAACGCCATGTATTCCACTTCCGTGCTGCTGAGAGCTACGCTGCGTTGTTTTTTAGACTTCCACGAAATTGGTCCTCCAGCCAGATAGAATACGTATCCTATGTATGATTTTCGATCACTTTTGTCACCTCCCCAGTCAGCATCCACGTAACCAATTAGAGGGTCATTGGTAACTTTATAATGCAATTTTAGATTCTTTGTCGATGCCAAATATCTGAGTACGTGTTTTACTCCTGTCCAATGCTCACAGTGGGGATCCTTGTTAAGCTGCGCCAATTTATATACTTTATGTAAAATGTCTGGCCTTGATGATAGCGCCAACCACATGAGTTCACCTATGGCCGCGTGATATGCCTGCTCGTTGACTCTTTTGCATCCCTCTTTGTCGCATTTGATTTGGAATCCTGCATCCAGTGGAGTTGCAGCTGTTCTACACTCATTAATACCGTGCCGCTGAAGCAGATTCTCAATATACTGGCTCTGGCTTAGCATAATCTCGCCGAGTTCACCTTCTCGCTGAACTTCTAATCCAAGAAACATGTGCAACTGTCCGTGATCTACACATTTGAAAGATTGAGCGAGATTGCCTTTAATGCTGATAAGATCATTTTTATCTTAGCAAGCTATGATCAGATCGTCAATATATACAAGAATAAGCGCAAGATGGCGTCCACCTTTCTTCATGTAAAGACATGGCACGTTTGTACATAGATAAAACCCAATACTACGCAAAACTTCATCCAATTTACGGTTTCATTCTTTGCCAGACTGTTTAAGACCGTAAATTGCCTTCTTAAGCAAAAACACGCCGTCCGCATGATCTTTGGCTCGAAATCCGAGTGGCTGTTGCATGTACCCAGTGTCTGTTAAATCGCTATTTAAATAAGCCGCTCAGACATCCATTTGGTGCAAATGTAATTTAACTGTGCAGCCAGGGAAAGTATGAAACGAATACTTTCCATCCGACAAACAGGTGAAAAAGATTCTGCACAATTAATTCCATACTGCTGCGAACAGACCTTGGCTACTAGGCGTGCCTTGTATCGCTGCACTTGGCCGTTGGCATCTCTCTTCACAGTGGATATCCATTTGCAGCCTATAGCTCGTTGTGTTCTCGGAAGATCTACTATCTGCCAAGTATGGTTGTTCATAAGAGCCTCTTACTCTTGATTCATTGCTTCCAACCATAATTCCGAATCAGGACATCTGATTGCTTCTTCGTAGCTTACCGGAATAAATACATCACTGCCAATTGCCGCTCCTAAGACATTGAACTGCTTTCGTTGCTGCCGTTGTCCCTCTCATCCTCCAGTTGCCGGTCTGATACACCGCCGTCTTGTGGTAGGTCAAACGATACGGATCCAGCATCCTTTGTCAGGTTATCACCGCGCTCGTCGAAAAGTACGTATCAACGTACGGTTAGTCCTCTCCGCTACTCTATTTTGTTGTGGGCTGTATGGGATTGTCGCTGCGTATGCACTTTAGAGGTTTTCCAGTTTGCCTCTCCACAAGTGTCTTGAATTCCACGAACTTTGAGAATACCTCGTCTTTGCCTTTTAAAAAGTACACAAATATGCGACGAGACTTGTCATCGATAAACGTGAGAAAATATCGATTTCCACCCAGTGATCGTGTACTAAACGGGCCGCATACATCTGTATGAACAAGTTCCAATATTTCACTGGTTCGGTTTTCCGTTGTATGTGGAAAAGGCTGAGCATGAATTTTGCTCAACATACATGTTTTACAGGATGTATTTTGTAGGAAATTATAGCCTTCAATTCCACGAACCATATTCGTCTTCACGATATCGGATAGACTGCGATAATTGATATGACCATATGGCATGTGCCATATAATACTATCGGCGCTGGAAGCCGCAAAACACTGATTGGACTTTTCATCGAATGTATAAAGATTTCCAGTTTTCTTTACTTGGAATATACACTCACCCTTCTGTATTATCTTAACGTGCCTTTCGTTAAAGTGCACCAAATTGCCTTTAGAAACGGTTTGACTTGCAGACATGAAGTTTCCCTTCATTGTAGGAACATACATATAGTACGTCGTTGAATACAAGGGTATATCGAGCCGTCTTTATCTTGACCACTCCTTTCCCTCTGCCTCCAGACATCCGTTTCCAGCTAACCCAATTGTTTCGGTGTGCTTTTCCAGGGTTGTAAACAAATTTTCGTCACAGCACATGTGGCCTGTAGCTCCGCTATCTAAGCACCATTTTGTGCGACCAAAGCTATCTACAGCTCTACAGTAAGCTGCACTGTTTTTGAACAGTTGGAGCCTGCTTCTTCCACGCTTGCCACAATTATAACAAATGACATTCTTCCAATTCTTTTTAGAAACTGGCTTAGTCGTGTTTGCAACAAAAGCCTGTCTCTTGGTCCAAATTGAGATCGTCTCTCTCCCTCTTCTTTGACCTTTATTCGCAATACCTCGAAATCTGGCAGTGTATCGCTCGTCTCGATGGCCACCACAAAAATTTAGTAGTCCTTGGGAAGACTCGATAGCAGGATTATGGATTGAAGCTCCTCACTTACATATGTCAATTGCCACCGACGATAGTTGATCCAAAAACTCACTGAAAGCATTCAGGTGACTGGAAGCATTTTGGCCATCCTCCATCTTTAAGCTTAGCAACGTTTTGTAGAACGATACTTTTCTGACTGGTACGCTCGGTTGATGTTCAAGCTTCAAACGATGTCGTACACGTTTTTATATAGCTTAGTTGCGAAGTTTTAACGCTGAGGGTGATCATGGCCAGAGCCTTACTGTCACGGCTTGGCCAATTTGGATTTTCACCTGCATCATCCTGTTTTAATGCGCCTCATGCCACATCCCAGTACACTGCGCATCTGTATACGCCAAGAATCATAATTCTTTTCTTCCAATTCTTCCAAAAATTAAAAAAATGACATCGAATCGGAATTATGCGAAGATAATTTCATTAAAACCACAAAAAAAGACGCAGATGGGCGATACGTTGTGTCTATCCCATTTAAGCAAGATGTAACCTTAGGAGATTCAAAAAGCAAGCAATGGCTCATTTATAAATTTGGAGAAGAAATTAATAAATAATAAAAAACTTAAGACTGGTTATTCTAAATTTATGAAGGAATATATCGAGTTAGGACACATGGTCAAAGTAACTAATGATGGTAAGTATTTTTTACCACACCAGTCTGTTATCAGAGATTCAAGCCTGACGACCAAGCTGAGAGTAGTTTTTGATGTTTCAGCAAAAACTTCAAATAATAAAAGTTTGAACGATATAATGTGGGTTGGTCCACGAGTTCAAAAAGATATTTTTTTGACATTCAGATTAACCGTCAGATTAAAATAAATGAAAATGACTAAAAATATCAATATAGGAGAAATTCTCCAGAAGAAAAAATTAAAAATTATAAACTAACAACAGTCACTTATGGTACGGCATCTGCACCATACTTAGGTAATAGTGTTCTGGTGTACAAAGCAGATAAATGTCAAAATAAAAATATAAGTGAAATAATAAAGAACGATTTTTACATGGACGACCTAATAACTGGAGCCGATTCTGTAGAAGACGCCAAAAATTTTGTCCAACTAATTTGAAACGAATTACAAAAAGTAGGACAAAATTTAAGGAAATGGATATCTAATAATTAAGAAATAATATCAAAAGTAGAGGATACTGGGGAAAACAAGGTTCTTAGTATTATTGAGAGTGTTAAAACACTTGGACTTCAATTGGAACCACAAAAGGATTTATTTAAGTTTAAAGTAAGTTGCGGGTCATCCAAATTGACAAACAAAAGGATAGTACTATTGATATTATCTAAAATATATGAATCCTTAGGATGGTTGGCTCCCGTGACTATTTTAGGAAAGCTTTTCATTCAAAAACGTTGGATAAGCAAAAGTGAATGGGATCTGGAATTAGCACCAGAAGATTTGAAATACTGGGAAGCATACAAGGAAAATTTTTTATATTTAGAAAATATTCTAATCCAAAGATGGATTAATTCTAGAAATGGCATAAGTATTCAGCTACATGGATTTGCTGATGCCTCGGAAAAAGCATATGCTGCAGTAGTGTATGCTAATGTAGGAGATGCTGTAACTACAATAGCTAGCAAAAGAAGAGTCAATCCTATAAAAAATAGAAAAACTATACCCAAACTAGAACTGTGTGCCGCTCATTTGTTAAGCCTACTGATCCAAAGAATAAAAGTCATTAACCAGTAAGGTAGAAATTTATGCTTGGAGTGATTCTACTATCACTTTAGCATGGATCAAGAATGGCCATAGTAAGGTTAAATTTATTAGACGATGACATTCGAAAACTAGCCAACACTAAATGGAATCATGTAAGGTCTGAAGAAAATCCAGCATCTAGGGGAATTGATTCAAAACAATTGACACACTGTAGTCTTTGGTGGAAAGGTCCAAAATGGCTAGCTGATGCAAAAGAGCATTGGCCTCGGCAGCTATTGAAAGAGGAAACGACTCAGAGTAGGAGGAAAACTGCAAAACTCCGATGCAGAATTCAAACTTAAACATCCAATTATTTTAGATAAATGTCATATATCTTACTTGATAATTAAAGATGCTCATAAGGAAACCTTACATGGTGGAATAAACCTTATGAGTAATTGTATTCAAAGAAAGTATTGGATGTTAAGAAATTCGTTGAAGAAGTATTTTAGAGAATGGGTCAAGTGTCTTGCACACTATTAACAAAAAACAGCTAAGCAAATAATGGGAAGTTTACCAAAATATCGATTTACTATGGCATTTCCATTCTTAAATACTGGATTAGATTACGCAGGTCCTTATTTTGTTAAGTGTTCGAAAAATCGCGGACAAAAACATTTAGGGGATACGTTGCTGTATTTGTTTGTCTGGCCACCAAAGCCATACATTTAGAAATGGTAAGCGATCAAACTTCTGACGCATTTGTAGCTGCCCTCAGAAGATTCATTGCTAGACGAGGGAAATGTACCATATACATTCAGATAACGGAACAAATTTTGTAGGAGCTGCTAGAAAATTAGACCAAGAATTATTTTTGGCCATCCAAGAAAATTTAGCGATTGCAGCGCAGCTGGAGAAGGATAGGATTGATTGGCATTTTATTCCGGCGGCAGGACCTCCACTTCGGAGGTATTTCGGAAGCTAGGGTCAAGTCAATGAAATACCATTTAAACCGTATAATCGGCGACAAATTTTGACTTATGAAGAAATATTAACCCTTTTATGTCAAATAGAAGCATGTTTAAATTCAAGACCATTATACACTATAGTTAATGAGATGGAACAACAAGAAGCTTTAACGCCAGGTCATTTTCTGATTAGAAAACGGCCCTTAGAAATTCCAAGGTCTGACTGCAATGTATAGGCTCTCAAATTGAGTTGTTTGATTTGCCTCAGCAAGGAATTTTAAGCATTACGCCATATTGTACGACAAGAACCGAAGATAAAATTTTAGTTGCCCACCATAATATCCAGTCCGAAAGCGAAGAAGCGCTAACAACACCTTATATAAGAGAAGTTAGTGAAGTTCCGAAGATTATTTGGGATCCGCTGAAATTTTCAATATTAAATCATACTGCATCATACAATTCGAACGATTGAATAATGAAATTAAATATTATATATGAAAGAACATCATTACAAATTGAAAGACTTAGATTTCCATCATATTTCCGGACATGCTAGTTTAATTATTGCTTTAATAATCATGGTAATCTTAATAATATATTACCTACGGTAATGTGCTGTTAGACAACGAGTGCAAGCAATGTAACGTGCAACGTTTGTAAATCACTGTTTCGACCATGATCTGACTTTGCGGGGCACGCTATAGGGTCCGGCTCTAGCTCGTCGACGTTGGGAGTGGAGGTCTAGCTCAATCTGATCTGGCATTTGCTTATTATTTATCAATCAAGAATTGAGCGTGCTGCGACGGCATACGAATAGATATCGAAAATCGAGTAGAGAAACGTAAACAAATCCCAAAGAGAGACGGTTAAATCGGTTAGGGTAAGAAAAGAGGAGGGAAATTCCGTAATGAGACGTAGGTATTATTACGTCATCGGAGACCCGCCCAACCTATGATCACCATCTTCGAGTCTCACTCGGATGATCGACTGCTGAACCATCTGCCGAGTTCAAACAAAAAATAATTACTCTATGATTTCGATAGTAAACATTTTAATAATAATAATTAAGTCTAACAGCATACTACATTTTTCTTCCTAATATCGCAAACCTCTGCATGCGTACAAAATGGGTTGGATTAGGCAATGCCTAAGAGTAGGATTTAGATCACTAATAATAATCCGAATATAAAGCAAAAGATACAAAATAATAATTAATTGAATAGTGCATGCTAAATAAGGATTACAGACGGTATCATTACGTTTTAGTTATAAATAGGTGTCTCTTAGGTTAATTAATAGTTTTCATTAATATTTTAATTTCGGTGGGCATGACTAAATCTTCTTTAAATTTACTTTCTTTATAAATTCCCTAAACTTTTATTTCAGTGTTCATCGTTACTTGGTTTTCTAACTAGATATAGTTTAATTTTGTATATTCCAAAATATTTATTTTTTTAACGAAGATAAGTCGGTATTGGTTGGTTCGGTTTTAAGTAGTTTTAACTAAAAACCCTCTTGATTTTAATTATCAATTTATTTTACCGTTTGTGTTTGTATTTAGCGTTTGTGTGGCAAAGTGACTTTTGTTTAAATTAAAATGTTTGGCAAAATACTAGCCAATGATTATATTCTTTGTTTGTTGTTACTCACAGTGAAATAATTTTTCCAGCGACGAAAGACCGATCTCCCGAGCGATGGCTGTAAACGAATGCGACTTAAGATCGCCATGGGTTAATTTAAACAAATAGTGTTCACAACATGTAGCTAGCTAAATCTTTTAAACCTCTCTCTTAAACTTAAAAACTAACGAGACGGCTAAATCATTTTTATTATATAATTTCTTAACTTCCAAAACTTTTAAATTTACAAAATTAATTTAATTTACGATTTTTTTTGTTTTGTTCAATTCCATTCCATTTCATTTCATTTCAATGATTCTCTTTTTTTCCAGTTAATAATAATTCGATTTGTAATTCAAATTAATTAATTTCAAAATTCTTTCTCGCAGTGTAATTAACGTAAACAAGCATTGGCAGCATGGCTTTCGCCGAACTCGTGACCGCTTAGAGAACTCGTGACCGCTTATAAAACTAATGTGTGGCCTTTAAAAAATGTTCGTCTCTATTATCCAGGGATCACTGTATGGGTCCGAAAAACCCACATTTTACAAATCCAAATCCAACAGCCTGGGTTCGGACACGAGTATGGGACTTAAATCTGCCTTTTGGCCACCTTTACGGCTATGCCGACTGCAATGAGAACACTGAAGGACTACATTCGCATTATTTACTCCTTTTTATTCTTCTGGCTACACTTTGAGATTAAATTCCCTCGATGCTCCGCTGGCCGTAGTGGGAGAGGGAGAGTTGCTGCGCCTTTCTAGGCGATGGTGTTGCTGGTGCCCGCTGCCCTGCGAGAGGTGTGCTCCGCTGGACGGGGCGAAAAATCCCAATCGGCGATGGGGTCCGGCGCTGCTGCTTCTGGAACACGTAGTCCGTTGATTCCTCAGCAATGGCGGAGGGGGCGCTCTGCCGTCTTGTCCGCTGCGTCTGAAAGGGTTGCTCCTCTGGACACTTCCTATTTCGAACGGTCGCGAAACAAAGATACTGTCCGAATTACAACGGAAGACTATGGGCATTTTGTGGCTTACCTTGCCTTTCGCCAACTTATTAGAAATAGTGCTTCTTTCCCACGAGGGAAAATTTTCACAAAGTCGCTGAGGTTATGTTTAGTTATATTGAACCCACACTCGATTAAAACGCGTGTAGTCGCTTCAGAATTTTCCAAGAAAAGAATTAGACCGGAATTTGATCTCAGGCCGGTGAAGTTGGCCGTGGTTCCAAAGCTGAGCTTTGGATTGCAACTCTGTTACAGCTGCTCACTATCGGTTGCTCCGATGCAGCTGCAGCCTAAGTGCAATAATTGGCAACGAACTATTTAAAGTGCATACTTTTACAAAAAACCCCCCCACTAGAATCCAACTAGGGTATTTGTACCAGATACCGGAGATGGATACCGCCTGAAGCTAAGTCATTGACGAATGTCCTTAGCATGATACGTTCCTATCAATCGACCCTGTAGGTCTTCCAATTCGTAGTAGCAATTACCCAACTTCTTACGAACTCGGGCTTCAACAAATGAAGGACCAAATTTGGCCTCTGAATGTATAATCTCAAAAGGGTCTGGACGGTTGAACATGATGGACCTATCGTCGAGCAAATTAAGCTTCCTGAGGAGAGAATATGTTAAACCCGAGGTAACCATAGACCATATAGTAGGGAGAGGTTCCAATACTAGAATGCACCGAAGAACGTAAAGCACAACAAATCCTGCACAAGTATTCATCCCAGTCCTTCTGGTGAGAACGTACGTAAGCTCTAATTCCTGAGATGACTGAACGATTAACACGTTCTGAAGCGTTAGCTTGCGGGGCATGCACTGCTGTAAATACGTGCGTAACTCCGTACTGGCGCATCAATTTCTTAAGCCCTTCTGCACGAAACTGCTCCGAAACGATAGTTTCAGGCACCCAAAATGTCATAAAAAGCTCATTCTCGAGGTAATTAACTACAACATCCGTATTAATCTTCTTAACCGGCTTCAGAAAGACATATTTTAAGAAGTGATCGAGCACTATAAAGATATAGATATTTCCACTTCGGGAGCGCGGGAACGGACCGAGAAAAGCAATAAAAAGACGTTGTGTCCGCTGTGTCTCTGGAGCTCTTCCTAACGGAGGTCTAAGAGAGGAATTCGGCGCCTTTGTGGATTTGCACACCTCGCAAGCGTTGACATAAGCCTTTACGTCTTTTACGAGTCCTGGCCAATAATAATATCGCCTAATTCTCTCAATGGTTTTATGTATCCCGCCGTGCGAGCATAACGGACTGTCATGAGCATGCGCGAGGACTTCTGGAATCGTTTCCGTGGGTAACGATAGCTTCCATGCATATTCATCATGAAGAGTTTGACCCGTCAGATGTTCTGCCATAAGTACCCATCATCAACTTTTAGGTCAGGAAAATTCGCTTCGTTTGCACTTACACTTTGGATTAATTCCTTATATTCAGTGGATTTAAAGTGAATCGAATAAAAATTGACAAGTAGACCATCTTGCAGATCTACAGCAGCAAGATCGTCTTCGTTGACCCGAGACAATGAATCGGGAACTACGTTCAAAGACCCCTTGCGGTGATCGATTTGAAATTTAAAGGGCTGTAGAGCGATCGCCCATCGTCCCAACCGGGAATTTAAATCGCGATTGGCCATAAGCCACTTAAGCGACGCGTGATTTGTGATAATTTGAAACTTGTGACCTTCGACGTACGCTCGGAAATGTTTAAGAGCAACTATGGCCGCCAAACACTCTTGTTCCGTGACCGTATAGTTGCGTTGAGCTTGGTTAAGCTTCCTTGACACGAAAGCAATTGGTCCTTCGTCACCTTCCTCCGAAACCTGTACCAAAACTGCTCCTACTCCTGTCTTGCTTGCATCACAGTGTATTGAGAAGGCCTTGGAAAAATCTGGATTACACAACATCGGTGCTTCCGTGAGACATTTCTTTAGCTCTTGAAAAACCTTAATTGCTTCCGGGGCTAGACTGAATTTTCGCTTTGTAGTCATTAAATCGGTCAATGGAGCAGACAAAGCAGCGAAACTTGGAACAAACTTTTTATACCAACCGCAAAGGCCCATGAAACTTCTAAGTCCTCGCAAGGTTTTAGGAATCGGAAAATTATCAGGATCTACTTTATCAGGATCTGTGCGTATCCCGCCGTCACCAATGATATGGCCCAAATATCACACTTGCTTCATACAAAAATTGCTCTTACCGACGTTAATTGTCAGTCCTGCTCTCCTTATGTGTAAAGCCAGCTTTCTGAGTACCTCTAAATGCGTCTCAAAGCTTGAAGAAACAATCAACAAGTCGTCTAAATAAACAAAAACTTCATTTCTATAATGCGGTGGTACGACTTTGCCCATCAGTCTAGACATAGACATAGTCGCATTACAAAGGCCAAATGGCATAACTTTAAATTGGTAGAGCGGTCTACCTGGGACCGTAAAGGCCGTCTTGTCACGAGAATTTACCTCTAAGGGCACCTGCCAATAGGCATCCTTTAAATCTAGCTGGTTATAAATTCTGCCTTAGGAAGTCGACTTAAAATCCCGCTAGTCTGAGGGAAAGGATATGCGTCCTTTTCGGTAAAACTATTTACTTTGCCAGGCTTCGTTACCATCACTATAGGTGAAGACCGAGCACTTTGTAACTCTTCTATCACACCCAACTGCAAAATTCTGTCTATTTCCGTATACATACTCCTTTCCACGGCAGGTGATACCGGGAAATTACGTTGTTTTATAGTTTTTGCATTACCCACGTCAATGGAATGTGAGATTAGGGTGGTTTTACCCAGCCCTTCTTTTGTAAAAGAGGGAAAGCAATCGATTACGTTCCTTAGCTTTGCACTCTGAACGACGGATAACACATGCGTATCATCCACACTGATGTCGCTGGACTTATGTTCAGAAACAACTACCTCCTCTATCGCTAAGCTTTTGAGAAGAAGATCATACTGCCTCCAGAAGTCTATTCCCAAGTATAAATCGTGCTTTAGAGATGGCACTATGTAAAGAGGTAAGCATTTCTTAACTTTTGCATATTCTATCTCGACCTTGATTAGTCCTGTTATTCGCTGAGGACTTCCGTCAGCTGTGACGACATCCCTTTCCAAGGATTTGAATGCAGTGTTGCCTCTCTCCAGTTCAGATGCGAAACCGCCTCTTACACAACTTATAGACGCTCCCGAATCGAGCAGGCCATAAACAGTGCGATCCCTTAGGCGAACTGGAAGCTGCTGTGGCCTTCTTTCCTACAGTACCAGCATATTAGAGAGAAGGCATCAATCCCTAGCTCTGTCTCAGTTTCAAAATTATTATGCTCTTCTAAATCTTGAGCTATCTCTGAGATCTCACGTCTAAACGGACTGGACTTTGCATATCCATGAGCATTCTTCACTTAATCTACGAAAACCTCGCGTCTTCGGCAAGTTCCTCTTAACTCTGACACTGTTTGAATCTCGACGTTGAGAATCTCATGCCTGATCTCGGGACGGAAATTATTCTTTAAAACACGAACAAGCTTACGAGAGGACCAAGGAACTTCCAACTGATCAACTAATGCCGATATGCTATCGTAATAGCAGTCAAAAGATTCACTGGTCTTTTGCTTCCTGTTTCTGATGAGATCTTCGATGTCTACATCGTCCCTTTCCTCACGGAATTGTACTCTCAAGGCGGAACACAGCAAATCCCATTGGATTCTTCTCAAGGACTTGTGGTACCTCCAATAAAACTCAAAGGCTTTACTTTCAAAAAGGACACTGGCATGTCTGCACAATACAGTAAAGTTCCCTTCTAAGGTCTGGTGTGTGAGGGCCTCCACTTTGTATATGAAGTTGTCCACCGACACTCCGACTCCAGAGAACTTCACTTTCCACGAATTTACACGCCGTATGTTTTGGTCTGGTCTATATGATTCCATATGAGTTCCAGAAACTCCACGGTTTACACGGTAAAATATACAATTATTGTATATAGAGTATAGAAGGAAGATGATAAAGATTATCAACCTTTGAAATTTATTTACCAATGAGTCTTAATGAGTGAAGACAGTAGTCACTAAGGCCCCACGTTGGGCGCCACTTTATTAATAAAATAATAATAATTATTACTGTAACGTGCAACGTTTGTAAATCACTGTTTCGACCATGATCTGACTTTGCGGGGCACGCTATAGGGTCCGGCTCTAGCTCGTCGACGTTGGGAGTGGAGGTCTAGCTCAATCTGATCTGGCATTTGCTTATTATTTATCAATCAAGAATTGAGCGTGCTGCGACGGCATACGAATAGATATCGAAAATCGAGTAGAGAAACGTAAACAAATCCCAAAGAGAGACGGTTAAATCGGTTAGGGTAAGAAAAGAGGAGGGAAATTCCGTAATGAAACGTAGGTATTATTACGTCATCGGAGACCCGCCCAACCTATGATCACCATCTTCGAGTCTCACTCGGGTGATCGACTGCTGAACCATCTGCCGAGTTCAAACAAAAAATAATTACTCTATGATTTCGATAGTAAACATTTTAATAATAATAATTAAGTCTAACAGTCTTCCTAATATCGCAAACCTCTGCATGCGTACAAAATGGGTTGGATTAGGCAATGCCTAAGAGTAGGATTTAGATCACCAATAATAATCCGAATATAAAGCAAAAGATACAAAATAATAATTAATTGAATAGTGCATGCTAAATAAGGATTACAGGCGGTATCATTACGTTTTAGTTATAAATAGGTGTCTCTTAGGTTAATTAATAGTTTTCATTAATATTTTAATTTCGGTGGGCATGACTAAATCTTCTTTAAATTTACTTTCTTTATAAATTCCCTAAACTTTTATTTCAGTGTTCATCGTTACTTGGTTTTCTAACTAGATATAGTTTAATTTTTTTATATTCCAAAATATTTATTTTTTTAACGAAGATAAGTCGGTTTTGTTTGGTTCGGTTTTAAGTAGTTTTAACTAAAAACCCTCTTGATTTTAATTATCAATTTATTTTACCGTTTGTGTTTGTATTTAGCGTTTGTGTGGCAAAGTGACTTTTGCTTAAATTAAAATGTTTGGCAAAATACTATCCAATGATTATATTCTTTGTTTGTTGTTACTCACAGTGAAATAATTTTTCCAGCGATGAAAGACCGATCTCCGAGCGATGGCTGTAAACGAATGCGACTTGAGATCGCCATGGGTTAATTTAAACAAATAGTGTTCACAACATGTAGCTAGCTAAATCTTTTAAACCTCTCTCTTAAACTTAAAAACTAACGAGACGGCTAAATCATTTTTATTATATAATTTCTTAACTTCCAAAACTTTTAAATTTACAAAATTAATTTAATTTACGAATTTTTTTGTTTTGTTCAATTCCATTCCATTTCATTTCATTTCAATGATTCTCTTTTTTTCCAGTTAATAATAATTCGATTTGTAATTCAAATTAATTAATTTCAAAATTCTTTCTCGCAGTGTAATTAACGTAAACAAGCATTGGCAGCATGGCTTTCGCCGAACTCGTGACCGCTTAGAGAACTCGTGACCGCTTATAAAACTAATGTGTGGCCTTTAAAAAATGTTCGTCTCTATTATCCAGGGATCACTGTATGGGTCCGAAAAACCCACATTTTACAAATCCAAATCCAACAGCCTGGGTTCGGACACGAGTATGGGACTTAAATCTGCCTTTTGGCCACCTTTACGGCTATGCCGACTGCAATGAGAACACTGAAGGACTACATTCGCATTATTTACTCCTTTTTATTCTTCTGGCTACACTTTGAGATTAAATTCCCTCGATGCTCCGCTGGCCGTAGTGGGAGAGGGAGAGTTGCTGCGCCTTTCTAGGCGATGGTGTTGCTGGTGCCCGCTGCCCTGCGAGAGGTGTGCTCCGCTGGACGGGGCGAAAAATCCCAATCTGCGATGGGGTCCGGCGCTGCTGCTTCTGGAACACGTAGTCCGTTGATTCCTCAGCAATGGCGGAGGGGGCGCTCTGCCGTCTTGTCCGCTGCGTCTGAAAGGGTTGCTCCTCTGGACACTTCCTATTTCGAACGGTCGCGAAACAAAGATAGTGTCCGAATTACAACGGAAGACTATGGGCATTTTGTGGCTTACCTTGCCTTTCGCCAACTTATTAGAAATTGTGAAAATTTTCCCTCGTGGGAAAGAAGTACTAAGTCGCTGAGGTTATGTTTAGTTATATTGAACCCACACTCGATTAAAACGCGTGTAGTCGCTTCGGAATTTTCCAAGAAAAGAATGAGACCGGAATTTGATTTCAGGCCGGTGAAGTTGGCCGTGGTTCCAAAGCTGAGCTTTGTATTGCGACTCTGTTACAGCTGCTCACTATGGGTTGCTCCGATGCAGCTGCAGCCTAAGTGCAATAATTGGCAACGAACTATTTAAAGTGCATACTTTCAGGCCAAATATTTATATATGTGTCAAAACGGTTCAGGCGCCGTTACAGCAATAACCTTGCAGGTCCATTGCCAGCACTATAAAAGTTAACAATTAAGATAAAACAAAAATAAAGTTATGTTATAATAATAAAGAATACAGTCCACTATATCGTTTTTCTTAAATGAAAAATGTTACCTTAATATATTAAAGGCGAAAAGTAAAAAAAAAATAATAAATTTAGTCTAACCTTTCAACTGCTGGCCCTTTGGCAGAATGTTCACACATGAACACGGATATACATATAATATTATTATATATATTATTATATATATATATTATTGAACATAAAGCGATTGGACCGCTGCAGCACATGTATTGTCAAACATGGTTCTGCCTATATTTAAAAATAAATAACGGTTGATCGTTAGAGATATAATTCTGATATAATTCTTGAAAAATACCACGAGCTCCTGCGTGGGTTCATCGCTTAAACAAAGATGCAAGCGGTCGTATCGCCGTTTCTTGTAGATAAGGAATAATGTGCAGTGGCAAATTCCCGCACTTACAATTTTTGTTCCCATGTTTGGGAAACAAATGGCCACTGCGTTGGTCTAGTTAGAGATAAGATTAGAACATATAAATTTCAGATTAGCTACCTAAGCTAGGACTTAAAGAAATAAAATTCAGTTTGAAATATAAACTCAACAGATATCGACGTTTGCTTATTTTGCAGCATCTTTACACAAACGTTAGAGAACGGACGTCAGAGGGTTGATAGAATGCAGGCAGAATTTAACAAATCAAAATTTGAATTAAGGAAGGCAGGAACCTGTCACCTACAATCTAAGCGAGAATGTTTACATGGCCAATAAGCAGATTAACATTGAAAAGACGCCCCGGTTCAGGACAGATGAGGTCTTGGAGAAGAGAACAGTAACAATTAATACAATGTACGGAAAAATGTTTTATAAATCCGATTTAAGGAAGTTAAGCAAGAAATCAGGATTCTCCCTTCTCCCCCAATGTAAAACCCTTTTTGAAAGAAAAAGGCGATACGTTTTACTAGCTCCAGGTAAACACAAAAAATAATAAAAGTTAAAAAAAAAATTACAAGAAATAAAAAAAATGAAAAAACATATGGAATAAGAAAATTAACAAGTAACAAACGAAAAAAACAACATAAACAAGACCTCCATATAACAAACAAACTCATAAAACTAACCCTCTCAACACAATATAGCATAGCAAAGATTTGTAAAACCTTATTTTTTGTAAGCTTAGTTCTCACTTGAGTAGTGGGAGACGTCCACATCTACAAGTACAATGGACCGATAGCCCCGCTTCAGCACGGCGATATCTGGAGGATCAATGGCGTCTTCAAGCTGGCTCACGTCGTTGACCTGGAAAAATGCCACAACTTATGAAGGAAATAGCTCAAAAAGCAGCTACCTTGGCGGACAGGAGCGTTGAAACCTTGGTCGAGTACTATCTCAAAGACGCAACGGAGGGTATTAACGGGATAGCCAGTGAGGAAACCTCGATAAATTAGCTGGATGTGCATGGAAATGGGTAGCTAAGTTTGGCAACGCAGCTGACTGAAACGCGAAACTGGCAAACCAAAAGCCTCAAAGAAAAGCGACCAACACATGATTTTTTGACGCCACGCACTAGTCAATTACGAGAATAGTCGAGGTTATCGCAAGAGTGAATGGCATCGATGAAGACATCTACGCGACGACTCCCATTCTAAACAAGGCTATCATCCTTGCCAACCGCATCTCGAAAGTCATAAGAGCTTGTCAGCAAGCTAAGACGATTCCCAGCTCTTAGACCATGGGGAGGTCGAAAATATACTGGAGGAGGTTAGTCATTTGCCCTATCAGAATGCGGTTGAGGCTATCGAATTCTGCCGCCCCTCGACAACTAGTTGAAGGAGTCGACGAAGGAACGCTGTTCCTAACCAACTTCAGACTAACTTCAAACTAAGAGCTGGCTGTAGGAATCATCGTTTAGTTGGCACTTTTGTTGTCCAATATGTCAACGAGGCCGTAACAGTTTTTTGCCGAAATTACACGAGCTACTTAACCAGTCACCTGATGGCGTTGCCTCTGAAGTACGTGCATGACGTAAAGTTGACGGAGTAGTTGTTGCATTCATTCCTCACGGAGGCAGTATTGACTCCACTCATCTTTTCTGTCTTGTATTTCCTTTTGAGGAAATTGACCTCTAACGACGGACTACCGAAACACGGCAATATCACCGTGATCTCGGATCTGACCGGTACTTCCGGGCAGACCAAGGCTACTTTATCTGCGGGGCGCAGATCTTGAAGGGGTTGGACTTAACACACAGCACTGTGTGTCGTTGTGCCAGGATGCATTACAAAGGTATTTCAATATGAACGCCTGACAAGATTCATTGTGTTGTAATTTAACAGCAATCGAAGTACACATTATGTGCGCTTGGTCTTCTCCACGTGTTGTTGTTTCGACTAATCTTCCTGAACATCCGGTCTCCTTAATACATACAAAGGGATCTGCGTCGGACAGTTAGTAGCCGCACGTGGCTATGTGCATTGATTTCTTAGTTAAGAATCACCTTGTGTTGGTGGGCTGGGTAGACACAGGACAAACATCAAAGATCGACCTCTCATGATCATTGTCCTAATACTGATCTCTGGTCAGATTCGGGCTTGGAAACCGCGCGTGGCGCCGGTTGGTGAGTCACCCTCCATGAGCTTTCTCGCCACACAAGACTTGTAACAAAAACTTTAACACGTGGTCTGTCCTTTTCCGTTCTAATTTGTCGCTCTGCATCAGCTTTTCGTGTGTACTCTTGTGAAGATAAAAATTAAATGAAGGAAACCTGGCCGCTTCTATTTGGCTGTACTTTGCGGTGTTGCCAAACTCCACCTAACGGGATCCTTCAAGATTTGTTTCTACTCTGTGCTTTCACACGCTCACTGTTCAGAAAGAAACGGGTGCTACGCTTATATCCTTTATGTGGGAACGTATCAACCAGTCGTTGTCGGAAACTCTACGTGATACTCTGCGCCGAGCTCAATGGCTTATGTAAGCTTTCATTTTTCATTTACGACTGGCCCCCACAGACCGTAGCTCAGAACATTTTCTAACAAAAGGTAAACAAAAAATTAAATATAAACGAACTACGAAAATAAAGGTTCTGGCGGCCTTAGATGTTGTGGTCATTGCGCACTCCACCCAGTCTAGGATGCCCGGAGGATTTCACGGTACATCATCCCTCATTGGTAAGTCGAAGTCGCTCATGGCAACGATGACAGCACCAACTCCCCTATAGTGAACACTCACACAAACATATTTATTAACTTTCCTGGTTTAATATTTATGAATTACACAAATTAATTTTAACATAATTTACATCCCTATCATTCCCTTCATCAGCCTCTGAGATCACCCTTGATCGGCGACTTTTTCGTAGGAACGGTCAATGCGGTAAGTGTACAAGTTAACTAAGTTAACCGGGCGACGGCTGTGACCGATTGACTAACGACCAGCTCCCGCCAAATTGCTGACACAGCGTTTGACCGGAAGCTCTCACATAGCCGGCAAGCTCTGCATGTTGGCGGAGGCCGCTATGAAGCTACTTTATGTTAGCTCTTAAGTTCAGTTTGATTTGACCCATAATAAAGAGCACTCGCTCATGAAACTGACTCCAGCTAAAGCTGCATTTATTGAATTGGTTGTCTAGCCTTAAGGGCAGAAGATAACGGAGAGAGTTCTCCCATCATTCAGGAACGCATTCAGGAACAGCGCCGAGCAACGCATCGGCCAACGCACCACCTAGAGCAGAAGATCTCCACCACCCATTCTTAGACGAGAAGCCGGCTTCGTCGACACTTGCTTCATCCCCGAAGAAGAAAATACATACTATACTCCGATACACACAGCCCTAGGAGAGCAACCGACTACATCGGCGCTGACGTCTTCACCCCCTTTCCTACGGACTGCGGAGAGGGACAACCCAGGAAAACCTTGCACCGAGGAAAACTTGCTCCGCAATTGAAGTTATTTGTTTTTACTGTACGTAGGTAAATACTTGCGAAACCATGAGTATGAATTGTACTCCGCATTGTAGTTAACAAGTTTACTTTTTAACAGATGAGCGCTTCCAATTATAGAGAGTTCCAGAACATTTACCATCAAATGCCTAGTCAGATTTCTCATAGTTATGTATGTATATAATTGATTTTCGTATTTACATTAAATATTAATTTAAATTAAGAATTTTACCAAATCTATACCAATGTTAATCGGCATTTTAATGTGTTCTTTTAAAATCAAACATCAAACTCAACACACAATATCAAAAATTCGGTTGAATTCGAAGACAAATCAAGTGAGGGTGCTATAGTCGAGTTCTCCGTCTATCAGATACCCGTTCCTCAGCTAAAAATTATTTTTTGAAAAGTGTGGCCGTAACAGTTTTGGGAAGTTTGCTGGTGTTAGAGTGGGCTTGGCAAAAAGATTTTTGGCAATCCAATAGAACTCTACAAGACTACAAAATGCAACAATATTTAAACCTTTGCCAAAAGTGTGGGCGTGGCAATTTTTCGTGATTCGTGGACGTTTGTTTGGGCGTGGCAAAACACTTTTTGGCAAGTCAATAGAAATCTACAAAACTAATAAAAAAATTAAAAATGATCAAAACATTTTTTTAAGGCGCTAAAAAGTGTCTAAAAAGTAGTTTAAATACTGCTTTATATGGTGTTAAATATTATATTAAAATGTAATTTTATATATACCGTAGTTGCCTTGATGACGATTACCGATGTGCAATAGAAATATATCGGAACTTTACAACTTATACGCGGTTTTGTTACTAACCCGACCTCCATCCTTAATGGACGACCTCCGATGCCTTAAAGACGATTGCCGATGTGCAATAGAAATATATCGGAACTATACAACTTATACGCAGTTTGGTTACTAACCCGACCACCATCTGACAAACCCCGCAACTGATAACTTATAAAAGTTGCTAGGCAAAAACAAGACAGCTCTACCTTTTGGAAGATGTTTTAGCTGTCAAGTCCAAAAAAGACATTGAAAAGGCTAGAAAATGAAAAGCGCTCGGAGTTCTGTAGCACAGAAAACGCTTCAACTTCACAAGCTGGTTTTGTAAATATTAGAACTTAAGTTTCTGTTATTGAGCTATTTTGCATTATTTCAATGTGTTTATGGGAAGACAACAATATGCCACCCTTAAGGCTATAACTAATGAGAAAGCGCAAATAGGTTATATTAATGTATTTGTATGCTCTGTTTTATTCGGAGATGCAAACTGCCTAAGCGAGAGCCCAGAGCAAAATATAAACCTATAGGCATAAGCTTAAAGTAGTTTAGCTGAATAGATAACGCGACAGCTTTGGCGAGATAATATGCGCGCATGAGACTAGGCGCTGGTGATCTGCTCCGAACATACTCCGCCGTTGGATCAGGTACGGTTCCAACTATATCGGAATCGATGTCAGAACGGCTAGTTTGGCGACGGATCTCTTGATTAGACCCGTAGCTGTACGGACCATAGCTACTCTGATGACGCCGTCCCCGTCGGGTATGACTTCCTGGATGCGCCCAAGCTGCCATCTCAACGGTGGAATGTTGTCATCCTTCAGCAAAACTATGTTTCCAAACTTGATGTTAGACGTATCGACGCGCCACTTGCTGCTTTCTTGCAGAAGGGATAAATACTCGCAGCGCCATCTTATACAGAAGTGTTGTTGCATCTGGGTCACCCGTTAATCAGCTAAGCAGGCGGAAGCTATTAATGCCGTGTGCTGTACTCTCCAAAATTGCTGTCGAAGTTCGGCATTATAGCATTGTCACCCCTAATGGTAAGCTGACTGCCTCGATGGCTGATTTATCCTTTCAGCGCTGCGATGAAAGAATCCGTCCTGAGATCCTATACAACTTCCAAATGAGCTGCCTTCGTGGAAAGCAAACGAAGATGGCGATACTTTATTATCAAATCGATTAACTTGGCAACGTCCTGTCCAAATGAGTTCGTCCCAGAGAATTTAAAAAGTCAATTCGTTGTGATTGATTGAAATAAGGACCAGCGAGGACCGTGATACTGTGAGTCAAAACAGCTGCGAATAAAGCGATAGCTTGCATCCAGTGATTGCGCAAGAATATCGACTGCCTTTTTTAGAAATCATATAAGATTCTCCGATCCCAGAAATTGAGGTTTGTGATCTTCTATGATTCAAATTCAGTTGACTAGCTAAGCGGGGGTGGATAGTGCGGATGGGTTATGATTCATATGCTATAATGAGTGGTGCTTCATGCGACAATATCTGCATTGAGTCAACTTGCATTGCTGCAAATTAGCCCCTTGCGCAAACAGTTAAGGCAACGGTGCAACTTATGTGATTCTTTATATCGAAGATTCGGACTCAAATTTGAAAATTGAGAACACTTTTGCAAATAATGATCTCTCGCATTGCAAAAGAAACAAGGAGCAGATTCAATAAGTGTGTTTTGGTTATATTTTGTTTTGTGCTGGTTTTTTCCCACCTGCTGGCCTGGTGTTTGAGTTACCAAGGCTTGATCCAAATTTTCCATCACCCTGCACCTGTTCTCCAAATACGGTACCGCTCTGGATCTTGGACTCCAGGCGGCGAAGGGCACAGAGGTCGAACCGTAACCATATGGACTTTGGACACGGACGCACCTTGAACTATCAGAGATATGTGGGCCTTGAACCCGAGCGGGCCGTGCTCAAAAGAGGGAAAGAACGGGATCACCCCGGCCTATAAAAGGACGGCGCAAGCGCAACTTGTCCAAGTGACAGAGCGGCAGTCAAAAAGCAAATAGCGAACCCGTCAGTAAACGCGCAACCGTCGATAAAATACCAGTCAGTCACGGAGCAAGGAATCAATCGGAGAGAGGGAGAGCAGGCCGTGAGTGTCAAATCGGACATACAAGGACGACCACTGCAAGGGATTCACGGGACACGGAGAACATAGGGACCTGGCGTGGTCAGAAGGGATTGTGGAGTGAGTGGTTGGTGTCCTGCTGTTCGGCTGGTGTCCAATGGCACGGTCCCGCTGACGAGCACGGGGTCCGCTGTCGAGGACGCCGCAGGTTGACGAAGAAGCAACGCCACGCAGCAGACGGGAAAGACTATAGGAGTCCATTATCGAGTGGTCTAACAATACATCTAAGTTAATCTGGAACACTGTTTTCTCCTTCGTCGGGCAATCACATAAACCATAAATTTGGTGGGACGAACACACAAACTCTCTGAGGTAGTCGTTGCAATTCGTTAAAATGGTCACTTGAAATCTCCGTAAAATCCAATTTTCCAACGATGTCTGCCCCAAATCAAACGCCAAGTTTAGGAAATTTATACATTCCAATCGCTCCAGTAAGTCAGCTTCACCAAACTGATTAACCGAATTAGCGTTTAAATAAAATTTCATCCAGTTTATTTGCCGCAATATAGATTGGGCTTTGGCTCTGTAGAAGTCCACTTCCCTTGGGGATTAATTTTAGCCCGAACCGAGTTTTCCGTTTCAGACATAAAATAAAATAAAATAAACAAAATAAAATAAAATAACATAAAATAAAATGTCCGAACGCGTTAGAGGCATGGGTGTTTACCCATTACTTTTAGCGCGAAATTGTAGAGGTAACAAGCGTCGCCGAGATGCAACGGAACCGTTAACTTTGTTGTTCTTCTTCTTCCTGTCGGCAAACTGCTTGCCTAGCAACAGCGAATATAACTGGTAGACTGTTAATAATTTTTTGCACAACACAGTTTTGGTTTTTCAAAGCGCGAAATGTACGATGAATTAAGCATACGGCTGTGCACTTTTCTATGCGTTCGTGTTTTTGTGACCGAATACCCGCAAACGACAGCGAAACATTGCGTTACTTTAAACGATATTAAACAATACCAAAATCGATTTGCAGACTCCGATAAAAACTTAGATCACGTCGGGGTCACCAAATGTTTATGGGGAAGACAACAATATGCCACCCTTAGGGTTATAATTAATACGAATGCACTAATAGGTTATAATAATGTATATGTATGCTCTGTTTTATTCGGAGATGCAGACTGCCTAAGCGAAAACTTGGCTTCAAAATATAAACCTATAGGCATAAGCTTACAAAGAAGTTCAGCTGAATAGATAACGCGACAGCTTTGGCGAAAGAAGAAAAAAGGGCTAAAAGAGAGAAGAGCGCTGCAGGTACAGTGGTACATCTACGTGCGCATGACCAGCGCCTGGCCATCTGCTCCGAACAAAATGGTTCCATGACTCCAAATAGCTTTTGGATACGCTCATACAAAATGCATATCTCAAAAAGTATTAGTTGTTCTGAATTGTAGAAAGTGTCTGTTTTTATACCCGTTACTCGTATATTAAAAGGGTTAGTACACTCGTGTCGTTAGACTCGTAGAAACGTATGTCCTTTCCGACTCCGCCCGTAGTATTCTCATCGTGTGGATCTCAACGCCTCAGCCTTGTGAACTCTCCCTCGTCGTTCAGCGTTTCGGCTCTGTGATCGCGATTCGCAGGTCTTGGTTGCACTGCTCATTCACTCGCGGAGATTATCCTTGTACTTTTGCTCCTCATGTGGTTTTTTACTTGACTGCTTTTCATGAACCTGTCTGTTCTAACGCACTGGTCGCGTGATCGAACTGACTCCCGAGCTGCGCTGGCGCTGTCCCTTTATAAACCGCGGTGATCCTTTATTTTTATTTATTTATCCCTCAAAAAAAGGATAGACGAAGAACTCGACAATAGCATTCTCTCTTGCTTTCCGCTCTAATATTTCCTGTGTGTATTGTAACGAGACTATTCCAATGAGCTTTATTAGCTATAAATGCTGGTATACACCGTTTGACGCACGTTTATAAACACATTTCAGGCTCTTATTTTCCAGTTATTAATACTCTATCCAGAGATTCTATATTCGTTAATCGTTAAGTAAAAGAAACTAATAATTTTTATACCCGTTACTCGTAGAGAAAAGGACAAGCTCGATTCGTTACTAGATATGTGAATGTCGAGATCTTGGAAACTATAAAAGCTAGTACGTTCAGATTAGACATGCAGACTCTAGTAGCAAGACGAACATGCCCTCTGCTGAATATATGTATATGTCGCAGTTTCGTTGTTATTTGCCATAATGCTAGCGCAGTGAGTTCCGATCGCACTGAAGTACTACGCACAACTGCCTTCTGTCGCACACTTCTACGTGCTTACCATCGAACCACACTCGGCGTCAGCGACGACACGCTGGCGCCGCGCTAAATCGGTTAATCCCAAAACTACAAACTACAGGCAACCAATAACTGCGCAAATAGAGGCTGATGCAATATTTCCATTATGATGAAATACACTACCAGTGTATTAAATTTTGTATGCAAAATTATGCTCCGACACGGCCATCCTGACCATTACACGACCTCGTGAAATATTATCATAATGCTTCCTCTTTAATGCAACAAACCATTTTCAAATTACACTTACATTAACAAATTAAATTTCACACCTCAATATCATTCCTAGAGCAATACAAAACTTTTTAACATAATTCATTCATCATTTCATTACAATATCTAATGCGCCACACGCCATGATCCAAACAATTGTTTTGCACTTGTGCTTACATTATTATTATAAATTTCATTAGAAGCCCTTCAGGCCTCCGCAGTGTCACTTGCTAAAGCTTATATTCTAATCATTTCATTACTGTCTCTTTCAACAGCTTAATTTTCCATCTCTTCATCACTGTCTCTTTCAACAGTTTCATTTTCCATTTCTTCATCACTGTTTCTTTCAACAGTTTCATTTTCCATTTCTTCATTACTGTCTCTTTCAACAGTTTCATTTTCCATCTCTTCATCACTGTCTCTTTCAACAGTTTCATTTTCCATTTCTTCATTACTGTCTCTTTCAACAGTTTCATTTTCAACCATTTCATTTAAATTCTTTTTACATTTTTCTAATTCTTCTTGTACTTGCCAATCTGGCATTTTTCTTATGTCATCGTGAGCATATTTATATTTTCTATTGTTCGTCAATGACCTGAGCATATATCTATCCCCCTCCAACAATTCGGTTATTTCAAAAGGCCCTCTAAACTTCGGACTTAACTTTGTTTGATGCCTTTCTTCATTTTTTAACAACACGAAATCTCCAACTTGACATTTAACAACTTTGGCTTTTCCTTTATCAAATTGCCTCCTGCTATATGCTGCTGCAGCTGAAATATTGTGAACTGCCTGCGCTCCCACCTCTGTCAAATCAATCTCGTCTGCCGTATAGCAAGGTGGAAGCAACCCCAACGGGCGGGCAACTTTGCCAATAAACAGTTCTAAGGGACTTGCCTTGGTTGCTTTACTAACCGTACAGTTTAACGCTAATTGAACCTCTCCCAACGCACCTTGCCAAGCGCGGCTGCTAGTCTCAACTGCAGTCAATAAGTTCTTTAAGGTGCTCATAGTGCGTTCGACTTGCATAGGGTGAGCACATCGGTTTTACAATCTTACACTCCAATAGCTCCTTAATTTTTTTCACGCACCACCTCTCTTTCATTTGGACTAAGCCTATATGGACTTCTTTGAACAATTTTATTTGGGTCTACCAATTTAATTTTCATTTCCCCTGAGCTAACCCCAGACAAAGGAATTCCGTTAATAAAAGATTTTGAGTATTTTCCCATTAGACTCTTTAACCTCCTCATATCTTCACCAACAAGATCAGCATTCAACTCGCAAAGTTGTTTATCATTTGAACAATAATCTACAGTTTTTGATCTGATAATTTCAAATTGACCAGGTGATACTATTACATTAAATCTTGAGAACAACACTTCTCGACCAATAATGGTATCATTTCTTAAATGCACATCGTCCAAAACATGAAACAATATCTCAATACAATAGTTGTTAATTTTTACGTTACTAAGTATTTGCAGTAAGTATGTGCTACAAATACTACCATTGCCAATACCTTTCAACAGCACTACATTGTTAATTCTTTTACCAACAAATTTGTTACTTAGCTTTTGTTTAATTAAAGAACATTTCGATCCAGAGTCAAAAGTTATTGGATATGTCTCGCACTGATGAACCATCTCGCCCTTGGGTTCAACAACTTCACAAAGTTCCGCCCTTTTTTTCCTGAAGAGTGCCTTTTTCTTTCTTCGGTTTACTGCAATATGTTGAAATATGGCCACGTTCTCCACAGTTAAAACAGGTTACATCCGATTTTTGATGGTGACCAACTGCGCTTCTATCGTTGCTGTCCTTAGCACGAGATGAAAGATTTTGCTGCTGTTTAATTCTGCATTCGATCATCTTGTGGCCTAGTTTTCCACAGAAATGACATCTTATTTCAGACGGAGCCGCTTCTTCTTGCAGAGTTTTCTTCCTTTTGTTGAAGGTAAATGCTTTAAGCTCCGTTTTCAATTCACTTCTGGTCCGTACATTTGAAGTAAATGTCAATCGCTGCAATCTGCTATCCACGTGTGCCATCTTAACAAGCGTTACTGAAGCTGTAATTTCCTCCACATTCATATCACGCCATTTCGTAATAAGTGACGTCATCATGCGACTAGCATAATTGGAAAGGCATTCACCGTCAGTTGGACAATCTGCCAGCATTGCCAAAAACATAGCCGCTGGAGTTTCCGCACTGGCAAAACGTTGAACGAAAAGTTCTTTAAATTCGGCCCAAGTTATGCCAGGATAACAAATTTGAGCTAGCCACTGCAAAGCACTACCTTCCATCGCTGCACTCAAAGCCATCACCAACGCGCTGCCTTTTATGGTGTTTTCTGCGAAAATTATGTCCACTGTAGAGCACCACGCCGTTGCATCGACGCCAGCACCGTCTGCGTTGAATTTGGGTAGCACTACCGAATTTTTATTTGTTGTTTCGGATGTCGTTGTTTGCAGTGTTTTAACAAGCTCAATAAAGTTTCTATTTTGCATTTCCATTAAAATCCGCCATGGTTCACTAGACATATCAGGTAGCGAGCCCTGCCTTCTGTCGCACACTTCTTCTACGTGCTTACCATCGAACCACACTCGGCGTCAGCGACAACACGCTGGCGCCGCGCTAAAACGGTTCTTCCCAAAACTACAAACTACAGGCAACCAATAACTGCGCAAATAGAGGCTGATGCAATATTTCCATTATGATGAAATACACTACCAGAATACCCATACACTAACACATGCAAAATTATGCTCCGACATATACTTTATAGAGTCGAAAACACTTCCCTTTACAGTCGGCCTCTCCTGACAAATCTCTGCGTCCTCGCGAGAGTCTCCGGGCATCATCTTCATCGCTGCTTCCGTCGAGATCATCTCGCACCAGCACTTCATTTTATCGGACAAGTTCACCGACTTGTAGTGTCTTTGTTTTCGTTTGGCATCACTTGGTAATAATATAAGGTTCTACATATTCGTCGCTCTCTGACTTCTTTGCCAATTTCATGTCAGCGACAATCTTCTGGATTTTCCCATCCTGCAGTAGAATTGAAAATAACCAATCAGCCTCATCTATTACGGATTTGGATACTTTAGGGCATGCTGTATCAGTTTCCCGTGCTTCTTGGTGTGGAGCGCGTCAACATGGTTCATCTGTGTTATAGCTCGATGAATAATCTCCACGTCAAACTCTTGTATCATCAACCACCATCGTGCGATTCGTGGTATAAGCTTTTGTTTCTCTACTTTCGGTGATCGGTTTCTCTACTTAACATCGGTTTCGTCTGGGTCAGCGCAAGTTGAGCGCATATGATGACATCCTATCCCAACAAAAAGTCTTCTTGCAATATATTGTCGTCTGCTACTTATACTTCAGCTGTAATCATATCCGTCGATATCCAAATCCACAATTATCGGTTCGGTGAGGATGCATGAACCTCTGCAAATGCCTCTAATTTTCATAGAGTACTTGTGTCGTTTGGCGTTGATTTGCGTACCTCACTACCGGTATAGATGAAGGCGCTATAGTAGTCTTGATTTGTAGACCCCTAGTTGGTTCGGGATACTTGTTGCATTTGGTACAGCGCATCTATTTCCTTTCTTTAGGGCAAAAATTGGCAAAGGGACTTCACGGCATCCTTTAGCTTTTAAGGCTTGACACCGTTGTCATGTTTTTGCTCGTAGTTACCGCCTTTTGGTAAGACCTGTTTCTTGCATGAATTTGATCGAACTCTGTTAATAAAGTAAGACTCGGCTGGATAACGAAGTTGCTTCATCGTCGAAAAGTGAAAAACAGCAATGCTGTTTTGCAGTTCACGGTGCTGCAGACCTGCTCGTACAAGTTATTGCCCTATAAGTTATTGTCTCACATCTTATATTTCAACATCATTTCTGGGTAAACACAAGTGCCCAAAATGCTGACCAAAGGTCTGCATTCTTTCCGCTGTCAACGACCAGCTAAAAGTGCGATCATCTGCACTTCTCCGCTGCGTAGCCGCTGACGACCACTGATTCGCTGCCGACGCCTGCTGCGACGCTGCCGACGCCCACACTTGATTGCTAGGGACTTAGGGAAATATTTTGTATCTTAGCTTTAGTTTCAAATGAACAATTACAATAAACGGTCGCTTGCGATCTACAAAATAAAAATCAATAAACTGTAATTATTTACTTACATATCAAATAACTCCTGCTTCACTGAGTCTATAGCGCACACCCACGGCAAGCATCCGAAAACAGTATCCTTTACTGTCTCTTTTCATAGATGCTTAGATGCATTTCAACATAGCCAATGCAACAAGATGCCTCGCCAGGTTTTGCTTCAAATTCGTCTCGAATATCATTCGGAAAGTCGTTGTGAAGAATGGGTAAGGAATCCAACCACATCTTGGCTGGACCCTTAAGCCGTTAGTATATAGCGAGCAGTATACATTTTCAATTCACCGGTATGCATCAACTACCTTGTTGACAAAGGGAAAAGTGCTTGTGATATCATGGCTACGCTCGTTGCTGATATCTTCAGTGCCCTCCATCGTGTTCAGTTCTAGTTGCTGATTTGGTTGTTGGTTAGCTTAAGCCGTAACTGCTCCGTTTTGCGTTTACATGCTCACTAACTTCATCATGCTCATCATGTTTTTTAGTTGTCTCATTTCCCTTTGAAATTGTGAAATTGCCGCTACCGGTGACGTCATCGCTTATTCATCTCTTTTTTGTCTAATTGTTTATGCTATATAAGCCGCTGCACTAGCTCATCTCGGGGACCTGAGCTGACCTGAGCGGACCTTGCCCGTAGTAGGACTTTTAGCTGGTCCTCCTTAAGCTCCGCAATATTAACCATTTTTTTTTTTTAATTTTATATTTCTTCGCTTCTTGAACGTCACGTTTCGTGGAAAAGGAGCACTTCCGCTATTTGCGATTCGTTTTCACATCGACACATCCCTTTGCAAATTTTCCACGTCGACAATTCTTGGCGTTTTCTGCGCACTTTCTCTTCTCTCAAATTATTTAAGCTTCAAGCGATCCCACTTCTGAACTGTGAAATGGTCATTTGTAGGCTTTATTTGTAGATTTGTTCTGCTACAAGAAGAAGCGCTTCTCTGTTGAAACTTAAATGTGAGAGCCTAGACCTACCTATCTATGTATGTTATCGATACATGCCGAATAACTATTAATCACAGGTGTTTTCCAGCACTGCTGCAGGACACTTGTTTACAGGTATTATTAAGGCAATTAAGTGGGTAATGGCATCAAACAAATTTATGACATTTTTTGTATTTAATTGAGCTCACTTTTAGGTTAGTCTTTATAACCCAACTTCTTTTCGAATCCACTGTTTTTTAGGTACATATACTTGGGAATCTAAATCTATTTGGGAATCTAAAGATCTAGGAAATCTAAAAATTATTCGTTACAGTCGGTTTCAACCCAAAAAATTCCAGCATTTTAACATTCTTGTATTAAAATAAAACAAAAATTAACCTTATAGTCGAGTTTCTCAACCATTACTCAGCTGGTATGAGTGCAAAAAAGAAATGTTCACAATTTTTGGCATATCGATATATTAATATAAAAGGTTATTATTATTAAATGTTGATAAAGAAATGAACAAATTGAAACCTGTAGCAAAATGTTAGAAAATTACAAGAATAATTAAAAAATAAAAAAAATCAAAACATATTTCAAAAGAGTGGCCGTTGACTGGTTTTGGCAGTTTGTGAGTTCTGAACGTTCTGAAACAAACTTGCGCAGCGTATGCTGCTCTTATCTGCATGTTAATTTTAACGGACATGGCCAGATCGACTACGCTATTGATCCTCATCAAGAATATATATACATTATATGGTCGGAACTCTACTAGTAGCGGGTAAAAATAGGCAACTTGTTAAAATGCTGACTGTCTTTAGGCATGATTTGCGTGCTTACGCACCAAAGAATCAATGTCTTCGCATATTTTTTACATGCCACAAGTTCCGTCTTAAGGGTAAGACAATTTTTCTAGTAATAATTAGTGTATGAAATTTATATAGATTATTATATGCGTACATTTATTCGTACATTTATATCTTTATCCGAAAAATTATCGTGCTAAGGCAATACAAAATAACAGTTTATTACATATTGGCAATCGACCAATAATCAAAGAGTTTTATGGCGGTGATACCGTTTTACAACTTTACGTAAAGAGCAAAATTTCTTTTATTCATTTATTTTTGTACGTCCAATACTGATGTCATAAATTTGTATGTAATATCTATCTCCTCGACGATTTTTAAACATTTTAAACATTAAAAATTCTTAAATTTTAAATTATTTTTAATTTTGAAATATTCATACTATTAAAAATGAGTTTTATTTTTCCTCTTGATTCACTTAAAAGTTTCCAAAAATGCCTTAGTAATCAACTGAAAAAGGTTCAAATAAGCTCAAATTATTTGATTTAATAAATACCGCAACTCTTTTTCTATTTACATGTAATTGGTATTTATATATATATATACGTATGTATACCGCTTTAAACGAAAACGGTGAGATTCACTTTTGATCACCAAGGCAACTCAACCAAAACAAAGACCAACCCCCCAAAAACCGTTCCTATTGATAAAGTATTTTTTCCGTGTGACAAGTAGAACATTTTTCAGTACAAGTAGTGTGTGACTAAAATGACTTCTAAAAGCAGTGCTAACGGAACGCAAAGATTACCGGAGCCTGTTTACGAACATGCAGCAGATCCGATTCCCCCACCCACGGCGGCGGGCAGACCCAGACCACCAACATCGCAACTTTTTTCAGTGAGTTTTGAAAAAGATAAATTTACTACGCTGTGTAATTTCTGTAATTCAGCGCGGTAATCTGGTTAGTAGTCGGGCAACAGGAGGCGATAAATCAGGTCTTGCAAGACCATCAACAGCAGTTCGTGCAGTGGGCTACGCGGCTAACTGCGTGTCTGCTCATCAAAGGTTCGAACAATTTTTTCTGGAGAAGACGAAGCAACAAACACTCTCGTCATCGACATCTGGTGATGCCATTAAGGAAGTAAAGTGAGTTTTTTACCATTTTCAGAGAAATGGTTTTCATCAAAGGGGTTGTGAAAATAAAATGGGGTTGTAAAAAATATAAAATAAAAAAAGAACGGTGGAAACCTTTGTAAAACAAAGTAATTATTTATTTAAAACAAGAGAGAACGGTATACTCGAGTATACACAGACGGACAGACTAACATGGCCTGATGATCCTGATGATCCCGCTTCTTTTTACCTGTTACTGTTACATTACTGCTTACTGTTACTTTTCAACAAATCTATTATATTCTTTTACTCTACGGGTAAAATGTGTAATAAGAGAGAAAACTATAGTCTAGTTCTATACTATTCAACGAATCAAGTACCAATTTACTCTACGACGTGCATAAAAACATAAGCAAGAAAGTGTGTATGTGTGCGATATAGCGATATACGAGCCGAAAACAATTTTGATCTAAAAAATTAATTAATTTTAGGGTTTTGGTAATTTCATTTTAAAATTATCTATTCATTTTTTTTATAAAGAGAGAGGGACATCAAATGGGCCAACTTAAATTTTTGTATAGAAAACCTATCCAAAAGCATTAGTACCAGCAGCAAATTACAACTAGCGAGCAAAATTACAAAAATTGTATTTCAATAAAATTTTATAAAATATTTGCAATCGAAGAGCTCTATCTAATAAAGCATCAGACGGCATCACAGATCACCAAACAGAAGAAACAACTTAAAGGTAGCCACACGCAGACTTACCAAGCATTAAAGCTAGAGGAAGAACAAAGCGTATTATGGAAAGCTAACCGAAATCTTTAGGCACCAGAGGAAACTGTTGTGCCTCAGCGAGACTACCTATTGGAAACTACGTAGCGTATCCTTACACCGGTATCGATAAAGGCGCAATAGTAGTAAATAGCTTGACTTGATTTGTAGACCCCTAGTTGGTTCGTGATACTTGTTGCATTTGGTACAGAGCATCTATTTCCTTTCTTTAGGGCACAAATTGGCAAAGGGACTTCACGGCATCCTTTGGCTTTTATGGCTAGTTACCGCCTTTTGGTAAGACCTGTTTCTTGCATGAATTTGATCGAACTCTGTTCATAAAGTAAGACTCGGCTGGATAACGAAGTTGTTTCATCCTCGAAAAGTGAAAAACCGCAATGCTGTTTTGCAGTTCACGGTGCTGCAGACCTGCTCGTACATATCGAATAACTCCTGATTCACTGAGTCTATAGCGCACACCCACGGCAGGCATCCGAAAACAGTATCCTTTACTGTCTCTTTTCATAGATGCTTAGATGCATTTCAACATGGCCAATGCAACAAGATGCCTCGCCAGGTTTTGCTTCAAATTCGTCTCGAATATCATTCGGAAAGTCGTTGTGAAGAATGGGTAAGGAATCCAACCACATCTTGGCTGGACCCTTAAGCCGTTAGTATATAGCGAGCAGTATACATTTTTCAATTCATCGGTATGCATCAACTACCTTGTTGACAAAGGGAAAAGTGCTTGTGATATCATGGCTACGCTCGTTGCTGATATCTTCAGTGCCCTCCATCGTGTTCAGTTCTAGTTGCTGATTTGGTTGTTGGTTAGCTTAAGCCGTAACTGCTCCGTTTTGCGTTTACATGCTCACTAACTTCATCATGCTCATCATGTTTTTTAGTTGTCTCATTTCCCTTTGAAATTGTGAAATTGCCGCTACCGGTGACGTCATCGCTTATTCATCTCTTTTTTGTCTAATTGTTTATGCTATATAAGCCGCTGCACTAGCTCATCTCGGGGACCTGAGCTGACCTGAGCGGACCTTGCCCGTAGTAGGACTTTTAGCTGGTCCTCCTTAAGCTCCGCAATATTAACCATTTTTTTTTTTTAATTTTATATTTCTTCGCTTCTTGAACGTCACGTTTCGTGGAAAAGGAGCACTTCCGCTATTTGCGATTCGTTTTCACATCGACACATCCCTTTGCAAATTTTCCACGTCGACAATTCTTGGCGTTTTCTGCGCACTTTCTCTTCTCTCAAATTATTTAAGCTTCAAGCGATCCCACTTCTGAACTGTGAAATGGTCATTTGTAGGCTTTATTTGTAGATTTGTTCTGCTACAAGAAGAAGCGCTTCTCTGTTGAAACTTAAATGTGAGAGCCTAGACCTATCTATGTATGTTATCGATACATGCCGAATAACTATTAATCACAGGTGTTTTCCAGCACTGCTGCAGGACACTTGTTTACAGGTATTATTAAGGCAATTAAGTGGGTAAAGGCATCAAACAAATTTATGACATTTTTTGTATTTAATTGAGCTCACTTTTAGGTTAGTCTTTATAACCCAACTTCTTTTCGAATCCACTGTTTTTTAGGTACATATACGTCAGTACTATGACCAGAAGCATTTCGCATAAACTTATCACCATTTATATTTAAATTTATAAAATCACGTGTTAAATACAAAGAGTTTGGGAATCTAAAGAGCTAGGAAATCTAAAAATTACTCGTTAGAGTCGGTTTCAACCGAAAAAATTCCAGCATTTTAACATTTTTGTATTAAAATAAAGCAAAAATGACCGGTATAGTCGAGATTCTCAACCATTAAACACCCATTACTCAGCTGGTATGAGTAAAAAAAAGAAATGTTCACAATTTTTGGCATATCTATATATTATTATAAAAGGTTATTATTATTAAATGTTAATAAAGAAATGAACAAATTGAAACCTTTAGCAAAATGTTAGAAAATTACAAGAATAATGAAAAATATAAAAAATCTAAACATATTTCAAAAGAGTGGCCGTGGACCGGTTTTGGCGGTTCGTGGGTGGGGCAACGTTCTGAAACAAACTTGCGCAGCGTATGCGGCTCTAACCTGGATGTTAATTTAACTTTCTAGAAAGACGGACATGGCCAGATCGACTACGCTATTGATCCTTATCAAGAATATATGTATAATAAACTTTTTAGGTGATAGATTTAATTAAAAAAAATATATATATATTTTTCTTCTAATAATCTTTATTGGATAAGTTTCACCAGAGGTCAGTTATGATGTAATTTACAAATGTATTCTTTCGGCCCAGCAAACCTTTTACAGAGGATTAACATAAGCCTTTTAAGTTCTACTTTGCTTTATATGTCAAGCTTACCGGATCATTAATTTGTTACCGTTAAGCGGTTGTCTTTGGAGAATGTTATTGATGAGGCAATTATGAGAGTGAAGCTTTCCAAAAGATAGGCAATAGCTGTTTATATGAAGAGTGAATATGTCACTATACATATATACTTTATCAGGATCAATGGCCGAGCCGAACTGGCCATGTCCGGCTGTTCGTATGAACGCCTTGATCTCAGGAACTACAAAAGCCAGAAAGTTGATGCAGCTTCCAGAGACAGACGCAGCGCAAGTCTGTGTCTAACAGCACTCAAATGCCAACAAAGCGCGAAAAACTGCCACGCCTACACTTTTTAAAAATGTTTTGATATTTTTTCATTTTTTTATTAGTCTTGAAGAGTTTTATTGATTTGCCAAAAAGCTTTTTCTACGCCCACATTTTTGACAAATGTTTTGATATTTTTTAATTTTTGTAAATTAGTAATTTTTATTTTAATTTTTGTAATTTTTAATTAGTCTTGTAAAGTTCTATTGATTTGCTAAAAATTGTAGAATATTAGCACCTCCAAATATTACCATTATTACAGCGCGTTTGACGTTGCTTAAATTATAGCCCACAAATGAAGTATAAGAATCTGGAGGGAAAAATTGTGAAGCTTTTGGAGTCTTCTATAGTTTTGGCCTGGAAAAGCTCACCCAATCAATTATTGAACTTGGATGCGAAATTGGCCGAGGCATTGAATAAAGCCAAAGAAGCATTCTCATTGGATCGAACTTTACACCAATTTCGAGACCAGCATGGTGAAAATGTTTACCACAACTTTGATTTGACATATGCGGTAAGCCAGACTAAAGCAGACTAAAGGTAAACCTTTATTATACTTTATTATAGGTTTTTTTTAATCTCGCGGAGCAATATGAACGTAATGAAATGCACATCGAGGCCCTCAATACCTACAGCATTATGACCAAGAACAAGATGTTTCCACATGTCAATCAGCTAAAACTAAATATGGGTAACATCTACTACAGCATGGGTATTTATCAAAAAGCGGTTAAAATGTACCGCATGGCCCTTGATTCGGTACCAAAGAACTTAAGTCAGTTGAGGCTAAAGATTCGTGAAAACATTGGAATCATTTTTATCCGCATGGGCTCTTATTCAGATGCTGCTTCTAGTTTTGAGTTCATCATGTCGGAGCGGGCAAGCATTAGGAGTAGTATTCACATCTTACTCTGCTACTACGCCTTGGGTGACGTGGAGAAGGTAAAGCTGTCCTTTCGAAGACTTTGTGATGTCCAAACCGAAGCATCAGAAACGGATATGGAAAATCAGACTAATATCATTAAACTGCAGCAGCAGGCTGAGCAGGTTCAACAAACTGGCGAAACCGACATGCACAAATCTTCAGACAACGAAAAAGTCAGAAACGCGGTTACCAAGGCAGACGGTGGCGGTTCCTATGAAAACTTAAACGAGACCAAAGTAAAATATCGTTATGTTTTCCAAGCTCTTAAGAAAGACGAGCTTGCCATATATACCAATGAACGTCGTAATGCCGTTAAACGATCTATTACAATGATTGTAGATTTAATATCACCTTTTATCGAAGATAACTATAATGATGGTGAGTATGACTGATATTAAGTACAGCATATCGCATAAAATAATATTTCAACGCTATTATTGGTCAGAAGTTGGCAACGCATTAAATCAGACTTTTCCAACCCTATAAATGCATACGAGTATAATCCAGATCAGAATCACCAGCCCAGTATATTTCCGCTTGTCGGTCTGTTCGTTTCTACTAGTCTTTTAGTTTTAAAGCGCCTTACATGTTTCCCGAAAAATTGTTCTCATTACAAGTGGATTAAAAGTCTGAACTGTTAAGATCGAATGACCTGTCATGTTGCTCTTATATGAGTTATCAGAAAATAAGAGGGAAACTCGACTATTGCGTTATTTAAAAGTTTGCTACGTACCTATGATAAACCATTTATAGGAGTTGTCTTTACTTATTAGAGATATACCCTGTTAGATATACAAGTATAACATTTGTTGAAAATGTTCACACTTTGTTATGGCCACATACATAATATATATCAAGACTTTTCAAAATCAGCAAGATTCGCGCCTAATAATAATTACCGGAACATTATCTGGCACCGTCATCAAAATGATTATTGACCAGCTGGTGAATATTGATATTTTTTGGATAAGGGTTCTTCGGGTCCGCAGCATCTCTCTTCAATCTTTTTTTTCGACGATCGTCAAGCAGACAAGTTCGGTCTAAGACAGATAAAATAAGAAAAAACTGGAGTACCATCACATGTGCTCCCAACTTTAATCCACATTTTATTTCGGCGTCATTATTAAAACGCCACAAACAAGAGTAAATTAATAAGCGGCCATGAATTGCCGAGTCGGCATGGTAATTATTGTAAATAAAAATGTTCAAAAAAATTCCAATAGCATTGTGAACTTTGGTTTCTATCTTAGAATATACCGCGAGAAATTGCTGGGGCGATCGATCCCCTTAAAAGAGAAAACACGGGCTACCCGAGGAAGCAAAGCAGAATTTCAAACCACTCCGCGTCGACCCAAAATTGAGCTATTAGTAAGTAATAAAAGTAAAACCCTAAAAGTAAGCTATTCCTGCTGAAAAAATGTATTAAAGATCGTCGAACAAAAACCAAGCAACTAGTGAAATAATAAAGATATCTATAATATAATTTATAACCTTCAAAACAAGTCGGTTCATCGTAATAGCGATTCACTACGTTTGCATTTAGAAATAATCAACCGGCTGTAAACTGGGTTTTAAAAACCATAAAAAAAAGAAAATCAAAGCATTTGGTAGTGAGGATAGTGATGTGGATGTGTAATGGATAAGTTAATAAAGGGAAGAAAAGAAATACCATCTGGCAAAACCTGGTAAAATCGCACACTGAAAGAGAAAAGTTTTGTTGCAAGTCAATATCCTAAAAATCGAAATGAATAAAAAAATAATCAATAAAACATAAAAAAAAAGAAAGAATAAAAAACAAAAAACTATTATTCTTCGAGAACCAACATTGGGTGAGTGTAAATACCAAAAACCAAATTACTAAATCTCCATTATGTCGCTCAGTGTAATGTCTGCCTAAGGCTTATCAACCGCTCGCGCCGATTGCTTTGACTCTTTTGTAACTTCCTTTTCCTTTAAAAGCCCTATAATATACGGGATACACTGAGAGAAATTCAGATGGACTTTATTTGCATGAAAATAATTGCTTCCTTTTAGCAAAATAAAAAGTTTTCAATTATGCGATTAACTAGGTAAAGCCAAACACACTACAAAACAGAAAAAAAACAATTTCATATATTCCTGACCAACAGTTAAAAGAAAAAAAATTGTTGTTAAATAAGGTATCCAGTAAATTCTTATCCGCACCCTACTACTTCAAATGTTTTCTTATAAATGAACAAGAGAATGCAGAACTTAAAAAATATATATATCAATAAGTAAAGCGGACTTAGGAAAGTAAGCGACAAGAATATGAAAGGAGTAGATTACAGCCTATGCTTATTATAATTATCTAAAACGATGTACACCGCAAGAAATGAAATGAGGAATGCGAGAAACAAAATTGTATATTGATCATAAAAAATTGTTTTTCTATTAGGATGAAATTCTAAGTCTAACTTCTTCATGTCAGGGGAGCATAATGAGGTGATTCTTATGACTACGGTTGGGAGGGTAATGATTGTGGGTGTGGAAATTAAATTCTAACACCACCCCGCCTCTTAAATACAAATTCGTGCTTCCTTCTCTCACATTATAACTTTTTTTTTTAAGAAAACCAATTAACCGTGTTTTTTTTGGTTTTGACTGCGGTATTTTTCGTATGAGGATCGTCTCATTGTGTAGGTTCAGGAGGGACCCTATAATAAAACCTTTGGTGTAGCCACCATTATCCGCAGCAAAACAACCCCCCACATCTCCCGAAAGAGCTTTGAATCAATGGGTCCCGCTTAGCTGTTGGTTAATGGTCGACAAGACTGCAAATGGATGCCCAGTGAATGTTTCCCTATTTCAACGGCGTTACTACACCACAACTTCCGCTAGCTGAGTAACCGGTATCTGATAGTCGGGGAGCTCGACTATAGCATTCCCTCTTGTTATGCCCTTTAATCGTAGAGTAAAAGGGTAGCGGAGTCAAACTGGCCATGCCCGTCTGTCCGTCCGTCTGTCCGTCTGAACGCCTCGATATCAGGAACTACAAGCTAGAATACAGCTAGAATAGAGACATAGACGCAGAGCAAGTTTGTTTCCATATGTTGTCACGCCCACTCTAACGTCCACAACCTGAATAAAACTGCCAAGCCCACATTTTTAAAAAATGTGACATTTTTCCATTTGTTTATATATCTTGTAAATTTCTATAAGTTTGCCAAAAACCTTTCTGCTACGTCCACTCCAACGCCCACAAACCGCCCAAAACTTTCCCGCCCGCACTTATTAAAAATGTGATATTTTTTCATTTAAATTTCTATAGATTTTTTGCCACGACCAAAACTGTCACGACCACACGTTTGAAAAAAGTTGACATTTTAACTTTTTTTTTATATCTTGTAAATTTTTATAAGTTTTCCAACTAAATTTTTGCCACGCCCACTGTACCGCCCACAAGCCGCACAAAATTGTCACGCCCACACTTTTGAAAAACATTAATTAATTTTAAGTTTTTTTAAAAAAACTTGGAAATTCTACTGGCGCTTTCCAATGCATGACACTGGTGCCATCGGGAGAGCTTAACATCATATTAAGGTTGACAAGCTGGGTTAACCGCTGCTTGGAAGCGTGGAAGGCTCGCATTTCAATGAAGTATGTAAGGCTTGTTGTTGAGCCCACCAGTCCCCAGCGATTACTTTCTTCCAGGTCGTCGAAAAGTTTTTCGAAGTAGTCAGCAGTATATTGAAAATTTGGTAGGCAATATGGATTTGGACGCATTTGGACGCAATAGATTTTTCACCAAGGTCGGTTTTGGCTTTGACTGCGACCCCTTGAACATTTTGACTTTAGAATAAATAACTGGTAGAATGTAAGAACAATATACAACTGCCAAGCCTTGGTTTAATAGCAAGGAAGACTCTAACTTTGAGCGTGCGTGTAATTCATAAATACATTCCTATAGAAATCAGTTTAGATTTAGAAATCAGTTTTAATTTTGGGCGTTAGAGTGGGCATGTGCAACATCAGGACTTACACTTCGACTTACGTCTATATCTCTGGAATCTGCATGCTTAATCTCAACTTTATAGCTTTTGTAGTTATTGAAATCTCGGCGTCATACAGACGGACAGACAGACGGACATGGCCAGATCGACGCGGCTAGTGATCCTGATCAAGAATATATTTAAGGTTCGGAATCGCTTCCGTCGACCTGTTAAATACTTTTTAACTAATCTACCCTTTTTACTTACTCTTCGAGTAACTGGTATAAAAAGTCCTCTTCTGAATTCCACCGGTCCTCAATCGCCGCTAATTTAACTCCCCTCATGACGAACATTCACATATCGCTGCTGTATATATATTTTGTTTTCCAGGGTATAATTGGTGCATTGAGATCATCAAAACGTCAAATCTGGCATGGCTGGCCAACGAACTTGAACTCAACAAAGCCTTAGTGTATCTCCGACAAAATGACGTTAATCAAGCAATTATAACGCTACAAATGTACGATCGCAAGAGTGAGGGATCCATGACAGCCAGCGCTTTGACCAACCTGAGTTTTATTTATATAAGTGTAAGTTAAAAAAACAAAAAAAGCTTTAATCGAGTTTCTCGACTCTTAAATACATCTTAAATACATCTTACTTAGATAATGGGGCTAAGAGAATCTAGTCTAATCTAATCTAATCTAATCTAAAATGGTAAACAGATATACTATGTACAAAGCAACGTTTCTTATCACGCAAAATGCATATATATTCTTGCTGGAATTACTAGACAATTCGATCTGACAATAGTTGTTTGTCCGTATAAGCGTCGAGATCACAGAATCTATAAAAGCTATAAATTTAAGATTAGGCAAGTATATTCTTGATCAGGAGCCATAGCCGAGGCGAACTGGCCATGTCCGTCTGTCCGTCCGTCCGTCTGTCTGTCCGTCCGTATGAACGTCAAGATCTCAGGAACTAAAAAAGCCAGAAAGCTGAGATTAGGCAAGCATATTCCAGAGAATAGACGCAGAGCCTGTTTGTGAACGCAACGCCCACTCTAACGACCGCAAACCGCCCAAAACTGTTAATTTCATTATTTTAATTAGTTTTGACCCAATTTCTACCGATATTCAAGAAAATGTTGAAATTTCTCGTTTGGACATCCACTAGCTGAGTAACGGGTATCTGATAGTCGTGGAACTCCAATACAGCATTCTCTCTTTTTATAATTTCAAGGAATAACCGGAAAATCCAAAGTTTCTTCCATTGATCTGGGGCACAGAAAAAAATATTTTAAGATTTAAAATATCGTTTTGTTGCAGACATTTTTAAAAATTTCGCAAAGTCGCAAAATTTTGGAAGTATTTTTATACCGGATATTTAAATATACTTTTACCAATTTGTCTCCAGCCGATTCGATCTTATAATGGTTGCCCGTCCGTATAAGCTTCGAGATCTCAGAATCTATAACAGCTAGAAACTTAAGATTAGGCATGAATATGCTAGTGCAAGTTTATTTCAGCATTTTGTCACGCCCACACATCTGAATAACAAGTATCTAACAGTTGCGAAAATGCCATTAAGCGTTTTCTCTAGTTTTTTTAATTATTTAAAGACGGTTTTGTGTTTATTAGTATTCAGAAATCAGACTCAAATGCAATTTAATGAGATTAATTACATATTTACAAATTATAAGCGCATATTTTATACGCATAAAATTATTTACTAAATTATAAACGCATTTTTTATATCTTAACGAGGTATTACTCTGTTTGGTATACTAAGGTAAACATAATTTGTTAAAAAGTATGTAACAGATATAAGCCAATAAAGTATATTGATCAGGATCACTAGCTGAGTTTATCTAGCCATGTCCATCTGTCCGTTCGTATACAAGTCAAGGGATCTATAAAGTCTAGAAATTTCAGATTAGGCATATAGAATTCAATGACGCCTACGCTGCAAAAGTTTGTTTTAGAACGTTATTTCACCTATTTGTAAAAGTGTTTTGATTTTATTTTGATCATAAAATTGTTCTCTTAGACCTACTACCTACCAACCAAAACTGTCTCGCCCACACTTTTAAAAAATTCTTCCCATTTACTAATTATGAGCTAAAAACATTTGGTCACGCCCACTCTATTGCCCAAAACTCTATACTCGTTGAGTAAAAGGGTATACTAGATTCGTTAAAAAGTATATAACAGACAGAAGGAAACGTTTCCGACCATATTCTTGATCAGGATCAACAACCGAGTGGATCTGACCATGTCCGTCTGTCCGTATGAATGCCTCGATCTCTGGAACTACAAAAGCTAGAATGTTGAGACTAAGCATGCAGCTTTCAGAGCCATAGACGCAGCGCAAGTTTTTTTCCAAATGTTGCCACGCCCACTCTAACGATGTTTTGATATTTTTTCACTTTTGAATATATCTTGTAAATTTCTATAGATTTGCCAAAAAACTTTTTTCCACGCCCACGCCCACAAACCACCCAAAACTCTTAAGCCTACACTTAAAACCAAATTTTTTTTTTATTTTATTATTCTTTTCATACTTTTAACCGATATTTCAGAAAATTTTGAAATTTCTCGTTTGCACTTCCACTAGCTGAGTAACGGGCTTCTGATAGTCGGGGAATTCGACTATAGCATTCTATCTTGTTTTCATTAGTCTTGTTAATTTCTATCGATTCGCCAAACTTGCCACGCTAACTTCTATTGGTTTAGTAAGTTTTTCACTATGTGGCTTATGGCTTATTGCCATATTCTCTTTGCTCAAACTTTGCATGCAAGCCTTTATAGCCAACTAGTAGGTTGATTTCAGTAAAGTCTTTTAGAAGGTCTCCATCTGACCTATCGTTCCAAAATTTCTTATTTCCAATTTCAAAGACTGGACTTCCCCAAGGTCGTTCTCTTGGCCATTGCTTTTCATTATTTTGTATCAATATTTGTTCTTGTATATAATTGGCTAATTATTTGCTATTAGCAATATCTTAGCTGTAATATTATATATTAGCAGCTGTATTAGTGACAGTCTCATGCTTTTGTTTAATTTGGGCAATATGGATAAGAATCATATGCCTTGAAATATAACTAAAATTTTACTATAATTTTACCTATAACAAATGCCTGTCAGAAATTTTTTTTTTAATTAGACCCCTGTTGGATTTGATTTTGGATCTTGGAGTCCTTTCTGATAGAATATTCCAGTTTCTTGCACACTTTAATTTTAAACTAAGACGAAATAAATAAATACATACATAAATAAATAAAAAATACTGAATAATTAAAAAAAATAAGAACTACTACGAACGGTATCACTAAATATCCTTTAAGTACTTCTACGATACAATTTCGTGTAAATGCAAATACAGATACTTCGGCCTGCGAAGTAACAAGTATCTGATAGTCGATGAACTTTAATAGTTTCCTCGATGAATGGGAATGAAAAGAAGATTATTCAAAATTTAGATAGAAATTGGCAAAACAAAACAACCACAAAAAACAAAAAATTGTCGACATATCGATAGAAATGGGTAATACAAATAATGAAATGAAAACAAATAAAAACGCCTTTTAAAAGTGTTGGAGTTACCATTTATGCGCGGATTGTATTCCAAAATGTTGTAGAAATATTGGTAGAAATTATTAAGACAGTTTTAAAAATGTGTGCGTGAGAGTTTTAAGCGGATTGGGCCTAGATTGGGAGAGGCCAATATGTACCAAGCACATATCGAAAGAAATTGGCAAGGCAAATGATAAATAAAAAAACTTTGTTCAATAATATAAACTTTTTAGCTTCTATAAGTCCTGTACATTTTTTATCGATTTGCCTAAAAACATTTTAACAACACAAAAAAATTGTCACGCCCACACTTTTTAAAAAATTTAAAATTTTCATTTTATTTTTTTTTTTTTTAATAAAATTTATTACCGTTTCAAGGCCAGTAATACACACATTTCCACACCCGAATAATAATGGTTAAAAAATATACAATTTTACTTTTTGAGTATAATATTTACCTATCGCGGACAGGTTTTTACCTAAATTATAACAGTGTTTTCGCTCAAATCACGTGTTGTGGTTAACACGGTAGGTACATTAGGGAGATTGAGTTTTGATTAAAATGTTTACTTATTTTACTTTTTAATTTTTCAAGAAAATTAAATAAAAGGCAAATATGAGCATACTAGAATCAATAACAGATAACGAGACGAGTTTAAGATAAGTGTATGACTCCAAACTCAATTGCGGTTGGTGATTTTCAATGTCCCTCTTTTCTTTACAAAAAAAAACAAACCTTTTCAACGTATACTTAAAAATGCTTGCTCTCTAACAATTTGCTGTCCATACTCCTATAATTCCCAACCTGCTCAAATAAACTGATGTTGTTTCTTAGAAGCTCATGTAACCGCTGGAGGTGGAAAGCCGCCTAGCACACAGATAAGATATTAAAACGACCAAAAATAGTGCAGCCAAAGCAATCCCAAAAGCAATGGGAACCACATCCAACGTCTCCGAGCTGTCACAATCGTGTCCAACTAAGGAACGAGGGTCGTTGGCCATCCAGAAAGCCTCCACATGGACGCGACTGACAGTGATCCAGCCAATCAACTAACTGCTTAGCATCGAAAGTCTCTGTCTTATTCATCTTCTGATCGTGAGTTCAGGTGTAGGACTTATTTTCGTGTGTTTTAAACTCTTCACTCTATGAATAAGCTGAACTGTTTGATTTTCTGGAATTTTAATCTGATCTGAATTTTTAACAGAGGTGTTGCTGGGGATATTCTATAAGCTGTTGGATTGGGTTGCATTGGGTAATTGGATTATGAATGCACTAACGTTAAAATAAATTTTTTTATTATATCAAATGTCTAAATTAAAGACATCTTTCTGTAGCCTTCACTTTACTTACTGGCTGTAAGTAAATTTAAAGATTTATTATAAGTATAAGTAATTTGTTTTTACAAACTTTTCGTACATTTCAGTTAGGCAACCTAGAAATGGCGTACCACTGCGTTAACCAGTTAGAAGAAATCGGATCGCTAAAAAACAATGCGTCAGGATTGATCAACGCCGGCATAGTGGAATTGGCCTCGCACAAACTAACATTAGCACGCGAACGGTTCGAGCGAGCTCTGCAACTTCAGCCGACGAACTTTGAAGCCAGGTACAATCTCGCCTTACTGGCCTTGGCGCAGAATGATTTTGAACTAGCCGAGGAACGTTTCGAGTTGCTAAAGGCCCAACTGATGATGCCCAGCTCAGTTCAGCACAGTCATGTATTTTATCAGCTTGCCAAGCTGCAGGAGCGCAGGTTGGAAAGCGGATTCAAGTCTAACTTAACGCCGGGTGCGGCACTTCAGGCATACCTCCAGGTAGTTGGCATCTCTGCCTCTGACATCGATTCAAGGCTGTTTGAAAAGGTCGGTTCGCTTTACGAGCAGATTCAAGACTACCAAGAAGCAAATCAGTACTATAACGAGGCATACCGCATAAACATGAGCGACATCGCCATCGCAAGCTCCATCGGTTCATATTACATCAAGCTTCAGGCCACTGAACGGGCACTTTATTACTATGAAAGAGCGGTCCTAGCCGATCCTAATGATCCCAACCTAATGTTGCGTATTGCCAGCTGCTTTCGCAACTCGTATCTGCCTCCCAAACAGTACCTGGGCCTTTTTCAAAAGATACATGCCCGATTTCCAGACAACCTGACTTGCATACGTGCTCTTTTGCAAGTTACCAAGTCGCTGGGATTGGGAGACCTGCTTGAGAGGTACGCATCAGAATACACCCGTCTGCAAAGTCAGCAGCAGGAACGTCAGATCGAACAACGATACCAGCAGCAGCGCTTCTCTTCAGCGGCCAAGTCTAGCAACCAATTGCGAAGTACGTATATACATTTTACTCTGTTCCAGAGATTATTTTTAGTTTATCCAATAGCTATCAGGCAGTCCAATGAAGAACACTTGAAGGAGAGTAATGAGTCTTTTAATAGCTTAGCCTATGCTCAGAGCCCATCCACGTTATCCAGTAAAGTTGTGCCACCTCGGTAGGAGAGTTTTCTATGCTATTATACTTTATATGTTTACAGTACTGCAGTTTGATCCTTTGGGACCCCCAACAGAACGTCCCAAAACTGGCCGAACACTGCAAAGCAGAGACGATATAAATGACGACGCTGAAATGAATGCCGAAAGCTTATTGCCTCTTTAAACAGGTCCTTTTATACTAGACAAGTCTCCAATTGCTGGTATTTTCTTAACATTTGGAAAAATACTACTCGTAAACAATACATATTTTAGTTTTCCAATTTGCATATAAGTTAATCGTTTTAATTTTGGATAATTCGATATTAGGCTTTACCTTGTCTGCTAAGCGTAAACTAATGAAATAATAAAATATATTAGGACAACATGTATGACGGTTCAATCAGCCGACTATAACCTTGCTTTTTTTAAAGTTTTTTTTTTTTTTTATCGTCTAATCTGAAGCAGAACAATAATTAACCAATTAAAATAACTTAAATTATCACAAATATTAAAATCTAATTGAACAACTTTCTCATAACCCTTTTCCCTCAAAGTTGAATTTGGTTTTAAATATTATTTATTACAGATTTAAGGCCATTAATACACACATTTCTATGCCCCAATAATAATGGTTAAAAAATATAACATTTTACTTTTTGAATACAATATATACTTGTTGGTTAATACCTTAATAATAATAGTATCCTCAATCAAATCACCTTTTTGCTGCTAACAAGGTAGGTACATTAAGGAGATTGATTTATTTATTGGGTAAAATGTTTACTTCTTTTACTTTTCCATTTCTGAAGAAAGTTAAATAAAAGACAAATATGAGCATACAAGAAATAAAGGACACTTACAAAGAGACATAGAATCCTTTTAAAAGAAATAATGTATTACTCTAAACTCAATTGCGCCTGGTGATCATTAATGTCCCCCTTAAAAAAAAATCAAGCCACTTTAACTTCAACTAATCAATGCTTGCTTTCAATTATTAAAATCAATCTTAAATTTCTCTCTAAAGATTTGCTTTCCATACTCCTTTAATTCCCAACCCGCTCAAATAAGCTGATGTTCTTTTCTTAGAAGCTCATGTAACCGCGAGAGGTGGAACGACGCCTAGCACACAGATAAGATATTAAAACGACCAAAATTAGTGCAGCTAATGCAATCCCAACAGCAATGGGTACCACATCCGACGTTTCAGAGCTGTCGCAATCGTGGCCAACTGAGAAGCCAGTGTCGTTGGCCATCCGGAAAGCCTCCACCTGGACGCGACTGACGGTGATCCAGCCAATCAACTGTTTAGCATCGAGTGTCTCAGTCATGTTCATCTTCTGATCGCGAGTGCAGTGGTAGGACATCTTTTCGGGTGTCTTAAACTCTCCGTCGCTCTTATGAAGAAGCTGAACCGTTTGATTTTCTGGAATTTTGAGGTTATTGGACACGCCTCTGTCAACGATATTTTATATTTTCTTACCCTTCGCATCGGTAAAGTCCTCGGGCAGCAAAGTCAGATGAATTTGTATAGAGGAAAGCACAGTGGTATCATTACTTTTATCAAAATACATTAGTAATGATTGCTTTGAAGTTTCAGGTCCCCAAATCAGATGAATGAACTGAGTAGTCTGGCTTTTACATTCTGAATCTTCAACAGATGCGTTGCTGGGGATATTGTATAAGCCGTTGGTAATGTTTCCCCCTGAATATAAAAATCGCCGTTAGTCACCACAAAGTTACAAGATTTTGTCCTATATTATTGTAGGTATTTTCTTACCCTTAGCCTCATAGGAAAAATTAAGTTGTGCCGCCATTTGAAGCATAATACAAGAGGTATTCCAAGTCCCCACGGATGGTGGCGGATATGGTTGTGGAGCAATTGTCGTGCTTATCACTGGTGCAGTGGTCGTAGGTGGTTCGGTTGAAGTTATGTTGGATGTCGTTGGAGTTATTGTAGAACTTGATATGGTTGTGATTGATTTCTCAGTTGTCGAAGACGTTGGGGTAGTTGAGGATCTGCTGGCCAATGGGTTTGCTTGTTCCAGAAACGCATTACTAACCTTTATATCGACATTCGGCCAGCTTATACTTTTTTGAGAGAACACTAAAAGAATTGTTAAAAATATTTAAATCGGTATTTTCCTAAATTTGGCGGTAAGGAATTTATTTATTAGTGATATTCAAATTATTGTGACCTTAAGCATGTATATGATAGGCTTTGATTGTATTTTCTTTGTTCCCTTATCACAAAACTCTACCCTTTGTTATTTATATGAATGAGTTTGAACTCGATGGAGGAGAGGATCAATCAAAATCGCCTTTGTGACGCATCGCACATAATGTAAGATATTTACACAAACCAGAAATTTAAAAATTCTAAAGTTCAAATACAAGATAAGAATAGTAGGAACACACTATAAAATACAATACAACACTGTGAGTAGTTCAAATCAACAAAGCTACAAGTTCTTAAGTAAAAGAAAACTTTAAAGGTAGGACACAACTATTACGTCCGAAATTTTGAAAAATACCTCTGATTTTATTAATTGTCTTCCCATCCTCTATTGATATGACAAAAACCATTGGCCACATCTGTTTTAATTTTTTTTTTTTTTTTTTCTTAAAAACAAAGCACAAATGGGGAACTACCGCCGGCAAAAGTCGACCTAGTAGTGGGGTAACGCGATAAGCATAGAACAACTAAATACCGAGTTAAACAGATAACGGAATATGGCTGCATGACGGGGGCGGATGACTTTATGTACATATGTACTGCCACAACAGATAAAGCGAAGGTGGTAAAAGGGAAGGTGTCCGGGGGATTTAACGTAAGGGACACAATTTTTCTAGAAACTCGTAACAATAAACGGATGTCTAGATTTCTGCAATTCGTTGACAATGCTTGATCCCCTTACATACGAAAAACTCTAAACTCAACGTTCTAGTTTAAACCTACTACCTATTACGCAGAAAAGACCCTAACTAACCCAGATGGTTACATGAACGAGACCCGAAAAATAAATTACGTGCGAAAAACGACAAATATAAATAAAATGCGATGAATAAGCACATTGAACAAAGTGCGACGCAATTCTTTGCTGATAAAAAACGGTTTACGTAGCTTGTCATATGCTTACTCACCTGCATTGCTTAGCAATAATATTATTAGTAACGCCGAGCAGGTCAACAATTTGCTGGCGAACATATTGATCAGAAATCTGACTAAAGTCGCGATTCAGTTTTCCTATATGTTAACGTAGAACAATGACACTTAGTATTTATTTCCACCTTCTTCATTAATGGTGTGACCAAATAGCGATAAAGAATAATGAATATGGGATGCAATCGTAATAATAGTCTATATGTGCGTCAAATTAGCGTCGATGAGTTAGCGGCGATATGGAACGGTGGAATTTGGAACACGAGGATATTTTTATTTATTTATTTTTCGTTATTTGGGGGTGAAATGCAAAAATGTAAGGAAAGGTAACAACTTAATTAACTATCTATGTGCGACTTAAGTTTATAGGACTTAAAAAAGTATATAAGAAAAGCAATTCAAAAATCAACCCAAAGATTTACCCTCAGCCTTGGCTTTGGCTAGGGAATCCGAGGCGAGCATGGAGCGCACCGCCTTCGCGGCCACGTATGCAAGGGCGGTGGAAGAAAAGTCATTCACCTATGGGCAGCGAAAGAACCAAAACCGTTCGCAGGAAGGTCAAGGAAAAAGTAGCAGGGCCGAGGATGGCCAAGGAAGAAACCCCCATTACTATAAAAAGCAAAAAAAGTTCCCGCAAAATAATGCGGCCCATAACACAAACGATGGCCCTAACCAGTCACCAGAACCCATGGAGTTAGGCTCCACTGTAGCACAACACAGGCAAGCCACCGCCTTCGGAAGCGGCAGGCTGCCAATGCTAGGGGCGAGAATATTCGAGGCCAGAAAAGACATGAATCTACACGCGCGACGGATCAAAGACGTCAAAGAGTGCAGAATACCATGCAACGCGTCGACGACGAAAGTGGCAGCGGCTGTCGCCGAAGTAGTCGAGGAATCCGACGGTTGTGACCAAATACATTTTTTAGGGAACGCTCCCGACTGCCGTTAATTGAACGCCAGTTACATGGGAGAAAATTAAAAATCTTAATAGATACGGGGGCGGCGAAAAACTACATAAAGGAGCTAAAAAATGTAGTGCCGGTCAAATCCCCTTTCACGGTTAGTTCCATCCACGGTGCTAACAGAGTTGAACAGAAATGTTTAATGGACGTTTTCGGGAAAACAGCGGATATTTTCTTTTTGGACACCTTAACGCTTTTTAATGGCGTTATTGGTTTTGATTTCCTAGCTCAAGTTTGAGCAAAGCTAGACACAGAGAAAGGCACAATCAACTATGGTTCTGTGGTTGAAGAGCTGCAGCATCATAAGTGAGACGATGTAAATTTCACTAACGTGAATGACATTACGGTACCGGAATCTGTAAAAACCGAGTTTAGAAACATGATCGCAAACAGATCTAAGGCATTTTCAGCCTCTAACGAGGCACTGCCGTTTAACACTTCCGTTGTTGCCACAATTCGCACTAGCGATGATAAGCCGGTATATTCCAAATTATACCCGTACCCCATGGGTGTATCTGAGTTTGTTAAGCGAGAAATCGCAGACTTACTGCAGAAAGGCATTATTAGAACCTCAAGGTCACCGTACAACAATCCAACATGGATTGTAGACAAAAAAGGCCATGATGAACAGGGGAACAAAAATAAGCGTTTGGTTATAGACTTTAGGAAACTTAAACTTAACTTATGATACTGGCAAACTTAGGAAAAGCCAAATACTTCACAACGTTAGATTTGAAGTCCGGCTACCACCAGATATACTTGGCCGAACACGACCGTGAAAAGACCTCCTTTTCGGTGAACGTCGAAAAGTATGAATTTTGTCGATTACCGTTCGGGTTGAAGAATGCGGGAAGCATCTTCCAAAGAGCGATCGATGACGTCTTACGGGAGCAGATTGGCAAATCGTGCTATGTTTACGTAGATGACGTCATTATTTTTTCTGAAAATGAAAACGACCATGTTAGGCACATAGATTGGGTTTTAAAAAGCCTGTGTGATGCCAACATGAAGGTATCCAACGAGAAGACACACTTTTTTAAGCAAAGCGTTGAATATCTGGGATTTATTGTCACCAATGGAGGTGACCAGAAAAGGTAAAGGCCATAAAGGAATACCCAGAGCCTACAAATTTGTATGAGCTAAGGTCATTTTTGGGTCTAGCTAGTTAATACCGTTGCTTCGTTAAAGACTTTGCGGCGATGGCGAGGCCTTTGACAGGCTTCATGAAAGGAAAAAATAGCTCTGTCAGAAAGCACATGTCCAAGAAGACTCCTATCGAGTTCGGTGATTTGCAGAGAGATGCATTCGAGAGGCTGAGAAATGTCTTGGCTTCTGAAGATGTAATTCGATTTAACGACGGATGCTTCTGCGAACGGTATCGGTGCGGTTCTATCACAAGATAAAAGATCCATCACTATGATCTCTAGGACCCTCAAAGAGAGTGAGTCACACTACGCCACGAATGAAAGAGAATTGTGTGGGATTTAGGCAAGTTACAACACTACCTATACGGCACTCGAGATATTAACATTTATACGGACCATCAACCGTTTACATTTGCGGTGTCCGATCGGAATCCAAATCCGAAAATTAAAAGGTGGAAAGCGTATATTGATGATCATAACGCAAAAATCCACTACAAACCGGGTAAAGACAACCATGTGGCTGACGCTCTTTCCAGGCAGAACGTTAATGCCTTACAAAGTGAGCCTCCGTCAGACGCTGCGACTGTTCACAGCGAACTGTCACTGACCTACACGGTCGAAGCGACAGACCAACCAGTAAACTGCTTCAGAAATCAAATTGTTATAGTAGAAGCACGTTTCCGACTAAAGCGAAGCTTGGTATTGTTTCGTAGTAAAACTCGCCACTTAATCAATTTCGCCGACAAAAGCACCATTTTGGAAATGCTAAAGGAGGTCGTGAAGCCCGATGTCGTAAATGCGATACTTTGCGACCTACCCACCCTGGCAAGTTTTCAACACGACTTAATCGCTCATTTCCCGGCTACGCAGTTTCGATACTGTAAGAATATTGTAATAGACGTTACCAATCGAAACGAGCAGTTGGAAATTATCACGACAGAACACAATCGTGCACACAGGACGGCTCAGGAGAATATATTGCGACAATGAAGCCGCCTTCAATTCGGAAACTATCACCTCGTTACTTAAAAACAGCTACCACATTGACATTGTGAACGCGGCCCTGCTGCATAGCTCGTCAAACGGTCAAGTGGAACGATTATACAGCACCTTAACAGAAATCGCCAGGTGTCTTAAACTAGACAAAAAAATCAGCGATACGACAGAGTTCATCTTGAGGGAAACGATAGAATATAATAAGACCCTGCATTCTGTCACTCAGATCCTCCACTCGGGTTCCGATAATCGCTTCCTAGGCATTAGAGACAAGTTGACAAGGCCCAGAAGAACAACATCGAAAGATGCAACCAGCTAGGCAAAACCGTGTTTTTGAGGTAAGAGGCGATGTTTTTGTCAAAAACAATAAAAGGCTAGGAAACTAGCTTAGAAACACCATTGTGCACAGAACAAACAGTGCAGGCAGACCTGGGAACGTCTGTTCTTATTAAGGGGAGGGTCGCCCATAAGGACAACCTAAAATAGATTCTCCCACTTCCAATTAGCTGAAAGCATATTTTTTAATAGTTAGCCAGATTTAAGTTAATACACCGTGGTCTCACTCTACGTTTGAATGGCAGGTTCGTCCTCACAACGCTCATCACCCTAGCGGTGACAAATGCTCGGATTACCGACTTTTCTCACGCCAACTTGTTGTCCGTTATAAAAACACACCATAGAATCGCGAGAAGTTTAGATTTCTTGGGAACAGCTCTTAAAGTAGTTGCGAGAACTCCCGATGCCTCAGATATCCTTAAAATCAGAATGACAGAAGCCCAGCTGGTGGACTCAAACTCGAGGCAGATTAACATAAACTCCGAAACTCAGAAACAGATAAACAAACTGACCGACATCATTAACATAATTATTAAAACCCGAAATAACGATTTGGTTGACACCCCGCATCTGTACGAGGCACTACTAGCGAGAAATAGAATTCTGACAACAGAGGTACAAAATTTAATTCTCACTGTAACATTGGCTAAAGCTAACATAATAAATCCCACTATCCTTGATCATGCCGATCTGAAATCACTAACTGAACAAGACACCCCAGTAGTTAGTTTATTAGAAACCTCTAAAATTAGGGTCCTTCAGTCCGATAACATTATCTATATACTAATAGCCTATCCTAGAGTCAAGGTCAGATGTAAAAAAGTCCTCATGTACCCAGTATCACATTATCAAGTAATCCTACGACTCGACGAAGACACCTTGGCAGAATGTGAAGAAGACACCTTTTCGGTCACCGAGTGCATGGAGACCACGCACAGCACCTTCTGCGAGCGGTCTCGACGCGAAACCTGCGCTCGCTCGCTCCATGCGGGAAACACAGCCCAGTGCCATACTCAACCCAGCCACCTTGGGGCAGTAATGCCTATAGATGATGACATTGTTATCATTAACGAGGCAACAGCCCGCATCAGCACAGATGGCGGCCCAGAGGTGCTCGTCAAAGGATCACATCTGGTGACCTTCGAACAATCAGCTACCATCAACGGAACGGAGTTCGTAAATTTCCGAAAAACAATAGACAAGCAGCCTGGCGTAGTAAGATCACCACTACTTAAAATCGTCGGCGACGACCAGGTCAGCAGCGGCAATCGGACACCCAGTAGCCGGGCTGCCGAACCATGAGCTTATGGCGTGATGCATTGGAGCTAGGGTAAATTCATATTTTCCATATTATTTGTATTCAGTTCTAAGCGAGACCTCTACTAATAAAGAGCTAATTACTCCGGCAATAGCCGTTAAATATCTTATATCATTTTGAAAGCTGACTGTGTCTCTAGGCCAGCAGTTAAGAAGGGTAGTTCCCCTTCCAACATAATCTTCCTATTCTAACATAGAAACTACAGCCAGCCGGCTAGACGCTCTTAGCGATCTCCAACTAGAGCGAGGAACGACCGCCCGCTACCTGTGGACTACGCTCATCGGCCAACCGGCCAAAGTACAGTGACTGCAGCGGGGGACCGTCCCCTGATCCACTACTTATAAATTAATTTACATATTGTAACGTAATTATTCCTTACTCATAATTCACTTACACAAAGACCGACCGCGGTGGTCCACCGTTAAATAATCCACTCGTTAAATAAACAAATATTTCTCGATATTGCGAATCTCGTTAAAGAAACAAACATTTCTCGATAGTGCGCATCCACTCAAGCCGCAACCAAAACCCATCCTCTAGCACATAGCCACGTAGTACATAAGAATTCTTTTTTTTCATACGTATGCACATAAGCATAAGCAAGAAGCGCTCTCGCCCAGATCAAGTAAACAACCCACTAACCCAGTACATCTAAGATTTTCTCACACCATTTGTTTCAGTCTTCAGCCGACATTCAATCAACGTTCTCTTGGAGAACGTAATTCGTGATGCCGTCACCTACACCGAACACGCCAAGCGGAAGACTGTTACTGCCATAGATGTTGTGTACGCTCTGAAGAGGCAAGACAGCACCCACTACGGATTTGGCGGTTAAAAAAAGAAGAGTACACCCTGTACTTCTATTAAGCAATCGGTCCTTTTCAGGACCACCATTCAGTTTTTAAAAGGAGGTACATTTTCAAAAGAAAAAAAAATGGTCTTTTTATTGTTTGAGAATTCCAAAACTGAGGTATTTGAGACTAAAACTAAATGGCGATCGTTCATTGCTCTTTCAGGTAGACCAACGTTCGGGTGTTGTGTGTATATTATATAATACATATATATATATATTCATAACAGACTGTACTAGTTCCAGACACCGCGTGTAAGTCTGCGTTGCCTTCGTAGTGTGCGAGTATTTAAAAAAAAAAAAAAAATAGTTTGAATTTTTATAATAGAAAGCTTGAAAAAACGTTCTGCATAGCAACCTGCATTCAACATAGAAGAAAAAACATGACTGTCTAAACATGTGTTTAGACATGATAATTATACAAACTATAAATATGTTCTATTTAAGGGCTGCAATAAACATGTCACGGGACAGCATAAGTGGCAACTACAGATAAGTACGATTGCAGTGGTCTATTGCCGAAGTGTCAAGAGATATGATCACGCGGGAGGTGACTAGCGCGGTCATAGGCCACAAACATAGATTTAAGATAAATCTCAGCTGCATTGACCAACGCAGACTGCAGCGTCTTACAAGCGCTGCATTATATAATTAGATGATAAGAACCTATGTAAGAATGAATAAAAGGCGATGCCCTCGCAGTAGCGAGTCAGTTAGATTCAAACACCCGAATTGAACACATTAAGTGTACGTGTTTATAGTGTGAACATTTTGGTCCTTCGAGAAATTCTGTTGTTTTCCCCCACCAGTGGTAAGAAACACAGAAGAAAAAAACCAGCGCTTCAAAGTAAAAAGAGCAAGGTTATTCGAGTGATTCTGTTGTTTCTCCCACCAGTGGTAAGAAACACAGAATAAAAGACCACGCCTTAAAGTACTAGGACTATAATGTGAAACATTGTGTTCTTGCTTTTCCTTGGCTGATCAATCAGCTGTGAGTCGAGGCACAGCTAGGTCAACTGGGCGACCAATCAAAAAAATCCTCCAACGGATCACGTCAAAGAATACAAGCAGAAAGCACAAAAAAGTCACAGTGATTGTTTTCCCAAGATGTTGTCGGAAAGATCTGTGAAATTGATGCAAGACCAAGGAGAGCTGCAGAACAAAATACTGCAAGCAATCAAGGAAAAGGCATCTATACCAGCAATAGAAGCATTGGTAGTTCGATTTACTACTAACAACAATCCGCTGGTAAAATTGGGAGTTGGCGATCATCAATATTTTAATGATAAAATATTTATTAAAACTATGGATGCTGTCAAGGCCTACAAGGAGTCGCAATTAAAGGTAGAAACACTTGAAGAAATAAATATACCAAGTGGATCAAAATTATCTGATACCGTCCAGTTAATAATCTCGTTCAACTGGTGGATAGAAGAGCGGACAGGGTGAGGCAACAGATGAGCCTAATCTACGAAACCCTGGATAGTTCAAGTGAGATTGAACTAGTCAAGCAGCTGGCAATGATGAAAAGTCATTGGTCCAACGTGACGGACACACTGAAACTGCTTGAAAACAAGTATGACAGAACTGTCTTTGATCAAGATGAGGCAGACATTCAGCAATCTGAAGTTGCCGCACTAGAGATGGTACTTCAAATGAAGTTGGAACAGTTCAAAAGTTCCAACTACGACGTGCCAGAACTCCCAAAAGTGGACAACATTTTACGAGCTGTTCTCTGAACTAATAGACATCAGGAAGGATCTCAGCAACACAAGGAAGCTGGGATATTTAAGAGCCTGCTTAAAAGGAGAAGCTCAAATGGTGGTTAGCCATTTGATAACGGGATCAGCAGCTAGCTATGCAGCAGCGTGGGAGCTTATCTGCAAACGCTATGAGAATAGCAGAAAAATATTCTCCCAACACTTCAACAAATTAATGAAACTGGAGTGCTTGCTACCCCATGATTAGAAAAATTTAGGGAAGTTTTTGGATACTGCGACCGAGAGCATATTCATCATAAAGCAAAAAGGAAAAATAGGAAGCTCTGCTGACGTAATTTTGCAGAAATTCTGCTGCGGAAATTTTCGCCAGAAGGCTTGCTGCTGTATGAACAGCATGTAAAAAAGGCAAGAGCTATACAGTCCTTACAAGATGTACTGGAGTTTATTGAGCAACAATACAACTCAGTAAATGCCATTACCAAAAATACCGCTCAGCTTGCTACAAGAAAAGTGCAAGTTAGACCGTGTGCCTTTTGCTCTAAGGATGGCCACGATATGATAAAGTGTCTCAAATTCAGAGCACAATCAATCGAAAAAAGAAAAGAATTCGTTCAAAAGAACAGCATGTGCTTTAGATGCTTTGGAAAGCATAATGCTATCGACTGCAGAAAGGAAATTACATGCAATCGATGCTCCAAAAGACACATCAGCCTTCTGCATGAAGACACAAAACGCAGTATCAACAGCAATAGCCTTAAGCAAGGCCAAGACACACTATTGGCTACAGCTGTTGTTTTAGTGAAAAACAAAGCTGGAGGTTACAACGAGTTGAGGGCGCTTATTGACGGTGGATCCCAGAAGACGCTGATTTTAGAGGAAGCAGCACAAATATTAAGGATTCCCAGAGTAAGGAGTACTATAGAGGTCGATGTCCATCTGACGATCAAACCAAAAATTCCAAGCAGCTTCAAAGCATCAACGGAAGCATTGGTTTTACCAACACTCCATAGAGCCCTTCCCAGCAAAAAGTTTGATATTGATATCAACAAAGAGTGGAAGGGCTACAGGCTAGCAGATCCACGATTCAACGAGCCAAGCAGAATTGACATGGTGATAGGTGTGGATATATTTCCCCTGGTTAATGTGGAGAAAATAAAAACCGTGAATGGAATCTTGGGACAAAAAACCAAATTTGGATGTATTGTGTCCGGAAATATAACTCGAGCAGCAAAGCAAAAAATTATAAGTGCCACTACAACAATAAATCTAAAGGACCTGGAACGCTTTTGGGAATTGGATAGATGGAAGCTTATTCAACGCATCAGAGGTGATTTTTGGAAGAAATGGAATGAGGAGTATCTGGTGTCATTGCAACAGCGAACCAAATGGCGCCAAGTAAAGCCAAATCTGAAGGAGGGCAGCTGGTTCTTATAAAACATGAGAACACTCACCCTGCAAGATGGCCAATGGGAAGAATCATTAGTACGACTAAAGGACAAGATTTTCCGGGTAGTCACGGTTAAAAAAAGCATTGGGGAAGTAAAAAGATCGCTAAACAAGATCTGTCAACTTCCTGTTAGCGAAGCAAAACCAGCTGGAGCTGCAACGCATGAATGAGAGACGACTACTGGCCGTACATTGTTCCCCCCGGAGAATGTCTAAACATGTGTTTAGACATGATAAGTAGACAACTATAAATATGTTCTATTTAAGGGCTGCAATAAACATGTCACGGGACAGCATAAGTGGCAACTACAGATAAGTACGATTGCAGTGGTCTATTGCCGAAGTGTCAAGAGATATGATCACGCGGGAGATGACTAGCGCGGTCATAGGCCACAAACATAGATTTAAGATAAATCTCAGCTGCATTGACCAACGCAGACTGCAGCGTCTTACAAGCGCTGCATTATATAATCAGATGATAAGAACCTATGTAAGAATGAATAAAAGGCGATGCCCTCGCGGTAGCGAGTCAGTTAGATTCAAACACCCGAATTGAACTCATTAAGTGCACGTATTAGTTTATAGTGTGAACAATGACCATTCTTAATATAGTAATTTTTAATCTTTGGTAATAATTTGGTCGTCCTGAAAAGGACGGTTTGGATGACGATTTTATGTACAAGTTTTCCGCTCAGCTTTTGAAACGTTTAAGCCTTCTTCTCGGTCTTCTTGGGCAACAGAACAGCCTGTATGTTAGGCAACACTCCACCTTGGGCAATAGTGACGCCGGAGAGCAGCTTGTTTAACTCCTCGTCGTTACGGATGATCAACTGCAGATGACGCGGAATAATTCTAGTCTTCTTGTTGTCACGAGCAGCATTGCCTGCCAACTCGAGAACCTCAGCAGCCAGATATTCCATTACGGCTGCTAGGTAAACTGGAGCGCCTGCACCAACACGCTCGGCGTAGTTACCCTTCCTAAGCAGACGGTGAATACGGCCCACAGGAAATTGAAGACCGGCACGGTTGGAGCGGGACTTTGCCTTCCCTTCACTTTGCCACCTTTTCCACGTCCAGACATTTTGCTTTGCGATTATTTCACTTAGATCACTGTACACACGGAACACGAATGCTTGTCGAACCTCGGCAGCGAAATATTTATACTTTTCCGTCTGTCAGCTCTCTTAGTTAGGAGTGGGAATGAACGCATTCGGAGCCCACATTACAATAAGTGAATTGTGTTTGTGAAATTATAAGTGAAGTGAATAATGCCGCCGAAAACTAGTGGAAAGGCAGCCAAGAAGGCTGGCAAGGCTCAGAAGAACATCACCAAGACCGACAAGAAAAAGAAGCAGCCCCAGCGGCAGTTTTTTTGGCGGAGGCACCAGTCTTCTTGGAGGTTACCTTCTTGCTTTGCACTTTTTTCTCAACAGACAAAACCTTTAATTTTGCCTTCGGATCCTTATCTTTCTTGGCGGAAGCCGACAGTTTGAATGATCCAGATGCACCCTTTCCCTTTGTTTGGATAAGTTTTCCATTAACCACAGCCGATTTTAAGTACTTCTTGATGAATGGAGCTAGCTTTTGGGCGTCGCATTTATAAGTGGCAGTGATATATTTTTTTATGGCCAAAAGTGATGAGCCACCACGTTCCTTTAAGTTTTTAATGGAAGCGTCTACCATTTGCTGAGTTGGCGGATGTGACGGCGTCGCAGTGGCTTTCTTTGCCTTTGTGGCAGATGTAGATGCCTTTTTTGGGGCCACCTTCTTCTCAACTGACGCGGGCGTGGCAGCCACTGGAGAAGCGGACGTTGCAACTGCAGAATCAGACATATTTTTTTACTAAGAACACTTTTTTTCTTTAGAAAATGGCCCGCGCGTTGTCTGCCAACCTCCTTTGCTCGAATGAGAATCGAGGAGGAGAGCACTTTAACAATGCGACTGACAGCAGTCATTTACAACGTTGATGTTTGCTTGAAGTGCAACCTTTTTTTTTAATTTTTAGTGTTTAAATTCTATAGTTAATATAATGTTTTAATTTTTCTGGATTCTTAAATAATTATTGATTCACTATGCATTTTTAAAATGTTGATATATGGTTTTTGTGACGTTTTAATGTTGATACAACTTTAATATTCACATATTTAACTAGCGCAATTTATAAAAAAACATGTTTTAAAATCAGAAATAATGCAAATAATATAGTAGTTCCCAATGTTTATAAAAATTTCAACTTTCTACCTTTAGAAAAACATAAAAAAGAAGCGTCTATCATTTATTGAGATACTTCATTACTCGATTTAAGTTGACAATGAATTACATACAAATTTTGCTTTACTGCATCATTCAGCAATTGTTTTCGACCATAAAAAATACAACAATTTTTAAAAACCATAGTTTTTTAATATTTTCACAAATTATTAATAGGTTTGCTCTAGTAGATTACACTTTTTTTGAATACTTATAAATAATTTGTCTGAAATAAATCAATTTCCCTGCCGTATATAAGCCTCGATGTAGTCATACTATGGTCACACAATGTTTTCATCAAATAAAAAAAACCAAGCATACATTTTTTTATTATCTTTTTATTTTATGTAATAGATATTGAATACTTCAACGTAATTAACCAATTTTAAGACTGTCTACTACAAAACTTTTATTTTTTTCAGACGTTTTAAGGGGAAGTGTCACTTGCCCCGTACGACTTCGTCAATAATATTCCCAACTTAAGTTATCACCAAGAAAAAAACACCAAATAGCAATTTTTATGTTATTAAATTCTGTTATTTTGTAAATATTGGACTCACCAATTTAATTACAATATTTTCAAATTGTCTTTCGCAGAATTTCAATTTTTTATAGATGATTGAAGGTCTAAAAGTCCCATGCTCCGTTTGTATTTCACTTTTATTACTCAAGGAAGTTAACAACAAGAAAAATATAAATCAACTGTTTATATATTAACCTTTTCATTTATTTTATTAATTTTGGGCCTATAATTAAAATATCATTATTTTGATCCAGTTATTAGCAGAATTTATATTTTTTTTACAAATGTTTGAAGGTCCAGTGCCGTTTGCCCCTAGAAAAAATTGTAGAACATCTATTTTCTTGTTATTTTGTTATTTTCTTGTAAAAAAAAAAGGCTGCTAAAGCGCATTTTATTTCTCATTGAATGTAGTTTGTGGTCCTGAAAAGGACCGATTGTAGAGTATATGCTAGCGCTTTGGCTGCCAGTTGAAGCCGTGCCAATTTAAGCACGCTCGCCGCGGATGCGTCGCGCTAATTGGATGTCCTTGGGCATAATGGTGACACGCTTGGCATGAATGGCACACAAGTTGGTATCTTCAAAGAGACCAACCAGATAGGCTTCGCTAGCTTCTTGCAGGGCCATAACCGCCGAGCTCTGGAATCGCAAATCAGTCTTAAAATCCTGAGCGATTTCACGCACCAGACGCTGAAAAGGCAGTTTGCGGATCAAAAGCTCAGTGCTCTTTTGGTACCGACGGATCTCACGCAAGGCCACTGTTCCAGGGCGATAGCGATGGGGCTTCTTCACACCTCCGGTCGCAGGGGCACTCTTGCGAGCGGCCTTAGTAGCCAGTTGTTTGCGTGGCGCTTTTCCACCAGTCGATTTGCGTGCAGTTTGCTTCGTACGGGCCATTTCCGATTTGAGTTTTACCACAGTTCACGTTCACTTCTTCACGTTTCAAAACACAATAAACGATCAGAGCATTTGCTACCTACTTATATAGCAAGCGTGGATGGTGGAAAAGAGAAAGAAACAGATGCCATCTCATTTAACGAGCGAATAAAGAAACGAACATATCGTTCGTACTCTCTCGGGTTTTTGGCGTTTTACGTATAAATAGGGGCACTGAGAAAATTTTGAAATTAGTTCTTTAGTGACTTTCGGGCTGTGTGTGTGTGCAGAATAGTATAAAACAGTGAAAAATGACTGGTCGTGGTAAAGGAGGCAAGGGCTTGGGAAAAGGTGGCGCCAAGCGACATCGCAAAGTGCTGCGTGATAACATCCAAGGAATCACGAAGCCTGCTATCCGCCGTTTGGCTCGTCGTGGCGGTGTGAAGCGCATATCTGGACTTATATACGAGGAAACGCGTGGCGTTCTGAAGGTTTTCTTGGAGAACGTAATTCGTGATGCCGTCACCTACACCGAACACGCCAAGCGGAAGACTGTTACTGCCATGGATGTTGTGTACGCTCTGAAGAGGCAAGGCCGCACCCTCTACGGATTTGGCGGTTAAAAAAAGAAGAGTACATCCTGTACTTCTATTAAGCAATCGGTCCTTTTCAGGACCACCATTCAGTTTTTAAAAGGAGGTACATTTTCAAAAGAAAAAAAAAGGGTCTTTTTATTGTTTGAGAATTCCAAAAATGAGGTATTTGAGACTAAAACTAAATGGCGATCGTTCATTGCTCTTTCAGGTAGACGTAGACCAACGTTCGGGTGTTGTGTGTATACTATACCTTTATATATATATTCATAACAGACTGTACTGGTTCCAGACACCGCGTGTAAGTCTGCGTTGCCTTCGTGGTGTGCGAGTATTTAAAAAAAAAAAAAACTAGTTTGAATTTTTATAATAGAAAGCTTGAAAAACCGTTCTGCATAGCAACCTGCATTCAACATAGAAGAGAAAACATGACCATTCTTGATATAGTAATTTTTAATCTTTGGTAATAATTTGGTCGTCCTGAAAAGGACGGTTTGGATGACGATTTTATGTACAAGTTTTCGGCTCAGCTTTTGAAACGTTTAAGCCTTCTTCTCGGTCTTCTTGGGCAACAGAACAGCCTGTATGTTAGGCAACACTCCACCTTGGGCAATAGTGACGCCGGAGAGCAGCTTGTTTAACTCCTCGTCGTTACGGATGGCCAACTGCAGATGACGCGGAATAATTCTAGTCTTCTTGTTGTCACGAGCAGCATTGCCTGCCAACTCGAGAACCTCAGCAGCCAGATATTCCATTACGGCTGCTAGGTAAACTGGAGCGCCTGCACCAACACGCTCGGCGTAGTTACCCTTCCTGAGCAGACGGTGAATACGGCCCACAGGGAATTGAAGACCGGCACGGTTGGAGCGGGACTTTGCCTTTCCCTTCACTTTGCCACCTTTTCCACGTCCAGACATTTTGCTTTGCGATTATTTCACTTAGATCACTGTACACACGGAACACGAATGCTTGTCGAACCCCGGCAGCGAAATATTTATACTTTTCCGTCTGTCAGCTCTCTTAGTTAGGGGTGGGTGACTAGACCTGAAATGATTGCTCGTAAAAAAGTATAAGAATGAACGCATTCGGAGCCCACATTACAATAAGTGAATTGTGTTTGTGAAATTATAAGTGAAGTGAATAATGCCGCCGAAAACTAGTGGAAAGGCAGCCAAGAAGGCTGGCAAGGCTCAGAAGAACATCACCAAGACCGACAAGAAAAAGAAGCGCAAGAGGAAGGAGAGCTATGCCATCTACATTTACAAGGTTCTCAAGCAGGTCCATCCTGACACCGGTATTTCGTCTAAGGCGATGAGCATAATGAACAGCTTTGTAAATGATATTTTCGAGCGCATTGCTGCCGAGGCGTCTCGTCTGGCTCACTACAATAAGCGCTCGACCATCACCAGTCGGGAAATCCAAACGGCTGTTCGCCTGCTTCTGCCCGGAGAGTTGGCTAAGCATGCTGTCAGTGAGGGAACCAAGGCTGTCACCAAGTACACCAGCTCCAAATAATTTCCTCCTGCGAGTGCGGACAAAAATCCAAAACGGCCCTTTTCAGGGCCACAATGTGTTTCATCAAAGAAATGTATTTTTCAATTTACCAATCGTCTAATATGAATTTACCATTTTAACTCTACCGATAATATGGGTAAAATTTTTCAAATACAGACCGAAAAATCGGAAACGATAACTGAATACGCTCAACAAGCAACGTAATTCAATAACTAGACATGTATCGTTTTATTGTTGTTGCCAAAGTCTGCTAATAAGGTAAATGGAACTTTTTAATTTACAAATAGTATTTGAATGATTTTCTTTCTCTTGCAAGTGAATGTTGTAGCCCTGAAAAGGGCTTGTTTAGACAAATTTCAGATCTAGAAATCTAAAATTTTGATTGCGAACATGTACCAACTACTGTACTTTTTCGCAATTTACTTCTTGGCAGCCGTAGTCTTTGCTTTCGGCTTCTTGGCGGTAGCAGAAATCGCTGCTTTCTTCGCCGTCTTTTTGGGTTTTGCAGACGCCGCTGGCTTCGCCTTTGGGGATTTGGCTGCTGCAGCCTTCGACTTCGCTGCGGTCGCCTTCGCCTTTGTTGCGGCGGGCTTCGACTTTACGATTCCAGTTTTCTTGTCATCCTTGGCTTTTGCCTTCTCCGTTTTCTTCTTCTCGGCAGTCTTTTTGGTGGCCACAGCCTTCTTAGCCTTGGGCTTTTTGTCAGCAGCCCCAGCGGCAGTTTTTTTGGCGGAGGCACCAGTCTTCTTGGAGGTTACCTTCTTGCTTTGCACTTTTTTCTCAACAGACAAAACCTTTAATTTTGCCTTCGGATCCTTATCTTTCTTGGCGGAAGCCGACAGTTTGAATGATCCAGATGCACCCTTTCCCTTTGTTTGGATAAGTTTTCCATTAACCACAGCCGATTTTAAGTACTTCTTGATGAATGGAGCTAGCTTTTGGGCGTCGCATTTATAAGTGGCAGTGATATATTTTTTTATGGCCAAAAGTGATGAGCCACCACGTTCCTTTAAGTTTTTAATGGAAGCGTCTACCATTTGCTGAGTTGGCGGATGTGACGGCGTCGCAGTGGCTTTCTTTGCCTTTGTGGCAGATGTAGATGCCTTTTTTGGGGCCACCTTCTTCTCAACTGACGCGGGCGTGGCAGCCACTGGAGAAGCGGACGTTGCAACTGCAGAATCAGACATATTTTTTTTACTAAGAACACTTTTTTTCTTTAGAAAATGGCCCGCGCGTTGTCTGCCAACCTCCTTTGCTCGAATGAGAATCGAGGAGGAGAGCACTTTAACAATGCGACTGACAGCAGTCATTTACAACGTTGATGTTTGCTTGAAGTGCAACCTTTTTTTTAAATTTTTAGTGTTAAATTCTATAGTTAATATAATGTTTTAATTTTTCTGGATTCTTAAATAATTATTGATTCACTATGCATTTTTAAAATGTTGATATATGCTTTTTGTGACGTTTTAATGTTGATACAACTTTAATATTCACATATTTAACTAGCGCAATTTATAAAAAAACATGTTTTAAAATCAGAAATAATGCAAATAATATAGTAGTTCCCAATGTTTATAAAAATTTCAACTTTCTACCTTTAGAAAAACATAAAAAAGAAGCGTCTATCATTAATTGAGATACTTTTTTACTCGATTTAAGTTGACAATGAATTACATACAAATTTTGCTTTACTGCATCATTCAGCAATTGTTTTCGACCATAAAAAATACAACAATTTTTAAAAACCATAGTTTTTTAATATTTTCACAAATTATTAATAGGTTTGCTCTAGTAGATTACACTTTTTTTGAATACTTATAAATAATTTGTCTGAAATAAATCAATTTCCCTGCCGTATATAAGCCTCGATGTAGTCATACTATGGTCACACAATGTTTTCATCAAATAAAAAATACGAAGCATACATTTTTTTATTATCTTTTTCTTTTATGTAATAGATATTGAATACTTCAACGTAATTAACCAATTTTAAGACTGTCTACTACAAAACTTTTATTTTTTTCAGACGTTTTAAGGGGAAGTGTCACTTGCTCCGTACGACTTCGTCAATAATATTCCCAACTTAAGTTATCACCAAGAAAAAAATACCAAATAGCAATTTTTATGTTATTAAATTCTGTTATTTTGTAAATATTGGACTCACCAATTTAATTACAATATTTTCAAATTGTCTTTCGCAGAATTTCAATTTTTTATAGATGATTGAAGGTCTAAAAGTCCCATGCTCCGTTTGTATTTCACTTTTATTACTCAAGGAAGTTAACAACAAGAAAAATATAAATCAACTGTGTATATATTAACCTTTTCTTTTATTTTATTAATTTTGGGCTAATAATTAAAATATCATTATTTTGATCCAGTTATTAGCAGAATTTATATATTTTTTTTACAAATGTTTGAAGGTCCAGTGCCGTTTGCCCCTAGAAAAAATTGTAGAACATCTATTTTTTTGTTATTTTGTTATTTTCTTGTAAAAAAAAAAAGGCTGCTAAAGCGAATTTTATTTCTCATTGAATGTAGTTTGTGGTCCTGAAAAGGACCGATTGTAGAGTATATGCTAGCGCTTTGGCTGCCAGTTGAAGCCGTGCCAATTTAAGCACGCTCGCCGCGGATGCGTCGCGCTAATTGGATGTCCTTGGGCATAATGGTGACACGCTTGGCATGAATGGCACACAAGTTGGTATCTTCAAAGAGACCAACCAGATAGGCTTCGCTAGCTTCTTGCAGGGCCATAACCGCCGAGCTCTGGAATCGCAAATCAGTCTTAAAATCCTGAGCGATTTCACGCACCAGACGCTGAAAAGGCAGTTTGCGGATCAAAAGCTCAGTGCTCTTTTGGTACCGACGGATCTCACGCAAGGCCACTGTTCCAGGGCGATAGCGATGGGGCTTCTTCACACCTCCGGTCGCAGGGGCACTCTTGCGAGCGGCCTTAGTAGCCAGTTGTTTGCGTGGCGCTTTTCCACCAGTCGATTTGCGTGCAGTTTGCTTCGTACGGGCCATTTCCGATTTGAGTTTTACCACAGTTCACGTTCACTTCTTCACGTTTCAAAACACAATAAACGATCAGAGCATTTGCTACCTACTTATATAGCAAGCGTGGATGGTGGAAAAGAGAAAGAAACAGATGCCATCTCATTTAACGAGCGAATAAAGAAACGAACATATCGTTCGTACTCTCTCGGGTTTTTGGCGTTTTACGTATAAATAGGGGCACTGAGAAAATTTTGAAATTAGTTCTTTAGTGACTTTCGGGCTGTGTGTGTGTGCAGAATAGTATAAAACAGTGAAAAATGACTGGTCGTGGTAAAGGAGGCAAGGGCTTGGGAAAAGGTGGCGCCAAGCGACATCGCAAAGTGCTGCGTGATAACATCCAAGGAATCACGAAGCCTGCTATCCGCCGTTTGGCTCGTCGTGGCGGTGTGAAGCGCATATCTGGACTTATATACGAGGAAACGCGTGGCGTTCTGAAGGTTTTCTTGGAGAACGTAATTCGTGATGCCGTCACCTACACCGAACACGCCAAGCGGAAGACTGTTACTGCCATGGATGTTGTGTACGCTCTGAAGAGGCAAGGCCGCACCCTCTACGGATTTGGCGGTTAAAAAAAGAAGAGTACATCCTGTACTTCTATTAAGCAATCGGTCCTTTTCAGGACCACCATTCAGTTTTTAAAAGGAGGTACATTTTCAAAAGAAAAAAAAAGGGTCTTTTTATTGTTTGAGAATTCCAAAAATGAGGTATTTGAGACTAAAACTAAATGGCGATCGTTCATTGCTCTTTCAGGTAGACGTAGACCAACGTTCGGGTGTTGTGTGTATACTATACCTTTATATATATATTCATAACAGACTGTACTGGTTCCAGACACCGCGTGTAAGTCTGCGTTGCCTTCGTGGTGTGCGAGTATTTAAAAAAAAAAAAAACTAGTTTGAATTTTTATAATAGAAAGCTTGAAAAACCGTTCTGCATAGCAACCTGCATTCAACATAGAAGAGAAAACATGACCATTCTTGATATAGTAATTTTTAATCTTTGGTAATAATTTGGTCGTCCTGAAAAGGACGGTTTGGATGACGATTTTATGTACAAGTTTTCGGCTCAGCTTTTGAAACGTTTAAGCCTTCTTCTCGGTCTTCTTGGGCAACAGAACAGCCTGTATGTTAGGCAACACTCCACCTTGGGCAATAGTGACGCCGGAGAGCAGCTTGTTTAACTCCTCGTCGTTACGGATGGCCAACTGCAGATGACGCGGAATAATTCTAGTCTTCTTGTTGTCACGAGCAGCATTGCCTGCCAACTCGAGAACCTCAGCAGCCAGATATTCCATTACGGCTGCTAGGTAAACTGGAGCGCCTGCACCAACACGCTCGGCGTAGTTACCCTTCCTGAGCAGACGGTGAATACGGCCCACAGGGAATTGAAGACCGGCACGGTTGGAGCGGGACTTTGCCTTTCCCTTCACTTTGCCACCTTTTCCACGTCCAGACATTTTGCTTTGCGATTATTTCACTTAGATCACTGTACACACGGAACACGAATGCTTGTCGAACCCCGGCAGCGAAATATTTATACTTTTCCGTCTGTCAGCTCTCTTAGTTAGGGGTGGGTGACTAGACCTGAAATGATTGCTCGTAAAAAAGTATAAGAATGAACGCATTCGGAGCCCACATTACAATAAGTGAATTGTGTTTGTGAAATTATAAGTGAAGTGAATAATGCCGCCGAAAACTAGTGGAAAGGCAGCCAAGAAGGCTGGCAAGGCTCAGAAGAACATCACCAAGACCGACAAGAAAAAGAAGCGCAAGAGGAAGGAGAGCTATGCCATCTACATTTACAAGGTTCTCAAGCAGGTCCATCCTGACACCGGTATTTCGTCTAAGGCGATGAGCATAATGAACAGCTTTGTAAATGATATTTTCGAGCGCATTGCTGCCGAGGCGTCTCGTCTGGCTCACTACAATAAGCGCTCGACCATCACCAGTCGGGAAATCCAAACGGCTGTTCGCCTGCTTCTGCCCGGAGAGTTGGCTAAGCATGCTGTCAGTGAGGGAACCAAGGCTGTCACCAAGTACACCAGCTCCAAATAATTTCCTCCTGCGAGTGCGGACAAAAATCCAAAACGGCCCTTTTCAGGGCCACAATGTGTTTCATCAAAGAAATGTATTTTTCAATTTACCAATCGTCTAATATGAATTTACCATTTTAACTCTACCGATAATATGGGTAAAATTTTTCAAATACAGACCGAAAAATCGGAAACGATAACTGAATACGCTCAACAAGCAACGTAATTCAATAACTAGACATGTATCGTTTTATTGTTGTTGCCAAAGTCTGCTAATAAGGTAAATGGAACTTTTTAATTTACAAATAGTATTTGAATGATTTTCTTTCTCTTGCAAGTGAATGTTGTAGCCCTGAAAAGGGCTTGTTTAGACAAATTTCAGATCTAGAAATCTAAAATTTTGATTGCGAACATGTACCAACTACTGTACTTTTTCGCAATTTACTTCTTGGCAGCCGTAGTCTTTGCTTTCGGCTTCTTGGCGGTAGCAGAAATCGCTGCTTTCTTCGCCGTCTTTTTGGGTTTTGCAGACGCCGCTGGCTTCGCCTTTGGGGATTTGGCTGCTGCAGCCTTCGACTTCGCTGCGGTCGCCTTCGCCTTTGTTGCGGCGGGCTTCGACTTTACGATTCCAGTTTTCTTGTCATCCTTGGCTTTTGCCTTCTCCGTTTTCTTCTTCTCGGCAGTCTTTTTGGTGGCCACAGCCTTCTTAGCCTTGGGCTTTTTGTCAGCAGCCCCAGCGGCAGTTTTTTTGGCGGAGGCACCAGTCTTCTTGGAGGTTACCTTCTTGCTTTGCACTTTTTTCTCAACAGACAAAACCTTTAATTTTGCCTTCGGATCCTTATCTTTCTTGGCGGAAGCCGACAGTTTGAATGATCCAGATGCACCCTTTCCCTTTGTTTGGATAAGTTTTCCATTAACCACAGCCGATTTTAAGTACTTCTTGATGAATGGAGCTAGCTTTTGGGCGTCGCATTTATAAGTGGCAGTGATATATTTTTTTATGGCCAAAAGTGATGAGCCACCACGTTCCTTTAAGTTTTTAATGGAAGCGTCTACCATTTGCTGAGTTGGCGGATGTGACGGCGTCGCAGTGGCTTTCTTTGCCTTTGTGGCAGATGTAGATGCCTTTTTTGGGGCCACCTTCTTCTCAACTGACGCGGGCGTGGCAGCCACTGGAGAAGCGGACGTTGCAACTGCAGAATCAGACATATTTTTTTACTAAGAACACTTTTTTTCTTTAGAAAATGGCCCGCGCGTTGTCTGCCAACCTCCTTTGCTCGAATGAGAATCGAGGAGGAGAGCACTTTAACAATGCGACTGACAGCAGTCATTTACAACGTTGATGTTTGCTTGAAGTGCAACCTTTTTTTTAAATTTTTAGTGTTTAAATTCTATAGTTAATATAATGTTTTAATTTTTCTGGATTCTTAAATAATTATTGATTCACTATGCATTTTTAAAATGTTGATATATGCTTTTTGTGACGTTTTAATGTTGATACAACTTTAATATTCACATATTTAACTAGCGCAATTTATAAAAAAACATGTTTTAAAATCAGAAATAATGCAAATAATATAGTAGTTCCCAATGTTTATAAAAATTTCAACTTTCTACCTTTAGAAAAACATAAAAAAGAAGCGTCTATCATTAATTGAGATACTTTTTTACTCGATTTAAGTTGACAATGAATTACATACAAATTTTGCTTTACTGCATCATTCAGCAATTGTTTTCGACCATAAAAAATACAACAATTTTTAAAAACCATAGTTTTTTAATATTTTCACAAATTATTAATAGGTTTGCTCTAGTAGATTACACTTTTTTTGAATACTTATAAATAATTTGTCTGAAATAAATCAATTTCCCTGCCGTATATAAGCCTCGATGTAGTCATACTATGGTCACACAATGTTTTCATCAAATAAAAAATACGAAGCATACATTTTTTTATTATCTTTTTCTTTTATGTAATAGATATTGAATACTTCAACGTAATTAACCAATTTTAAGACTGTCTACTACAAAACTTTTATTTTTTTCAGACGTTTTAAGGGGAAGTGTCACTTGCTCCGTACGACTTCGTCAATAATATTCCCAACTTAAGTTATCACCAAGAAAAAAATACCAAATAGCAATTTTTATGTTATTAAATTCTGTTATTTTGTAAATATTGGACTCACCAATTTAATTACAATATTTTCAAATTGTCTTTCGCAGAATTTCAATTTTTTATAGATGATTGAAGGTCTAAAAGTCCCATGCTCCGTTTGTATTTCACTTTTATTACTCAAGGAAGTTAACAACAAGAAAAATATAAATCAACTGTGTATATATTAACCTTTTCTTTTATTTTATTAATTTTGGGCTAATAATTAAAATATCATTATTTTGATCCAGTTATTAGCAGAATTTATATATTTTTTTTTACAAATGTTTGAAGGTCCAGTGCCGTTTGCCCCTAGAAAAAATTGTAGAACATCTATTTTTTTGTTATTTTGTTATTTTCTTGTAAAAAAAAAAGGCTGCTAAAGCGAATTTTATTTCTCATTGAATGTAGTTTGTGGTCCTGAAAAGGACCGATTGTAGAGTATATGCTAGCGCTTTGGCTGCCAGTTGAAGCCGTGCCAATTTAAGCACGCTCGCCGCGGATGCGTCGCGCTAATTGGATGTCCTTGGGCATAATGGTGACACGCTTGGCATGAATGGCACACAAGTTGGTATCTTCAAAGAGACCAACCAGATAGGCTTCGCTAGCTTCTTGCAGGGCCATAACCGCCGAGCTCTGGAATCGCAAATCAGTCTTAAAATCCTGAGCGATTTCACGCACCAGACGCTGAAAAGGCAGTTTGCGGATCAAAAGCTCAGTGCTCTTTTGGTACCGACGGATCTCACGCAAGGCCACTGTTCCAGGGCGATAGCGATGGGGCTTCTTCACACCTCCGGTCGCAGGGGCACTCTTGCGAGCGGCCTTAGTAGCCAGTTGTTTGCGTGGCGCTTTTCCACCAGTCGATTTGCGTGCAGTTTGCTTCGTACGGGCCATTTCCGATTTGAGTTTTACCACAGTTCACGTTCACTTCTTCACGTTTCAAAACACAATAAACGATCAGAGCATTTGCTACCTACTTATATAGCAAGCGTGGATGGTGGAAAAGAGAAAGAGAAACAGATGCCATCTCATTTAACGAGCGAATAACGAAACGAACATATCGTTCGTACTCTCTCGGGTTTTTGGCGTTTTACGTATAAATAGGGGCACTCAGAAAATTTTGAAATTAGTTCTTTAGTGACTTTCGGGCTGTGTGTGTGTGCAGAATAGTATAAAACAGTGAAAAATGACTGGTCGTGGTAAAGGAGGCAAGGGCTTGGGAAAAGGTGGCGCCAAGCGACATCGCAAAGTGCTGCGTGATAACATCCAAGGAATCACGAAGCCTGCTATCCGCCGTTTGGCTCGTCGTGGCGGTGTGAAGCGCATATCTGGACTTATATACGAGGAAACGCGTGGCGTTCTGAAGGTTTTCTTGGAGAACGTAATTCGTGATGCCGTCACCTACACCGAACACGCCAAGCGGAAGACTGTTACTGCCATGGATGTTGTGTACGCTCTGAAGAGGCAAGGCCGCACCCTCTACGGATTTGGCGGTTAAAAAAAGAAGAGTACATCCTGTACTTCTATTAAGCAATCGGTCCTTTTCAGGACCACCATTCAGTTTTTAAAAGGAGGTACATTTTCAAAAGAAAAAAAAAGGGTCTTTTTATTGTTTGAGAATTCCAAAAATGAGGTATTTGAGACTAAAACTAAATGGCGATCGTTCATTGCTCTTTCAGGTAGACGTAGACCAACGTTCGGGTGTTGTGTGTATACTATACCTTTATATATATATTCATAACAGACTGTACTGGTTCCAGACACCGCGTGTAAGTCTGCGTTGCCTTCGTGGTGTGCGAGTATTTAAAAAAAAAAAAAACTAGTTTGAATTTTTATAATAGAAAGCTTGAAAAACCGTTCTGCATAGCAACCTGCATTCAACATAGAAGAGAAAACATGACCATTCTTGATATAGTAATTTTTAATCTTTGGTAATAATTTGGTCGTCCTGAAAAGGACGGTTTGGATGACGATTTTATGTACAAGTTTTCGGCTCAGCTTTTGAAACGTTTAAGCCTTCTTCTCGGTCTTCTTGGGCAACAGAACAGCCTGTATGTTAGGCAACACTCCACCTTGGGCAATAGTGACGCCGGAGAGCAGCTTGTTTAACTCCTCGTCGTTACGGATGGCCAACTGCAGATGACGCGGAATAATTCTAGTCTTCTTGTTGTCACGAGCAGCATTGCCTGCCAACTCGAGAACCTCAGCAGCCAGATATTCCATTACGGCTGCTAGGTAAACTGGAGCGCCTGCACCAACACGCTCGGCGTAGTTACCCTTCCTGAGCAGACGGTGAATACGGCCCACAGGGAATTGAAGACCGGCACGGTTGGAGCGGGACTTTGCCTTTCCCTTCACTTTGCCACCTTTTCCACGTCCAGACATTTTGCTTTGCGATTATTTCACTTAGATCACTGTACACACGGAACACGAATGCTTGTCGAACCCCGGCAGCGAAATATTTATACTTTTCCGTCTGTCAGCTCTCTTAGTTAGGGGTGGGTGACTAGACCTGAAATGATTGCTCGTAAAAAAGTATAAGAATGAACGCATTCGGAGCCCACATTACAATAAGTGAATTGTGTTTGTGAAATTATAAGTGAAGTGAATAATGCCGCCGAAAACTAGTGGAAAGGCAGCCAAGAAGGCTGGCAAGGCTCAGAAGAACATCACCAAGACCGACAAGAAAAAGAAGCGCAAGAGGAAGGAGAGCTATGCCATCTACATTTACAAGGTTCTCAAGCAGGTCCATCCTGACACCGGTATTTCGTCTAAGGCGATGAGCATAATGAACAGCTTTGTAAATGATATTTTCGAGCGCATTGCTGCCGAGGCGTCTCGTCTGGCTCACTACAATAAGCGCTCGACCATCACCAGTCGGGAAATCCAAACGGCTGTTCGCCTGCTTCTGCCCGGAGAGTTGGCTAAGCATGCTGTCAGTGAGGGAACCAAGGCTGTCACCAAGTACACCAGCTCCAAATAATTTCCTCCTGCGAGTGCGGACAAAAATCCAAAACGGCCCTTTTCAGGGCCACAATGTGTTTCATCAAAGAAATGTATTTTTCAATTTACCAATCGTCTAATATGAATTTACCATTTTAACTCTACCGATAATATGGGTAAAATTTTTCAAATACAGACCGAAAAATCGGAAACGATAACTGAATACGCTCAACAAGCAACGTAATTCAATAACTAGACATGTATCGTTTTATTGTTGTTGCCAAAGTCTGCTAATAAGGTAAATGGAACATTTTAATTTACAAATAGTATTTGAATGATTTTTTTTCTCTTGCAAGTGAATGTTGTAGCCCTGAAAAGGGCTTGTTTAGACAAATTTCAGATCTAGAAATCTAAAATTTTGATTGCGAACATGTACCAACTACTGTACTTTTTCGCAATTTACTTCTTGGCAGCCGTAGTCTTTGCTTTCGGCTTCTTGGCGGTAGCAGAAATCGCTGCTTTCTTCGCCGTCTTTTTGGGTTTTGCAGACGCCGCTGGCTTCGCCTTTGGGGATTTGGCTGCTGCAGCCTTCGACTTCGCTGCGGTCGCCTTCGCCTTTGTTGCGGCGGGCTTCGACTTTACGATTCCAGTTTTCTTGTCATCCTTGGCTTTTGCCTTCTCCGTTTTCTTCTTCTCGGCAGTCTTTTTGGTGGCCACAGCCTTCTTAGCCTTGGGCTTTTTGTCAGCAGCCCCAGCGGCAGTTTTTTTGGCGGAGGCACCAGTCTTCTTGGAGGTTACCTTCTTGCTTTGCACTTTTTTCTCAACAGACAAAACCTTTAATTTTGCCTTCGGATCCTTATCTTTCTTGGCGGAAGCCGACAGTTTGAATGATCCAGATGCACCCTTTCCCTTTGTTTGGATAAGTTTTCCATTAACCACAGCCGATTTTAAGTACTTCTTGATGAATGGAGCTAGCTTTTGGGCGTCGCATTTATAAGTGGCAGTGATATATTTTTTTATGGCCAAAAGTGATGAGCCACCACGTTCCTTTAAGTTTTTAATGGAAGCGTCTACCATTTGCTGAGTTGGCGGATGTGACGGCGTCGCAGTGGCTTTCTTTGCCTTTGTGGCAGATGTAGATGCCTTTTTTGGGGCCACCTTCTTCTCAACTGACGCGGGCGTGGCAGCCACTGGAGAAGCGGACGTTGCAACTGCAGAATCAGACATATTTTTTTACTAAGAACACTTTTTTTCTTTAGAAAATGGCCCGCGCGTTGTCTGCCAACCTCCTTTGCTCGAATGAGAATCGAGGAGGAGAGCACTTTAACAATGCGACTGACAGCAGTCATTTACAACGTTGATGTTTGCTTGAAGTGCAACCTTTTTTTTAAATTTTTAGTGTTTAAATTCTATAGTTAATATAATGTTTTAATTTTTCTGGATTCTTAAATAATTATTGATTCACTATGCATTTTTAAAATGTTGATATATGCTTTTTGTGACGTTTTAATGTTGATACAACTTTAATATTCACATATTTAACTAGCGCAATTTATAAAAAAACATGTTTTAAAATCAGAAATAATGCAAATAATATAGTAGTTCCCAATGTTTATAAAAATTTCAACTTTCTACCTTTAGAAAAACATAAAAAAGAAGCGTCTATCATTAATTGAGATACTTTTTTACTCGATTTAAGTTGACAATGAATTACATACAAATTTTGCTTTACTGCATCATTCAGCAATTGTTTTCGACCATAAAAAATACAACAATTTTTAAAAACCATAGTTTTTTAATATTTTCACAAATTATTAATAGGTTTGCTCTAGTAGATTACACTTTTTTTGAATACTTATAAATAATTTGTCTGAAATAAATCAATTTCCCTGCCGTATATAAGCCTCGATGTAGTCATACTATGGTCACACAATGTTTTCATCAAATAAAAAATACGAAGCATACATTTTTTTATTATCTTTTTCTTTTATGTAATAGATATTGAATACTTCAACGTAATTAACCAATTTTAAGACTGTCTACTACAAAACTTTTATTTTTTTCAGACGTTTTAAGGGGAAGTGTCACTTGCTCCGTACGACTTCGTCAATAATATTCCCAACTTAAGTTATCACCAAGAAAAAAATACCAAATAGCAATTTTTATGTTATTAAATTCTGTTATTTTGTAAATATTGGACTCACCAATTTAATTACAATATTTTCAAATTGTCTTTCGCAGAATTTCAATTTTTTATAGATGATTGAAGGTCTAAAAGTCCCATGCTCCGTTTGTATTTCACTTTTATTACTCAAGGAAGTTAACAACAAGAAAAATATAAATCAACTGTGTATATATTAACCTTTTCTTTTATTTTATTAATTTTGGGCTAATAATTAAAATATCATTATTTTGATCCAGTTATTAGCAGAATTTATATTTTTTTTTTTACAAATGTTTGAAGGTCCAGTGCCGTTTGCCCCTAGAAAAAATTGTAGAACATCTATTTTTTTTGTTATTTTCTTGTAAAAAAAAAGGCTGCTAAAGCGAATTTTATTTCTCATTGAATGTAGTTTGTGGTCCTGAAAAGGACCGATTGTAGAGTATATGCTAGCGCTTTGGCTGCCAGTTGAAGCCGTGCCAATTTAAGCACGCTCGCCGCGGATGCGTCGCGCTAATTGGATGTCCTTGGGCATAATGGTGACACGCTTGGCATGAATGGCACACAAGTTGGTATCTTCAAAGAGACCAACCAGATAGGCTTCGCTAGCTTCTTGCAGGGCCATAACCGCCGAGCTCTGGAATCGCAAATCAGTCTTAAAATCCTGAGCGATTTCACGCACCAGACGCTGAAAAGGCAGTTTGCGGATCAAAAGCTCAGTGCTCTTTTGGTACCGACGGATCTCACGCAAGGCCACTGTTCCAGGGCGATAGCGATGGGGCTTCTTCACACCTCCGGTCGCAGGGGCACTCTTGCGAGCGGCCTTAGTAGCCAGTTGTTTGCGTGGCGCTTTTCCACCAGTCGATTTGCGTGCAGTTTGCTTCGTACGGGCCATTTCCGATTTGAGTTTTACCACAGTTCACGTTCACTTCTTCACGTTTCAAAACACAATAAACGATCAGAGCATTTGCTACCTACTTATATAGCAAGCGTGGATGGTGGAAAAGAGAAAGAGAAACAGATGCCATCTCATTTAACGAGCGAATAACGAAACGAACATATCGTTCGTACTCTCTCGGGTTTTTGGCGTTTTACGTATAAATAGGGGCACTCAGAAAATTTTGAAATTAGTTCTTTAGTGACTTTCGGGCTGTGTGTGTGTGCAGAATAGTATAAAACAGTGAAAAATGACTGGTCGTGGTAAAGGAGGCAAGGGCTTGGGAAAAGGTGGCGCCAAGCGACATCGCAAAGTGCTGCGTGATAACATCCAAGGAATCACGAAGCCTGCTATCCGCCGTTTGGCTCGTCGTGGCGGTGTGAAGCGCATATCTGGACTTATATACGAGGAAACGCGTGGCGTTCTGAAGGTTTTCTTGGAGAACGTAATTCGTGATGCCGTCACCTACACCGAACACGCCAAGCGGAAGACTGTTACTGCCATGGATGTTGTGTACGCTCTGAAGAGGCAAGGCCGCACCCTCTACGGATTTGGCGGTTAAAAAAAGAAGAGTACATCCTGTACTTCTATTAAGCAATCGGTCCTTTTCAGGACCACCATTCAGTTTTTAAAAGGAGGTACATTTTCAAAAGAAAAAAAAGGGTCTTTTTATTGTTTGAGAATTCCAAAAATGAGGTATTTGAGACTAAAACTAAATGGCGATCGTTCATAGCTCTTTCAGGTAGACGTAGACCAACGTTCGGGTGTTGTGTGTATACTATACCTTTATATATATATTCATAACAGACTGTACTGGTTCCAGACACCGCGTGTAAGTCTGCGTTGCCTTCGTGGTGTGCGAGTATTTAAAAAAAAAAAAAACTAGTTTGAATTTTTATAATAGAAAGCTTGAAAAACCGTACTGCATAGCAACCTGCATTCAACATAGAAGAGAAAACATGACCATTCTTGATATAGTAATTTTTAATCTTTGGTAATAATTTGGTCGTCCTGAAAAGGACGGTTTGGATGACGATTTTATGTACAAGTTTTCGGCTCAGCTTTTGAAACGTTTAAGCCTTCTTCTCGGTCTTCTTGGGCAACAGAACAGCCTGTATGTTAGGCAACACTCCACCTTGGGCAATAGTGACGCCGGAGAGCAGCTTGTTTAACTCCTCGTCGTTACGGATGGCCAACTGCAGATGACGCGGAATAATTCTAGTCTTCTTGTTGTCACGAGCAGCATTGCCTGCCAACTCGAGAACCTCAGCAGCCAGATATTCCATTACGGCTGCTAGGTAAACTGGAGCGCCTGCACCAACACGCTCGGCGTAGTTACCCTTCCTGAGCAGGCGGTGAATACGGCCCACAGGGAATTGAAGACCGGCACGGTTGGAGCGGGACTTTGCCTTTCCCTTCACTTTGCCACCTTTTCCACGTCCAGACATTTTGCTTTGCGATTATTTCACTTAGATCACTGTACACACGGAACACGAATGCTTGTCGAACCCCGGCAGCGAAATATTTATACTTTTCCGTCTGTCAGCTCTCTTAGTTAGGGGTGGGTGACTAGACCTGAAATGATTGCTCGTAAAAAAGTATAAGAATGAACGCATTCGGAGCCCACATTACAATAAGTGAATTGTGTTTGTGAAATTATAAGTGAAGTGAATAATGCCGCCGAAAACTAGTGGAAAGGCAGCCAAGAAGGCTGGCAAGGCTCAGAAGAACATCACCAAGACCGACAAGAAAAAGAAGCGCAAGAGGAAGGAGAGCTATGCCATCTACATTTACAAGGTTCTCAAGCAGGTCCATCCTGACACCGGTATTTCGTCTAAGGCGATGAGCATAATGAACAGCTTTGTAAATGATATTTTCGAGCGCATTGCTGCCGAGGCGTCTCGTCTGGCTCACTACAATAAGCGCTCGACCATCACCAGTCGGGAAATCCAAACGGCTGTTCGCCTGCTTCTGCCCGGAGAGTTGGCTAAGCATGCTGTCAGTGAGGGAACCAAGGCTGTCACCAAGTACACCAGCTCCAAATAATTTCCTCCTGCGAGTGCGGACAAAAATCCAAAACGGCCCTTTTCAGGGCCACAATGTGTTTCATCAAAGAAATGTATTTTTCAATTTACCAATCGTCTAATATGAATTTACCATTTTAACTCTACCGATAATATGGGTAAAATTTTTCAAATACAGACCGAAAAATCGGAAACGATAACTGAATACGCTCAACAAGCAACGTAATTCAATAACTAGACATGTATCGTTTTATTGTTGTTGCCAAAGTCTGCTAATAAGGTAAATGGAACATTTTAATTTACAAATAGTATTTGAATGATTTTTTTTCTCTTGCAAGTGAATGTTGTAGCCCTGAAAAGGGCTTGTTTAGACAAATTTCAGATCTAGAAATCTAAAATTTTGATTGCGAACATGTACCAACTACTGTACTTTTTCGCAATTTACTTCTTGGCAGCCGTAGTCTTTGCTTTCGGCTTCTTGGCGGTAGCAGAAATCGCTGCTTTCTTCGCCGTCTTTTTGGGTTTTGCAGACGCCGCTGGCTTCGCCTTTGGGGATTTGGCTGCTGCAGCCTTCGACTTCGCTGCGGTCGCCTTCGCCTTTGTTGCGGCGGGCTTCGACTTTACGATTCCAGTTTTCTTGTCATCCTTGGCTTTTGCCTTCTCCGTTTTCTTCTTCTCGGCAGTCTTTTTGGTGGCCACAGCCTTCTTAGCCTTGGGCTTTTTGTCAGCAGCCCCAGCGGCAGTTTTTTTGGCGGAGGCACCAGTCTTCTTGGAGGTTACCTTCTTGCTTTGCACTTTTTTCTCAACAGACAAAACCTTTAATTTTGCCTTCGGATCCTTATCTTTCTTGGCGGAAGCCGACAGTTTGAATGATCCAGATGCACCCTTTCCCTTTGTTTGGATAAGTTTTCCATTAACCACAGCCGATTTTAAGTACTTCTTGATGAATGGAGCTAGCTTTTGGGCGTCGCATTTATAAGTGGCAGTGATATATTTTTTTATGGCCAAAAGTGATGAGCCACCACGTTCCTTTAAGTTTTTAATGGAAGCGTCTACCATTTGCTGAGTTGGCGGATGTGACGGCGTCGCAGTGGCTTTCTTTGCCTTTGTGGCAGATGTAGATGCCTTTTTTGGGGCCACCTTCTTCTCAACTGACGCGGGCGTGGCAGCCACTGGAGAAGCGGACGTTGCAACTGCAGAATCAGACATATTTTTTTACTAAGAACACTTTTTTTCTTTAGAAAATGGCCCGCGCGTTGTCTGCCAACCTCCTTTGCTCGAATGAGAATCGAGGAGGAGAGCACTTTAACAATGCGACTGACAGCAGTCATTTACAACGTTGATGTTTGCTTGAAGTGCAACCTTTTTTTTAAATTTTTAGTGTTTAAATTCTATAGTTAATATAATGTTTTAATTTTTCTGGATTCTTAAATAATTATTGATTCACTATGCATTTTTAAAATGTTGATATATGCTTTTTGTGACGTTTTAATGTTGATACAACTTTAATATTCACATATTTAACTAGCGCAATTTATAAAAAAACATGTTTTAAAATCAGAAATAATGCAAATAATATAGTAGTTCCCAATGTTTATAAAAATTTCAACTTTCTACCTTTAGAAAAACATAAAAAAGAAGCGTCTATCATTAATTGAGATACTTTTTTACTCGATTTAAGTTGACAATGAATTACATACAAATTTTGCTTTACTGCATCATTCAGCAATTGTTTTCGACCATAAAAAATACAACAATTTTTAAAAACCATAGTTTTTTAATATTTTCACAAATTATTAATAGGTTTGCTCTAGTAGATTACACTTTTTTTGAATACTTATAAATAATTTGTCTGAAATAAATCAATTTCCCTGCCGTATATAAGCCTCGATGTAGTCATACTATGGTCACACAATGTTTTCATCAAATAAAAAATACGAAGCATACATTTTTTTATTATCTTTTTCTTTTATGTAATAGATATTGAATACTTCAACGTAATTAACCAATTTTAAGACTGTCTACTACAAAACTTTTATTTTTTTCAGACGTTTTAAGGGGAAGTGTCACTTGCTCCGTACGACTTCGTCAATAATATTCCCAACTTAAGTTATCACCAAGAAAAAAATACCAAATAGCAATTTTTATGTTATTAAATTCTGTTATTTTGTAAATATTGGACTCACCAATTTAATTACAATATTTTCAAATTGTCTTTCGCAGAATTTCAATTTTTTATAGATGATTGAAGGTCTAAAAGTCCCATGCTCCGTTTGTATTTCACTTTTATTACTCAAGGAAGTTAACAACAAGAAAAATATAAATCAACTGTTTATATATTAACCTTTTCTTTTATTTTATTAATTTTGGGCTAATAATTAAAATATCATTATTTTGATCCAGTTATTAGCAGAATTTATATTTTTTTTTTTACAAATGTTTGAAGGTCCAGTGCCGTTTGCCCCTAGAAAAAATTGTAGAACATCTATTTTTTTGTTATTTTGTTATTTTCTTGTAAAAAAAAAGGCTGCTAAAGCGAATTTTATTTCTCATTGAATGTAGTTTGTGGTCCTGAAAAGGACCGATTGTAGAGTATATGCTAGCGCTTTGGCTGCCAGTTGAAGCCGTGCCAATTTAAGCACGCTCGCCGCGGATGCGTCGCGCTAATTGGATGTCCTTGGGCATAATGGTGACACGCTTGGCATGAATGGCACACAAGTTGGTATCTTCAAAGAGACCAACCAGATAGGCTTCGCTAGCTTCTTGCAGGGCCATAACCGCCGAGCTCTGGAATCGCAAATCAGTCTTAAAATCCTGAGCGATTTCACGCACCAGACGCTGAAAAGGCAGTTTGCGGATCAAAAGCTCAGTGCTCTTTTGGTACCGACGGATCTCACGCAAGGCCACTGTTCCAGGGCGATAGCGATGGGGCTTCTTCACACCTCCGGTCGCAGGGGCACTCTTGCGAGCGGCCTTAGTAGCCAGTTGTTTGCGTGGCGCTTTTCCACCAGTCGATTTGCGTGCAGTTTGCTTCGTACGGGCCATTTCCGATTTGAGTTTTACCACAGTTCACGTTCACTTCTTCACGTTTCAAAACACAATAAACGATCAGAGCATTTGCTACCTACTTATATAGCAAGCGTGGATGGTGGAAAAGAGAAAGAGAAACAGATGCCATCTCATTTAACGAGCGAATAACGAAACGAACATATCGTTCGTACTCTCTCGGGTTTTTGGCGTTTTACGTATAAATAGGGGCACTCAGAAAATTTTGAAATTAGTTCTTTAGTGACTTTCGGGCTGTGTGTGTGTGCAGAATAGTATAAAACAGTGAAAAATGACTGGTCGTGGTAAAGGAGGCAAGGGCTTGGGAAAAGGTGGCGCCAAGCGACATCGCAAAGTGCTGCGTGATAACATCCAAGGAATCACGAAGCCTGCTATCCGCCGTTTGGCTCGTCGTGGCGGTGTGAAGCGCATATCTGGACTTATATACGAGGAAACGCGTGGCGTTCTGAAGGTTTTCTTGGAGAACGTAATTCGTGATGCCGTCACCTACACCGAACACGCCAAGCGGAAGACTGTTACTGCCATGGATGTTGTGTACGCTCTGAAGAGGCAAGGCCGCACCCTCTACGGATTTGGCGGTTAAAAAAAGAAGAGTACATCCTGTACTTCTATTAAGCAATCGGTCCTTTTCAGGACCACCATTCAGTTTTTAAAAGGAGGTACATTTTCAAAAGAAAAAAAAGGGTCTTTTTATTGTTTGAGAATTCCAAAAATGAGGTATTTGAGACTAAAACTAAATGGCGATCGTTCATTGCTCTTTCAGGTAGACGTAGACCAACGTTCGGGTGTTGTGTGTATACTATACCTTTATATATATATTCATAACAGACTGTACTGGTTCCAGACACCGCGTGTAAGTCTGCGTTGCCTTCGTGGTGTGCGAGTATTTAAAAAAAAAAAAAAACTAGTTTGAATTTTTATAATAGAAAGCTTGAAAAACCGTTCTGCATAGCAACCTGCATTCAACATAGAAGAGAAAACATGACCATTCTTGATATAGTAATTTTTAATCTTTGGTAATAATTTGGTCGTCCTGAAAAGGACGGTTTGGATGACGATTTTATGTACAAGTTTTCGGCTCAGCTTTTGAAACGTTTAAGCCTTCTTCTCGGTCTTCTTGGGCAACAGAACAGCCTGTATGTTAGGCAACACTCCACCTTGGGCAATAGTGACGCCGGAGAGCAGCTTGTTTAACTCCTCGTCGTTACGGATGGCCAACTGCAGATGACGCGGAATAATTCTAGTCTTCTTGTTGTCACGAGCAGCATTGCCTGCCAACTCGAGAACCTCAGCAGCCAGATATTCCATTACGGCTGCTAGGTAAACTGGAGCGCCTGCACCAACACGCTCGGCGTAGTTACCCTTCCTGAGCAGGCGGTGAATACGGCCCACAGGGAATTGAAGACCGGCACGGTTGGAGCGGGACTTTGCCTTTCCCTTCACTTTGCCACCTTTTCCACGTCCAGACATTTTGCTTTGCGATTATTTCACTTAGATCACTGTACACACGGAACACGAATGCTTGTCGAACCCCGGCAGCGAAATATTTATACTTTTCCGTCTGTCAGCTCTCTTAGTTAGGGGTGGGTGACTAGACCTGAAATGATTGCTCGTAAAAAAGTATAAGAATGAACGCATTCGGAGCCCACATTACAATAAGTGAATTGTGTTTGTGAAATTATAAGTGAAGTGAATAATGCCGCCGAAAACTAGTGGAAAGGCAGCCAAGAAGGCTGGCAAGGCTCAGAAGAACATCACCAAGACCGACAAGAAAAAGAAGCGCAAGAGGAAGGAGAGCTATGCCATCTACATTTACAAGGTTCTCAAGCAGGTCCATCCTGACACCGGTATTTCGTCTAAGGCGATGAGCATAATGAACAGCTTTGTAAATGATATTTTCGAGCGCATTGCTGCCGAGGCGTCTCGTCTGGCTCACTACAATAAGCGCTCGACCATCACCAGTCGGGAAATCCAAACGGCTGTTCGCCTGCTTCTGCCCGGAGAGTTGGCTAAGCATGCTGTCAGTGAGGGAACCAAGGCTGTCACCAAGTACACCAGCTCCAAATAATTTCCTCCTGCGAGTGCGGACAAAAATCCAAAACGGCCCTTTTCAGGGCCACAATGTGTTTCATCAAAGAAATGTATTTTTCAATTTACCAATCGTCTAATATGAATTTACCATTTTAACTCTACCGATAATATGGGTAAAATTTTTCAAATACAGACCGAAAAATCGGAAACGATAACTGAATACGCTCAACAAGCAACGTAATTCAATAACTAGACATGTATCGTTTTATTGTTGTTGCCAAAGTCTGCTAATAAGGTAAATGGAACATTTTAATTTACAAATAGTATTTGAATGATTTTTTTTCTCTTGCAAGTGAATGTTGTAGCCCTGAAAAGGGCTTGTTTAGACAAATTTCAGATCTAGAAATCTAAAATTTTGATTGCGAACATGTACCAACTACTGTACTTTTTCGCAATTTACTTCTTGGCAGCCGTAGTCTTTGCTTTCGGCTTCTTGGCGGTAGCAGAAATCGCTGCTTTCTTCGCCGTCTTTTTGGGTTTTGCAGACGCCGCTGGCTTCGCCTTTGGGGATTTGGCTGCTGCAGCCTTCGACTTCGCTGCGGTCGCCTTCGCCTTTGTTGCGGCGGGCTTCGACTTTACGATTCCAGTTTTCTTGTCATCCTTGGCTTTTGCCTTCTCCGTTTTCTTCTTCTCGGCAGTCTTTTTGGTGGCCACAGCCTTCTTAGCCTTGGGCTTTTTGTCAGCAGCCCCAGCGGCAGTTTTTTTGGCGGAGGCACCAGTCTTCTTGGAGGTTACCTTCTTGCTTTGCACTTTTTTCTCAACAGACAAAACCTTTAATTTTGCCTTCGGATCCTTATCTTTCTTGGCGGAAGCCGACAGTTTGAATGATCCAGATGCACCCTTTCCCTTTGTTTGGATAAGTTTTCCATTAACCACAGCCGATTTTAAGTACTTCTTGATGAATGGAGCTAGCTTTTGGGCGTCGCATTTATAAGTGGCAGTGATATATTTTTTTATGGCCAAAAGTGATGAGCCACCACGTTCCTTTAAGTTTTTAATGGAAGCGTCTACCATTTGCTGAGTTGGCGGATGTGACGGCGTCGCAGTGGCTTTCTTTGCCTTTGTGGCAGATGTAGATGCCTTTTTTGGGGCCACCTTCTTCTCAACTGACGCGGGCGTGGCAGCCACTGGAGAAGCGGACGTTGCAACTGCAGAATCAGACATATTTTTTTACTAAGAACACTTTTTTTCTTTAGAAAATGGCCCGCGCGTTGTCTGCCAACCTCCTTTGCTCGAATGAGAATCGAGGAGGAGAGCACTTTAACAATGCGACTGACAGCAGTCATTTACAACGTTGATGTTTGCTTGAAGTGCAACCTTTTTTTTAAATTTTTAGTGTTTAAATTCTATAGTTAATATAATGTTTTAATTTTTCTGGATTCTTAAATAATTATTGATTCACTATGCATTTTTAAAATGTTGATATATGCTTTTTGTGACGTTTTAATGTTGATACAACTTTAATATTCACATATTTAACTAGCGCAATTTATAAAAAAACATGTTTTAAAATCAGAAATAATGCAAATAATATAGTAGTTCCCAATGTTTATAAAAATTTCAACTTTCTACCTTTAGAAAAACATAAAAAAGAAGCGTCTATCATTAATTGAGATACTTTTTTACTCGATTTAAGTTGACAATGAATTACATACAAATTTTGCTTTACTGCATCATTCAGCAATTGTTTTCGACCATAAAAAATACAACAATTTTTAAAAACCATAGTTTTTTAATATTTTCACAAATTATTAATAGGTTTGCTCTAGTAGATTACACTTTTTTTGAATACTTATAAATAATTTGTCTGAAATAAATCAATTTCCCTGCCGTATATAAGCCTCGATGTAGTCATACTATGGTCACACAATGTTTTCATCAAATAAAAAATACGAAGCATACATTTTTTTATTATCTTTTTCTTTTATGTAATAGATATTGAATACTTCAACGTAATTAACCAATTTTAAGACTGTCTACTACAAAACTTTTATTTTTTTCAGACGTTTTAAGGGGAAGTGTCACTTGCTCCGTACGACTTCGTCAATAATATTCCCAACTTAAGTTATCACCAAGAAAAAAATACCAAATAGCAATTTTTATGTTATTAAATTCTGTTATTTTGTAAATATTGGACTCACCAATTTAATTACAATATTTTCAAATTGTCTTTCGCAGAATTTCAATTTTTTATAGATGATTGAAGGTCTAAAAGTCCCATGCTCCGTTTGTATTTCACTTTTATTACTCAAGGAAGTTAACAACAAGAAAAATATAAATCAACTGTTTATATATTAACCTTTTCTTTTATTTTATTAATTTTGGGCTAATAATTAAAATATCATTATTTTGATCCAGTTATTAGCAGAATTTATATTTTTTTTTTTACAAATGTTTGAAGGTCCAGTGCCGTTTGCCCCTAGAAAAAATTGTAGAACATCTATTTTTTTGTTATTTTGTTATTTTCTTGTAAAAAAAAAGGCTGCTAAAGCGAATTTTATTTCTCATTGAATGTAGTTTGTGGTCCTGAAAAGGACCGATTGTAGAGTATATGCTAGCGCTTTGGCTGCCAGTTGAAGCCGTGCCAATTTAAGCACGCTCGCCGCGGATGCGTCGCGCTAATTGGATGTCCTTGGGCATAATGGTGACACGCTTGGCATGAATGGCACACAAGTTGGTATCTTCAAAGAGACCAACCAGATAGGCTTCGCTAGCTTCTTGCAGGGCCATAACCGCCGAGCTCTGGAATCGCAAATCAGTCTTAAAATCCTGAGCGATTTCACGCACCAGACGCTGAAAAGGCAGTTTGCGGATCAAAAGCTCAGTGCTCTTTTGGTACCGACGGATCTCACGCAAGGCCACTGTTCCAGGGCGATAGCGATGGGGCTTCTTCACACCTCCGGTCGCAGGGGCACTCTTGCGAGCGGCCTTAGTAGCCAGTTGTTTGCGTGGCGCTTTTCCACCAGTCGATTTGCGTGCAGTTTGCTTCGTACGGGCCATTTCCGATTTGAGTTTTACCACAGTTCACGTTCACTTCTTCACGTTTCAAAACACAATAAACGATCAGAGCATTTGCTACCTACTTATATAGCAAGCGTGGATGGTGGAAAAGAGAAAGAGAAACAGATGCCATCTCATTTAACGAGCGAATAACGAAACGAACATATCGTTCGTACTCTCTCGGGTTTTTGGCGTTTTACGTATAAATAGGGGCACTCAGAAAATTTTGAAATTAGTTCTTTAGTGACTTTCGGGCTGTGTGTGTGTGCAGAATAGTATAAAACAGTGAAAAATGACTGGTCGTGGTAAAGGAGGCAAGGGCTTGGGAAAAGGTGGCGCCAAGCGACATCGCAAAGTGCTGCGTGATAACATCCAAGGAATCACGAAGCCTGCTATCCGCCGTTTGGCTCGTCGTGGCGGTGTGAAGCGCATATCTGGACTTATATACGAGGAAACGCGTGGCGTTCTGAAGGTTTTCTTGGAGAACGTAATTCGTGATGCCGTCACCTACACCGAACACGCCAAGCGGAAGACTGTTACTGCCATGGATGTTGTGTACGCTCTGAAGAGGCAAGGCCGCACCCTCTACGGATTTGGCGGTTAAAAAAAGAAGAGTACATCCTGTACTTCTATTAAGCAATCGGTCCTTTTCAGGACCACCATTCAGTTTTTAAAAGGAGGTACATTTTCAAAAGAAAAAAAAGGGTCTTTTTATTGTTTGAGAATTCCAAAAATGAGGTATTTGAGACTAAAACTAAATGGCGATCGTTCATAGCTCTTTCAGGTAGACGTAGACCAACGTTCGGGTGTTGTGTGTATACTATACCTTTATATATATATTCATAACAGACTGTACTGGTTCCAGACACCGCGTGTAAGTCTGCGTTGCCTTCGTGGTGTGCGAGTATTTAAAAAAAAAAAAAACTAGTTTGAATTTTTATAATAGAAAGCTTGAAAAACCGTTACTGCATAGCAACCTGCATTCAACATAGAAGAGAAAACATGACCATTCTTGATATAGTAATTTTTAATCTTTGGTAATAATTTGGTCGTCCTGAAAAGGACGGTTTGGATGACGATTTTATGTACAAGTTTTCGGCTCAGCTTTTGAAACGTTTAAGCCTTCTTCTCGGTCTTCTTGGGCAACAGAACAGCCTGTATGTTAGGCAACACTCCACCTTGGGCAATAGTGACGCCGGAGAGCAGCTTGTTTAACTCCTCGTCGTTACGGATGGCCAACTGCAGATGACGCGGAATAATTCTAGTCTTCTTGTTGTCACGAGCAGCATTGCCTGCCAACTCGAGAACCTCAGCAGCCAGATATTCCATTACGGCTGCTAGGTAAACTGGAGCGCCTGCACCAACACGCTCGGCGTAGTTACCCTTCCTGAGCAGGCGGTGAATACGGCCCACAGGGAATTGAAGACCGGCACGGTTGGAGCGGGACTTTGCCTTTCCCTTCACTTTGCCACCTTTTCCACGTCCAGACATTTTGCTTTGCGATTATTTCACTTAGATCACTGTACACACGGAACACGAATGCTTGTCGAACCCCGGCAGCGAAATATTTATACTTTTCCGTCTGTCAGCTCTCTTAGTTAGGGGTGGGTGACTAGACCTGAAATGATTGCTCGTAAAAAAGTATAAGAATGAACGCATTCGGAGCCCACATTACAATAAGTGAATTGTGTTTGTGAAATTATAAGTGAAGTGAATAATGCCGCCGAAAACTAGTGGAAAGGCAGCCAAGAAGGCTGGCAAGGCTCAGAAGAACATCACCAAGACCGACAAGAAAAAGAAGCGCAAGAGGAAGGAGAGCTATGCCATCTACATTTACAAGGTTCTCAAGCAGGTCCATCCTGACACCGGTATTTCGTCTAAGGCGATGAGCATAATGAACAGCTTTGTAAATGATATTTTCGAGCGCATTGCTGCCGAGGCGTCTCGTCTGGCTCACTACAATAAGCGCTCGACCATCACCAGTCGGGAAATCCAAACGGCTGTTCGCCTGCTTCTGCCCGGAGAGTTGGCTAAGCATGCTGTCAGTGAGGGAACCAAGGCTGTCACCAAGTACACCAGCTCCAAATAATTTCCTCCTGCGAGTGCGGACAAAAATCCAAAACGGCCCTTTTCAGGGCCACAATGTGTTTCATCAAAGAAATGTATTTTTCAATTTACCAATCGTCTAATATGAATTTACCATTTTAACTCTACCGATAATATGGGTAAAATTTTTCAAATACAGACCGAAAAATCGGAAACGATAACTGAATACGCTCAACAAGCAACGTAATTCAATAACTAGACATGTATCGTTTTATTGTTGTTGCCAAAGTCTGCTAATAAGGTAAATGGAACATTTTAATTTACAAATAGTATTTGAATGATTTTTTTTCTCTTGCAAGTGAATGTTGTAGCCCTGAAAAGGGCTTGTTTAGACAAATTTCAGATCTAGAAATCTAAAATTTTGATTGCGAACATGTACCAACTACTGTACTTTTTCGCAATTTACTTCTTGGCAGCCGTAGTCTTTGCTTTCGGCTTCTTGGCGGTAGCAGAAATCGCTGCTTTCTTCGCCGTCTTTTTGGGTTTTGCAGACGCCGCTGGCTTCGCCTTTGGGGATTTGGCTGCTGCAGCCTTCGACTTCGCTGCGGTCGCCTTCGCCTTTGTTGCGGCGGGCTTCGACTTTACGATTCCAGTTTTCTTGTCATCCTTGGCTTTTGCCTTCTCCGTTTTCTTCTTCTCGGCAGTCTTTTTGGTGGCCACAGCCTTCTTAGCCTTGGGCTTTTTGTCAGCAGCCCCAGCGGCAGTTTTTTTGGCGGAGGCACCAGTCTTCTTGGAGGTTACCTTCTTGCTTTGCACTTTTTTCTCAACAGACAAAACCTTTAATTTTGCCTTCGGATCCTTATCTTTCTTGGCGGAAGCCGACAGTTTGAATGATCCAGATGCACCCTTTCCCTTTGTTTGGATAAGTTTTCCATTAACCACAGCCGATTTTAAGTACTTCTTGATGAATGGAGCTAGCTTTTGGGCGTCGCATTTATAAGTGGCAGTGATATATTTTTTTATGGCCAAAAGTGATGAGCCACCACGTTCCTTTAAGTTTTTAATGGAAGCGTCTACCATTTGCTGAGTTGGCGGATGTGACGGCGTCGCAGTGGCTTTCTTTGCCTTTGTGGCAGATGTAGATGCCTTTTTTGGGGCCACCTTCTTCTCAACTGACGCGGGCGTGGCAGCCACTGGAGAAGCGGACGTTGCAACTGCAGAATCAGACATATTTTTTTACTAAGAACACTTTTTTTCTTTAGAAAATGGCCCGCGCGTTGTCTGCCAACCTCCTTTGCTCGAATGAGAATCGAGGAGGAGAGCACTTTAACAATGCGACTGACAGCAGTCATTTACAACGTTGATGTTTGCTTGAAGTGCAACCTTTTTTTTAAATTTTTAGTGTTTAAATTCTATAGTTAATATAATGTTTTAATTTTTCTGGATTCTTAAATAATTATTGATTCACTATGCATTTTTAAAATGTTGATATATGCTTTTTGTGACGTTTTAATGTTGATACAACTTTAATATTCACATATTTAACTAGCGCAATTTATAAAAAAACATGTTTTAAAATCAGAAATAATGCAAATAATATAGTAGTTCCCAATGTTTATAAAAATTTCAACTTTCTACCTTTAGAAAAACATAAAAAAGAAGCGTCTATCATTAATTGAGATACTTTTTTACTCGATTTAAGTTGACAATGAATTACATACAAATTTTGCTTTACTGCATCATTCAGCAATTGTTTTCGACCATAAAAAATACAACAATTTTTAAAAACCATAGTTTTTTAATATTTTCACAAATTATTAATAGGTTTGCTCTAGTAGATTACACTTTTTTTGAATACTTATAAATAATTTGTCTGAAATAAATCAATTTCCCTGCCGTATATAAGCCTCGATGTAGTCATACTATGGTCACACAATGTTTTCATCAAATAAAAAATACGAAGCATACATTTTTTTATTATCTTTTTCTTTTATGTAATAGATATTGAATACTTCAACGTAATTAACCAATTTTAAGACTGTCTACTACAAAACTTTTATTTTTTTCAGACGTTTTAAGGGGAAGTGTCACTTGCTCCGTACGACTTCGTCAATAATATTCCCAACTTAAGTTATCACCAAGAAAAAAATACCAAATAGCAATTTTTATGTTATTAAATTCTGTTATTTTGTAAATATTGGACTCACCAATTTAATTACAATATTTTCAAATTGTCTTTCGCAGAATTTCAATTTTTTATAGATGATTGAAGGTCTAAAAGTCCCATGCTCCGTTTGTATTTCACTTTTATTACTCAAGGAAGTTAACAACAAGAAAAATATAAATCAACTGTTTATATATTAACCTTTTCTTTTATTTTATTAATTTTGGGCTAATAATTAAAATATCATTATTTTGATCCAGTTATTAGCAGAATTTATATTTTTTTTTTTACAAATGTTTGAAGGTCCAGTGCCGTTTGCCCCTAGAAAAAATTGTAGAACATCTATTTTTTTTGTTATTTTCTTGTAAAAAAAAAGGCTGCTAAAGCGAATTTTATTTCTCATTGAATGTAGTTTGTGGTCCTGAAAAGGACCGATTGTAGAGTATATGCTAGCGCTTTGGCTGCCAGTTGAAGCCGTGCCAATTTAAGCACGCTCGCCGCGGATGCGTCGCGCTAATTGGATGTCCTTGGGCATAATGGTGACACGCTTGGCATGAATGGCACACAAGTTGGTATCTTCAAAGAGACCAACCAGATAGGCTTCGCTAGCTTCTTGCAGGGCCATAACCGCCGAGCTCTGGAATCGCAAATCAGTCTTAAAATCCTGAGCGATTTCACGCACCAGACGCTGAAAAGGCAGTTTGCGGATCAAAAGCTCAGTGCTCTTTTGGTACCGACGGATCTCACGCAAGGCCACTGTTCCAGGGCGATAGCGATGGGGCTTCTTCACACCTCCGGTCGCAGGGGCACTCTTGCGAGCGGCCTTAGTAGCCAGTTGTTTGCGTGGCGCTTTTCCACCAGTCGATTTGCGTGCAGTTTGCTTCGTACGGGCCATTTCCGATTTGAGTTTTACCACAGTTCACGTTCACTTCTTCACGTTTCAAAACACAATAAACGATCAGAGCATTTGCTACCTACTTATATAGCAAGCGTGGATGGTGGAAAAGAGAAAGAGAAACAGATGCCATCTCATTTAACGAGCGAATAACGAAACGAACATATCGTTCGTACTCTCTCGGGTTTTTGGCGTTTTACGTATAAATAGGGGCACTCAGAAAATTTTGAAATTAGTTCTTTAGTGACTTTCGGGCTGTGTGTGTGTGCAGAATAGTATAAAACAGTGAAAAATGACTGGTCGTGGTAAAGGAGGCAAGGGCTTGGGAAAAGGTGGCGCCAAGCGACATCGCAAAGTGCTGCGTGATAACATCCAAGGAATCACGAAGCCTGCTATCCGCCGTTTGGCTCGTCGTGGCGGTGTGAAGCGCATATCTGGACTTATATACGAGGAAACGCGTGGCGTTCTGAAGGTTTTCTTGGAGAACGTAATTCGTGATGCCGTCACCTACACCGAACACGCCAAGCGGAAGACTGTTACTGCCATGGATGTTGTGTACGCTCTGAAGAGGCAAGGCCGCACCCTCTACGGATTTGGCGGTTAAAAAAAGAAGAGTACATCCTGTACTTCTATTAAGCAATCGGTCCTTTTCAGGACCACCATTCAGTTTTTAAAAGGAGGTACATTTTCAAAAGAAAAAAAAGGGTCTTTTTATTGTTTGAGAATTCCAAAAATGAGGTATTTGAGACTAAAACTAAATGGCGATCGTTCATAGCTCTTTCAGGTAGACGTAGACCAACGTTCGGGTGTTGTGTGTATACTATACCTTTATATATATATTCATAACAGACTGTACTGGTTCCAGACACCGCGTGTAAGTCTGCGTTGCCTTCGTGGTGTGCGAGTATTTAAAAAAAAAAAAAACTAGTTTGAATTTTTATAATAGAAAGCTTGAAAAACCGTACTGCATAGCAACCTGCATTCAACATAGAAGAGAAAACATGACCATTCTTGATATAGTAATTTTTAATCTTTGGTAATAATTTGGTCGTCCTGAAAAGGACGGTTTGGATGACGATTTTATGTACAAGTTTTCGGCTCAGCTTTTGAAACGTTTAAGCCTTCTTCTCGGTCTTCTTGGGCAACAGAACAGCCTGTATGTTAGGCAACACTCCACCTTGGGCAATAGTGACGCCGGAGAGCAGCTTGTTTAACTCCTCGTCGTTACGGATGGCCAACTGCAGATGACGCGGAATAATTCTAGTCTTCTTGTTGTCACGAGCAGCATTGCCTGCCAACTCGAGAACCTCAGCAGCCAGATATTCCATTACGGCTGCTAGGTAAACTGGAGCGCCTGCACCAACACGCTCGGCGTAGTTACCCTTCCTGAGCAGGCGGTGAATACGGCCCACAGGGAATTGAAGACCGGCACGGTTGGAGCGGGACTTTGCCTTTCCCTTCACTTTGCCACCTTTTCCACGTCCAGACATTTTGCTTTGCGATTATTTCACTTAGATCACTGTACACACGGAACACGAATGCTTGTCGAACCCCGGCAGCGAAATATTTATACTTTTCCGTCTGTCAGCTCTCTTAGTTAGGGGTGGGTGACTAGACCTGAAATGATTGCTCGTAAAAAAGTATAAGAATGAACGCATTCGGAGCCCACATTACAATAAGTGAATTGTGTTTGTGAAATTATAAGTGAAGTGAATAATGCCGCCGAAAACTAGTGGAAAGGCAGCCAAGAAGGCTGGCAAGGCTCAGAAGAACATCACCAAGACCGACAAGAAAAAGAAGCGCAAGAGGAAGGAGAGCTATGCCATCTACATTTACAAGGTTCTCAAGCAGGTCCATCCTGACACCGGTATTTCGTCTAAGGCGATGAGCATAATGAACAGCTTTGTAAATGATATTTTCGAGCGCATTGCTGCCGAGGCGTCTCGTCTGGCTCACTACAATAAGCGCTCGACCATCACCAGTCGGGAAATCCAAACGGCTGTTCGCCTGCTTCTGCCCGGAGAGTTGGCTAAGCATGCTGTCAGTGAGGGAACCAAGGCTGTCACCAAGTACACCAGCTCCAAATAATTTCCTCCTGCGAGTGCGGACAAAAATCCAAAACGGCCCTTTTCAGGGCCACAATGTGTTTCATCAAAGAAATGTATTTTTCAATTTACCAATCGTCTAATATGAATTTACCATTTTAACTCTACCGATAATATGGGTAAAATTTTTCAAATACAGACCGAAAAATCGGAAACGATAACTGAATACGCTCAACAAGCAACGTAATTCAATAACTAGACATGTATCGTTTTATTGTTGTTGCCAAAGTCTGCTAATAAGGTAAATGGAACATTTTAATTTACAAATAGTATTTGAATGATTTTTTTTCTCTTGCAAGTGAATGTTGTAGCCCTGAAAAGGGCTTGTTTAGACAAATTTCAGATCTAGAAATCTAAAATTTTGATTGCGAACATGTACCAACTACTGTACTTTTTCGCAATTTACTTCTTGGCAGCCGTAGTCTTTGCTTTCGGCTTCTTGGCGGTAGCAGAAATCGCTGCTTTCTTCGCCGTCTTTTTGGGTTTTGCAGACGCCGCTGGCTTCGCCTTTGGGGATTTGGCTGCTGCAGCCTTCGACTTCGCTGCGGTCGCCTTCGCCTTTGTTGCGGCGGGCTTCGACTTTACGATTCCAGTTTTCTTGTCATCCTTGGCTTTTGCCTTCTCCGTTTTCTTCTTCTCGGCAGTCTTTTTGGTGGCCACAGCCTTCTTAGCCTTGGGCTTTTTGTCAGCAGCCCCAGCGGCAGTTTTTTTGGCGGAGGCACCAGTCTTCTTGGAGGTTACCTTCTTGCTTTGCACTTTTTTCTCAACAGACAAAACCTTTAATTTTGCCTTCGGATCCTTATCTTTCTTGGCGGAAGCCGACAGTTTGAATGATCCAGATGCACCCTTTCCCTTTGTTTGGATAAGTTTTCCATTAACCACAGCCGATTTTAAGTACTTCTTGATGAATGGAGCTAGCTTTTGGGCGTCGCATTTATAAGTGGCAGTGATATATTTTTTTATGGCCAAAAGTGATGAGCCACCACGTTCCTTTAAGTTTTTAATGGAAGCGTCTACCATTTGCTGAGTTGGCGGATGTGACGGCGTCGCAGTGGCTTTCTTTGCCTTTGTGGCAGATGTAGATGCCTTTTTTGGGGCCACCTTCTTCTCAACTGACGCGGGCGTGGCAGCCACTGGAGAAGCGGACGTTGCAACTGCAGAATCAGACATATTTTTTTACTAAGAACACTTTTTTTCTTTAGAAAATGGCCCGCGCGTTGTCTGCCAACCTCCTTTGCTCGAATGAGAATCGAGGAGGAGAGCACTTTAACAATGCGACTGACAGCAGTCATTTACAACGTTGATGTTTGCTTGAAGTGCAACCTTTTTTTTAAATTTTTAGTGTTTAAATTCTATAGTTAATATAATGTTTTAATTTTTCTGGATTCTTAAATAATTATTGATTCACTATGCATTTTTAAAATGTTGATATATGCTTTTTGTGACGTTTTAATGTTGATACAACTTTAATATTCACATATTTAACTAGCGCAATTTATAAAAAAACATGTTTTAAAATCAGAAATAATGCAAATAATATAGTAGTTCCCAATGTTTATAAAAATTTCAACTTTCTACCTTTAGAAAAACATAAAAAAGAAGCGTCTATCATTAATTGAGATACTTTTTTACTCGATTTAAGTTGACAATGAATTACATACAAATTTTGCTTTACTGCATCATTCAGCAATTGTTTTCGACCATAAAAAATACAACAATTTTTAAAAACCATAGTTTTTTAATATTTTCACAAATTATTAATAGGTTTGCTCTAGTAGATTACACTTTTTTTGAATACTTATAAATAATTTGTCTGAAATAAATCAATTTCCCTGCCGTATATAAGCCTCGATGTAGTCATACTATGGTCACACAATGTTTTCATCAAATAAAAAATACGAAGCATACATTTTTTTATTATCTTTTTCTTTTATGTAATAGATATTGAATACTTCAACGTAATTAACCAATTTTAAGACTGTCTACTACAAAACTTTTATTTTTTTCAGACGTTTTAAGGGGAAGTGTCACTTGCTCCGTACGACTTCGTCAATAATATTCCCAACTTAAGTTATCACCAAGAAAAAAATACCAAATAGCAATTTTTATGTTATTAAATTCTGTTATTTTGTAAATATTGGACTCACCAATTTAATTACAATATTTTCAAATTGTCTTTCGCAGAATTTCAATTTTTTATAGATGATTGAAGGTCTAAAAGTCCCATGCTCCGTTTGTATTTCACTTTTATTACTCAAGGAAGTTAACAACAAGAAAAATATAAATCAACTGTTTATATATTAACCTTTTCTTTTATTTTATTAATTTTGGGCTAATAATTAAAATATCATTATTTTGATCCAGTTATTAGCAGAATTTATATTTTTTTTTTTACAAATGTTTGAAGGTCCAGTGCCGTTTGCCCCTAGAAAAAATTGTAGAACATCTATTTTTTGTTATTTTGTTATTTTCTTGTAAAAAAAAAGGCTGCTAAAGCGAATTTTATTTCTCATTGAATGTAGTTTGTGGTCCTGAAAAGGACCGATTGTAGAGTATATGCTAGCGCTTTGGCTGCCAGTTGAAGCCGTGCCAATTTAAGCACGCTCGCCGCGGATGCGTCGCGCTAATTGGATGTCCTTGGGCATAATGGTGACACGCTTGGCATGAATGGCACACAAGTTGGTATCTTCAAAGAGACCAACCAGATAGGCTTCGCTAGCTTCTTGCAGGGCCATAACCGCCGAGCTCTGGAATCGCAAATCAGTCTTAAAATCCTGAGCGATTTCACGCACCAGACGCTGAAAAGGCAGTTTGCGGATCAAAAGCTCAGTGCTCTTTTGGTACCGACGGATCTCACGCAAGGCCACTGTTCCAGGGCGATAGCGATGGGGCTTCTTCACACCTCCGGTCGCAGGGGCACTCTTGCGAGCGGCCTTAGTAGCCAGTTGTTTGCGTGGCGCTTTTCCACCAGTCGATTTGCGTGCAGTTTGCTTCGTACGGGCCATTTCCGATTTGAGTTTTACCACAGTTCACGTTCACTTCTTCACGTTTCAAAACACAATAAACGATCAGAGCATTTGCTACCTACTTATATAGCAAGCGTGGATGGTGGAAAAGAGAAAGAGAAACAGATGCCATCTCATTTAACGAGCGAATAACGAAACGAACATATCGTTCGTACTCTCTCGGGTTTTTGGCGTTTTACGTATAAATAGGGGCACTCAGAAAATTTTGAAATTAGTTCTTTAGTGACTTTCGGGCTGTGTGTGTGTGCAGAATAGTATAAAACAGTGAAAAATGACTGGTCGTGGTAAAGGAGGCAAGGGCTTGGGAAAAGGTGGCGCCAAGCGACATCGCAAAGTGCTGCGTGATAACATCCAAGGAATCACGAAGCCTGCTATCCGCCGTTTGGCTCGTCGTGGCGGTGTGAAGCGCATATCTGGACTTATATACGAGGAAACGCGTGGCGTTCTGAAGGTTTTCTTGGAGAACGTAATTCGTGATGCCGTCACCTACACCGAACACGCCAAGCGGAAGACTGTTACTGCCATGGATGTTGTGTACGCTCTGAAGAGGCAAGGCCGCACCCTCTACGGATTTGGCGGTTAAAAAAAGAAGAGTACATCCTGTACTTCTATTAAGCAATCGGTCCTTTTCAGGACCACCATTCAGTTTTTAAAAGGAGGTACATTTTCAAAAGAAAAAAAAGGGTCTTTTTATTGTTTGAGAATTCCAAAAATGAGGTATTTGAGACTAAAACTAAATGGCGATCGTTCATAGCTCTTTCAGGTAGACGTAGACCAACGTTCGGGTGTTGTGTGTATACTATACCTTTATATATATATTCATAACAGACTGTACTGGTTCCAGACACCGCGTGTAAGTCTGCGTTGCCTTCGTGGTGTGCGAGTATTTAAAAAAAAAAAAAACTAGTTTGAATTTTTATAATAGAAAGCTTGAAAAACCGTTCTGCATAGCAACCTGCATTCAACATAGAAGAGAAAACATGACCATTCTTGATATAGTAATTTTTAATCTTTGGTAATAATTTGGTCGTCCTGAAAAGGACGGTTTGGATGACGATTTTATGTACAAGTTTTCGGCTCAGCTTTTGAAACGTTTAAGCCTTCTTCTCGGTCTTCTTGGGCAACAGAACAGCCTGTATGTTAGGCAACACTCCACCTTGGGCAATAGTGACGCCGGAGAGCAGCTTGTTTAACTCCTCGTCGTTACGGATGGCCAACTGCAGATGACGCGGAATAATTCTAGTCTTCTTGTTGTCACGAGCAGCATTGCCTGCCAACTCGAGAACCTCAGCAGCCAGATATTCCATTACGGCTGCTAGGTAAACTGGAGCGCCTGCACCAACACGCTCGGCGTAGTTACCCTTCCTGAGCAGGCGGTGAATACGGCCCACAGGGAATTGAAGACCGGCACGGTTGGAGCGGGACTTTGCCTTTCCCTTCACTTTGCCACCTTTTCCACGTCCAGACATTTTGCTTTGCGATTATTTCACTTAGATCACTGTACACACGGAACACGAATGCTTGTCGAACCCCGGCAGCGAAATATTTATACTTTTCCGTCTGTCAGCTCTCTTAGTTAGGGGTGGGTGACTAGACCTGAAATGATTGCTCGTAAAAAAGTATAAGAATGAACGCATTCGGAGCCCACATTACAATAAGTGAATTGTGTTTGTGAAATTATAAGTGAAGTGAATAATGCCGCCGAAAACTAGTGGAAAGGCAGCCAAGAAGGCTGGCAAGGCTCAGAAGAACATCACCAAGACCGACAAGAAAAAGAAGCGCAAGAGGAAGGAGAGCTATGCCATCTACATTTACAAGGTTCTCAAGCAGGTCCATCCTGACACCGGTATTTCGTCTAAGGCGATGAGCATAATGAACAGCTTTGTAAATGATATTTTCGAGCGCATTGCTGCCGAGGCGTCTCGTCTGGCTCACTACAATAAGCGCTCGACCATCACCAGTCGGGAAATCCAAACGGCTGTTCGCCTGCTTCTGCCCGGAGAGTTGGCTAAGCATGCTGTCAGTGAGGGAACCAAGGCTGTCACCAAGTACACCAGCTCCAAATAATTTCCTCCTGCGAGTGCGGACAAAAATCCAAAACGGCCCTTTTCAGGGCCACAATGTGTTTCATCAAAGAAATGTATTTTTCAATTTACCAATCGTCTAATATGAATTTACCATTTTAACTCTACCGATAATATGGGTAAAATTTTTCAAATACAGACCGAAAAATCGGAAACGATAACTGAATACGCTCAACAAGCAACGTAATTCAATAACTAGACATGTATCGTTTTATTGTTGTTGCCAAAGTCTGCTAATAAGGTAAATGGAACATTTTAATTTACAAATAGTATTTGAATGATTTTTTTTCTCTTGCAAGTGAATGTTGTAGCCCTGAAAAGGGCTTGTTTAGACAAATTTCAGATCTAGAAATCTAAAATTTTGATTGCGAACATGTACCAACTACTGTACTTTTTCGCAATTTACTTCTTGGCAGCCGTAGTCTTTGCTTTCGGCTTCTTGGCGGTAGCAGAAATCGCTGCTTTCTTCGCCGTCTTTTTGGGTTTTGCAGACGC